>NC_133975.1:130607574-130915630 GCF_047716275.1 Strix uralensis
CTCTCTTCCATTTAAGATAATCAAGATCACTCTGACCAATGCTGTCTCCTAATATTATAAATATTCACATAAATGCTATTATAAATAATCACAGCCCCGGGGGTGAGGGGACTGTTTCCTTTGCCCCTTGTCTCACTGAGACTCCCAGAGCAGAAAGCTGTTTTTGCTCTGTGTGCTGCCATTTTCTTAAAGCCTGCTGCACAGGGGCTGGGTTAACAACTAGGTATCCTCAGGTAATGGAACTGAGCACTAAAATCTGACCAGTGTTGAGGGATTATATTCTCTAGGAAAAAAAAAAAACCATGCCTTAATGTTTATATCAAAACCACTGCAATATCTATAAAGTTGGGAGACACGTGGAGTTTAATTACTCTCATAAAATCGGCAAGGTCAGAAGTGGGTAAGATTTGAAGCAGGTTTGGTTGCTCAGCTCATTTCCAGGGCGTGCCCCGCATGCCTGTGGACACCTTCGGCACAGACTTCCGAGCCATTAACCCAGGTTACGGGGCGCTCCCCACCCCCAAGGCAGGAATGGGCACAGAACGTAGCTTAGGAACGCCTCAAGTCTGTCTCTCACCCCCTTTCTGCATCCGTGACTCGTTTCCATCTTCTCGCTCCTTTTCCACCCAGAACAGGGTGGGAGGAGCAGCAGCTGGTACCAGCAGGATCACAGGCAGCGGCAGCATGGGGGAAGGGGAGAAAACTGCTAACAGCAGCCTGGCAAGAATAATATTTACTTGGCGCAATAATAATTTTAAAATTACCTCAGAACTGGGCTTCTCTGTGTAAGCCAGAACACCCTCACTCCAACACCAGAGGCGATCCTAAGGTAGGGAGAAGCTGGCAGCAGGTAAAGCCAACTCCAGCGTGACGCTCGCCCCCCCGAGAAGCCACCTCACGGCACCTTTCTACAGATGAAGGGCAACCATATCGGAAAGCAATTTCCAAGCTAGCGCCCAACAAAAAACATGATCCGTGCCACAAAATCCACTGTAGCGTAAGCTCCCCAATACAGAAGCGGATCAGGGTTGTAGAACTGATTCTCTTTTCCCGTGGCTGAGCAAGAATATTCTGTTACAGTGCCCCCATTTTGTGGGCAAAACCATTTCAACCTACAGCTTTCTCTAAACGCTTCCACGTCGCCAATCCACTGCATTATCCTCCATAACAAAGGGAAGATTTTACAAGTGGAATTCAAAGCAACTTCATGATTTTTAATAGCTGAAAAAACAGGAAAAAAACAAAAAGTCAGGAAAGTTTAGACCTGACAGGTTTGAAACGGAGTAGGTGTAACGTGTACCCATCGTGCCACCTCTTACCTGTAATTTATGGTTGCTCTTGCAGCACACTCTAATAAAGTCAATGGTATTTTCAGTTGTATGTTGGGAACAAGCGGATTAGGCTGTTCAAAAGGATTTCCAAAGAGATCCAAGTTCTCAAGACAGAGTTTCCTAAAATCACTGGGCAAGAAAGGAAGTTTGTTTCGAGCTGCTGACAGAAAGCGTAGATGATCTAACTGGCCAATCTTGAATGGCAACCTAATCAACTCATTGTCATCGAGCTTTAAATTAACGAGTTCTCGCAGCTGGCAAAACTGAATTGGAAGTGCTTTAATTTTGTTTTGGCTGAGGTCCAAGAATTGAAGAGACTTCTGAAGGGTGGAGTTGCACAGAGCCCCACTGAACGACTCCAGGTGATTGTCGTGCAAATTCAGCTCCTGAAGACAGATCAGGTCACCGATGGTAGCTGGCAGCTGCTTAATATGATTATGACTTAGGTCCAGTTTTCGGAGTTTCTTCAAACAAAGCACGCGCATGTCGATCCGAGCAAGTTTACAGTACGAGGTTTGGAGATGCTCGAGGGAGTAAGGGAAGTTTTTGGTGAGAGGATAGTCCCTTCTTGAAGTTATGATCATTTTTGTCTTGGGTTTTTCAACTTCCGAGTTCTTCGCTGGTACCAAAGTTGAGAGAGGGAGAGCTCCTATGTCGGTCCCTTGGTGAGCCAGTCTCACAGCTGAAAGGAAATTCTTTAAATTGCTGGCATTTGCCTACAGGAAAACACAAACGCAGAATTTAAAAGTTCATTATTCTTGCGCTCGTTTGTACTAACACTTTCTGAACTATTTTGTACATGTATCAGGAGATACTAACTCAGCAGGGCAATGGAATGGGAAAGGGAAACAACTCGGGCTTGTTAGGTTGACGTGCTGTTTACAGGGTTGTAATTTGAATGCTATTTGAATGAGAAGTTACAACCTCTCTGAATAATCTAGATCAAACACACTGCGTTGCATTGCTCAGAAAAGGAACAAAGCACTGAATTCACGGCTGAAAATCAAGTACAGAGAAAAAGCCTGATGCACTGTGATCTCCCCAACCTGCAACACGATAAAGGGACAGTTTATAAAAACACACAGGGGGAAATCAGACATCTAAAACTTGAGGAAATAATTTCTTAAAGTTGCAAGGAAGGAAAAGGATGGAAGCTGAGGTTAAACATAAAGGAAGGTGGAAAGTTTCAAGGCAGGTTAGTTAAGTGCGTGCTTCTGGTCACACACAGCTCTCTCGGTTGTGCCAGCAGCAAACAAGAGGATAATTATTTGCAGTCCTTTTGCAGACAACTAATTTTGCTTGAGGTGGGATATAATATAATGGCAATAGGGACAGGGAGTCAGATTAATGGAGTATCAGATGACATGTATTTTAAATAAAGATCAAGAAAGCTGTGCTAGATTTGTTGTACTGATATAATTAAGTTTTGTGAACAACAGGGTGACCAAATGTTTCTTCTCTAAATCTTCCAGCAAGTCTCTACTCAAGCTGACAGACGAAGCTATAAAGTGAATTCTAAAATAAAAAGCACGATGCATCCATACAAGTCATCTCTCATCGCAGGAGAGAACAAACTTGGAGTTCTGGCATGGCTCAGAGCCGAGAGGTTTGCACTGTTCCCAGCTGTAACTTGCCCGAGCCTACTGACACCCATTTCCGCACCTGAAAGACGATTTTGCTCCTAAATGTATTTGTTTAAACCAAATTCTAGAGGCTCCAGAACTATATTACATAATGTGCTTATTATAAGCACCTAGCACAACAGAGCAATGACCTTGGAGACGTCTGGATGCTAATGTGATGTAAATAAAGACAATAAAGGTTAAACCTCTCTGGCTCCATCACTAACCTGAAATGATTATTTTCCTTAAGCACATCTACTCTCTTAACTCCTCATGCGATACCCTCCAGAGATGGGGAAGTTGTACATCAAAAACCTTCCTATCCAAGACCACCAACATTCATTATCTCAGCCAATCTAACTAAATCATTTATCTACAGAACTCCCCCAAACTACAGGCAGATTTGTCATGTTTCCAAGGATAATAGCTGACTAAATTTGGAAGTAAGGAGAAAGAGTCCTCCAGATCTGTAAAGACCAGGTAAATTCCCTACCTATACATTAGAATTAAGTTAAAAGCAGTATTTCTTTGATCTCAAAGCACGAGGCACATGCTGTTTCTTGTAGCCAAAAGCTCTAGGTTGTTAAGAATAGGTTTATGGGCTGTTCACGTATTTCAAAATAATAGTACTTTGTGTTCTGGATCCTTGAGACAAATTTCCTCCACAATACCTTTGTAAAGGCTATGTACCATCTGTAAACCTTGTTGTTGGGAAACCTTGAGTATGCTGAGAAAAATACTAAGACATATCTAAGAAAAAGAGGAAAGAATTAGTCGGAAGGGCTCAGGACACAATTTTCTGCCCCGAGTCTGAAGTCTCAACAACAGAAAAGATGTTGGGAAAAGAGGTTAATCTGCGTGGATGCCTTACAAGACTCATTTCCGAGCTAAATGAACGATGACAAGGCAATTGGAGATCACATGGATTTCAGACCTTGCATGCACTGCAGCAGGCACAGGCTTGCTGAAAGAAAAAAAAAAAAAACCAAAACCAGTGAGTTTATTATTTTTGCTCCAGGGTTGAATGCTCCACACTGCCTGGCAAGTACAAAGAGTGGGGTTTTGCATGGTACTTGCGTGCAATGGGTATGGTCGTACCTGGGAATCTCTTTTCCACAAAGCTTTTGTCCATCTTTGAAAGTTAAGAACTTTCTGTCATGAAATTATGAAAGACTGGCGGAAACACTACAGAAAAATAATCAGTCGCCTTAAACTGGGTTTCTGGATTCGGAGCATTTAAGAGGAATCTATAGTATTGCTGGCTTTGGAAGAATTTAGTGGATGTGTTCCTGGAGCTTGACAGTATGAGGGAGAGCCTTACGCTAAAAACGGGGAGCGAGGATGTAGCCTCCATGGAGCAACTCTGGTCATTATTCTAAGTCCCGTTTCATTAGATTCAGCTGAGACTTTCTTTTCAGTCTAACAACATCGTGGACTATCTTCTCATACCGAAAAAGAGATGTAATTCTTAACTAAATTACTGCACTGGAAGAACATCTGCCACACAGTTTCTGTACAGGCCCTATAAATGGTCTAAATCAGATCTTGTACCACTAAGACACAGACCTTTGCTCTCTAATTTTATACTACTAGTAGATCCTCTTACAACAGGCCTGCTTTTGTACCTTTGTCCCAAGATAAAACTTTCTGACTTCTCACACTTCAGCAGAAATGTTCAGAGTAAAGGACGTAGAACAAGAAGATATTCTGGATCTAACGCAACATGCGTGAGTTTTCTTTTTTGCAAGATACGTAACACATTTGTTTCTCATAAGAAAAACTTAATTTACTTGGATTTGGACACACGCTGTTGTTTTTCTATTCAGCCCTGTAAGGCAAACTGCTCTCTCCATCAATTAAGGCTGCTTTTCTTACCACCACAGCCTTCACTCTTGCACAGACAAGGTATTTCCAGATCACAACAGCACTGTGCCACATTCTGCAAAATCTTGGGTAACACAACTATATTCAGGCTTATATTCAGTTATCGGTCTTATTCCCAATAAAATTAGTGCTTTTTCTTTCTTGCTGGGTCACGTTTGTTTTCTTTTCAGTAAGTCAGTTGTTTTTATTTGCACATCCTAACCCTAAGGTTTTAGAAAAGCTGTCCTGCTTTCCTCTTCTACAAGGCTACAAAAGATTACTGGAACAGGCATGGAAAAAACCCTTAAAAACACAAAAATTGAACATTAATATGTGATTTTTTGGGGGGTGAGTTTACCATTATTAAAAACACATATCCTGTGAACTGTAAATAAACAGATTGGCGAGTCCTACTATCAGCTAAGCATTAAGGTGAGATGGTGACTGTACTGCTGATCCATGCCATGTGTCTCCAGCTTTGAAAACCACAGTGAGCACACTGCTTGTCCACTAAGACAAGAGTATTCTCCCTTTTTTTTCCACTAGGAAGACCGTAAGCGTTAACTGTTTCATAGAATTTACGGCCGAAGAGCAAGATGCTGTATCAGAGAGATGAAAAAAGTGGTTTCTCTCTAAACAAGTGAGAAACAACAACATGAAAAATGGACTTTTCTGCTCTTGCTGTTTCTCCAGAGGTAGCAGAAGAAAGAGAACCAGAGCACAGCCCAGGAAAGAAACTGGGCCCAGTCTTCCTAGCACAAAATGAGTGAGCTCCCTTGTGTTTCCCTTTTTGCTGCAGCCTGTTGAGGACATACAAAGCCAAGTGCCTTCATGCTGCCTCGTTTACATCTCCTGTGCCGAAGCTCTGGCAGGTCAAAGAGAACTATTAAGCCAAGCCTTAGTCGCTGTGTGGCCTTTGTCGGACGGACCCCAAGCAGACCGCCTGGGGACCCACCGAGGCCTGTCCGGCACGGCCGCAGCGCAGACCCCGGCGAGCCACCCTGCCGCCTCCACACGCCGCTCGGTTTGGAGCACAGGCACAGCACCGATTCCTCATCAGTGCCCCGGGCCGCCAGCCACGGCCCCCGCACCCACCTTGCTGAGGCAGACGTCCACGGCGGGCTCCCGGAGGCGGACGGTGGCCTTGCCCTCCTCCACGAACCGGGTGAAGAACCGCTCGATATTCTCTTGCACCTACGAGGCATAGCGGGCGCTCAGCAGCCGCGGTGGAACGAGGGGACCCGCCCCGGTCCGTCCCGTCCCGTCCCATTCCATCCCCTTCCCCCCACCGGCGCCTCCGTCCCCACCTTGTAGCGAACACCGACCCGGTCCCGCGCCGTGCACACCATGAGGTAAACCCCGCCGCCCCGCGTCCGTCCGGGCGGGCGGCCGAGCGAGAGGAGCGCCCTGGTGCCGCGGCCGCGGCCCCGCAGCCCGCAGGTGGGCAGGAGCCGGCTGACCACTTCCACCTCGCACTGCAGTCGCATCGCCGCCGCCGCCGACCAACGGGCCCCCTCAGGGCCGGGCGGCAGGCGCGGCGCCGCCCGGGGGGCCTCCCGCGCTCTCCGCGCACAGGCGTCCGCCGCGATGCCTGTTTCCCGTTAGCACGGTCGCCGACACGTCGCGATGCCTGGATGTCGTGAGCCCGGCTGCCGACCCGCTGCCGACGGACAGAGGGTGCGGGGCTGCCCGGCGGAAGGGCTGGCAGGGCGGGAAGTGGCGGGGACGGCGGTACCGGCAGCCGCGGGCAACACGAGCGAGGGGCCCTCAGCGAGGGGCCCTCAGCGAGGGGCTGTGCGGCGGCGCCCCCTGGAGGAGGCGGCCGGCTCGGCTCGGTGGGAAGGGTTGAGGGCGGCGGCGGCGGGTGTGAGGGAAAAACTGGGGGGTTTAGTCTGGAGAAGAGGAGGCTGAGGGGAGATCTCATCGCTCTCTACAACTCCCTGAAAGGAGGGTGCAGAGAGGGGGGATGAGTCTCTTGAGCCAAGGAACAAGCGCCAGGACAAGAGGGAATGGCCTCAAGCTGCACCAGGGCAGGGTCAGACTGGCTCTTAGGAAGTATTTCTTTGCAGAAGGGGTTGTTGGGCGTTGGAATGGGCTGCCCAGGGCAGGGGGGGAGTCCCCGTCCCTGGAGGGGTTGAAGAGTCGGGTTGACCCAGCGCTGAGGGATCTGGTGGAGTTGGGAACGGTCAGGGTGAGGTTCATGGTTGGACTGGAGGAGCTTCAGGGGCTTTTCCAACCAAGATGATTCTGGGATTCTGTGACAGGGAGGGAACTGAGGGAATGCCGGGTGTGAGGGGACAGGGAGGAGCTGAGGTGCCGAAGTGCTAAGGCTTGGACAACAGGCCCAAGCCAGAGTTGACCTATAGATGAATCCTGTATATTTTATAACTGATAACCATTGTGCTAGTAGGTATTGTGCTAGGTTATAACAAACCACCTGTGTTGATGTAAAAAGTGCTAAAGTGTTGGAGTATTGAAGCCTGAACAACAGGCCCTGAGCCAAAGCTGCTAGCTTAGCGTGTAGTCATTAGTGAAATATGTATGCTCATTAATGAAAGATGTAGCTTAGATATCATAAAACATGTCTATCCTGAATATATCTTTATCCTTCTTTGTATAGGGACAAGTTAACAAGGCCATGGAGCCAGCTGTCTGGCCTTGTGACCAGATGTGTGACCTTGCTCATAAATAAATTAGATAAGCAGGGAGAGTCCCTTAGCTTCTTCCTTGAGCCCTGTCCAGGCTCTGGGGGAATCCAACAGGAGGATGAAAGCAGATGTTTCCGCTCAAAACAAAGGTGCCAGTTATTCTGGGTTGCTGATTTTTGGTATATAAGGCTGGACCCGCTCACAGTGACTTTGGAAGCCTCACCTACGGGTGGACGCACCGTGTAGGACTTCCCAATGCCGGGACAGGCTCTCCAAATCCTCGCTGCAACCGGGGCTGCCCAGCGCCTGCGGGTCTGGATGATGGTGACGGGTCCAAGTGGTGATGGGTCTTTCTTAACCACTATTCTCTCTCTCCTGTAGTAATGATTTGATGCATTACCCTGTATTTTCCTATTTGTTTGCTTTAAGTGCATTATTCTGTCTTACTGCATGTTTCTGTATTACTCTGTTACATTATTTAGTTATCCCCAGTAAAATATGCCTACTCTTTTCACTCTGGTGTCTGAGTTTAATTGATATCCTTAATCAGCAAAACAGGGACCAGTGGGTGTGAGGAACACGGCACGGGGCAGGTGCGGTGCCCAGCCTCGGTGGTGGGACATGGCTGCTCACTGGGACAATTTCTTTCACCGGCAAATCTTTTGGGCAATTTCTACAATTGTGATACGTAACAGCAGAATACAAGTTTTACAAGAAACGTTTCTGCGTGTTCATTTGCAAAGGTGCCAGCGATCCCCACAAGCTCTGCCCAGGGCAGTGACAACCTGTGACAGAGCGTCACCTCCATGATGGTCCCCTGTCCCCAGCGTGGCGGGGCTGGGTTGGCTGAAGAGTGGGTTTGCTGCTAGGAGAGGCTCAGGTAACCCCCCAGAAACAACAGTTGTGGGCGCTCAGAAACCAAGTTTGGGTAAAAAGCCACGTTTGTGGTTACCATTTGGTTGATTTAGATGCCAGTGCCACCCTTTGTCCTCCAGCCACTCTGATAACACCTCAGACTGTCTGAACAACAGGAAAACCTGTGGCCTTATGAAAAACTCATTACCAAAACAACAGGGAAATTCAATCAAGTAAAAGATTTTAAAAATTAAAGCATTCACAATCTGAAAGTGGATGGTAGAGATAGGGCAAGTTGGGAATCTCCAAGAGTGGAATTTCAGCACCTGGGAAGAGTTACTTTATGTTTGAGTGCAGCAGAAATGGGAATAATACTGAATTTACAGAACTCGTGGCTCGGAGGTGTGAGCCGGGTGGAAACCGGCCCCTCTGTGCGTGCAGCCGGGCCGTTCGCTGAGGGGACGTGGTGGGTGAGATGTGGGTGTCCTCGCCCGGTCAGTTTTCACTATGTTATTGGATTAGGGGAAAAAAGAAAAAAAACCCCTTTCAGTATTGGTTTTCTATGTTTCTTTTTAAAGGATGGGATTTCGGCTGTACAGTTTTTTTCTGTAAAATCAGTGGGTTTTTTGGTCTGAGATCGGAGCATGCGCACCCAGCGCGGGTGCCGGCGGCCGGCAGCAGGGGGCGGTGCGGGGCGGGCGGCGGCTTGGCGGGCCGGTAGGGGTCGGTGCGGCGGGCAGGGGCTGCGGGGGGCCCGGTGGGGCCCAAAAGGCGGGTGCGGGGGGGCGGCCGGGGCAAAAGGAGCCCGCGTCTCTCTGTGTTGCCCAGGCTACGCTGCAGTGGCTATTCACAGGCGCGATCCCGCTACTGACCGGCACGGGAGCTTTGACCTGCTCCGTCTCCGACCTGGGCCGGTTCACCCCTCCTTAGACAACCTGGTGTCCCCCGGCTCCCCGGGAGTCACCATATTGATGCCGGCCTTAGCGCGGACGCCCGCTCGGCATAGCGCACTGCAGCCCAGAACTCCTGGGCTCAAGCGATCCGGCGGGCTCAGCCTCCCGAGTAGCTGGGACTACAGGCACGCGCCACCACGCCCGGCGCTGGGCAGCGCGCGCTGCCGCCTCTACACCCCCTTCCCGCCTGACGTCACGCCGCGGGGGGGGGGGGGGGGAAGGGAGGGGGCTGCTCTGCGCATGCGCTTTGTGGGGGTGTCGCGCGGTGCTTGCCGGGATGCGGCGCGGCGTTGATTAGCGCCTGCGCGCGCCGCCATCTTCCTCTCGCAGCTTAGACGCGCGGCCAGCAGCATGGGGCACCAGCAGCTCTACTGGAGCCACCCAAGGAAGTTCGGGCAGGGCTCCCGCTCCTGGTCAGTGAGCGCCGCGGTGGCTGTCGGCTCCCCTGGGCCGCGGCAGCCGCCTCGTTCCATCTCCCCTTTTCCCCCTACCCCATGCCGCCATTACCCGGCCTGACCGGCCTTGCTTTCTTCTTCCCTTACAGCCGCGTGTGCTCCAACCGCCACGGCCTCATTCGCAAGTACGGTCTGAATATGTGCCGGCAGTGCTTCCGCCAGTACGCCAAGGACATCGGCTTTATTAAGGTAAGCGCTGGCACCGTGCGGGAGGGGCGGGTGTGCCGTTTCCCGCTGTCAACTCCCGCCTTCTTTGCTCTCTTGCAGCTGGACTGAGCGCCGGGAGGATGAGGCTGTCGCCAGAAGCACCTGGGCCTTCCTGACACATCTGCAGTACCTCGGCGCGGCCCTACTCAATAAATAGTTTCACTGCCCGACTGATGTGCGTGCATTTGCTTTTTGTAAAGGTTCTAATGGCTACGGGGCTTTCACTGCTTTAATGTTTTTCCTAGAGGGGTGGGTGCTGCACTAGGGACAGGCTCTAATGTGCCTGCCCTGCTGTCCTCAGGTTTGCAAAGAGAGCAGTAAAATGGTCTGTTTAAAATGGCTGGTAGGTGAACAGCCAGGCAGTCTGCTGGGGTGCAGCTGCCAGTAATGCCGGAGTGGCTTGGGTTGGATACTGGCAAACTGCTCTTGCTAACATAGGAAAAAAAAATGGTGATGTTGCAGCCTGTTTGTGGTGCAGAGCTGTACCTCAAATGTTGTGCTGAAGTTTCCCTGGCTTGTACTTAACCAAGTAATAAGCGATAGGACAAGAGGGAATGGCCTCAAGCTGCGCCAGGGCAGGGTCAGACTGGCTCTTAGGAAGGATTTCTTTGCAGAAGGGGTTGTTGGGCGTTGGAATGGGCTGCCCAGGGCAGGGGGGGAGTCCCCATCCCTGGAGGGGTTGAAGAGTCGGGTTGACCCAGTACTGAGGGATCTGGTGGAGTTGAGAACGGTTGGTGTGAGGTTCGTGGTTGGACTGGAGGATCTTCAAGGGCTTTTCCAACCGAGATGATTCTGTGAGGTCTTCAGGGTGTGGGAAGTTGCAGCTGATATCAAAACAAGGCAGAGTAAAGGCATCCTGAGCCAGTGGCAGCCTTTGGGCAGGGCAGGTGTTGGCCTGTGTGATGTGCTGGGTAGTGAAAACTATCTGTGAGTGAACTGATGCGGTTGGAGCCACACAGCCCTTCCACTTAATTAGTTTCTGAGGTCTCCAGCCACTTGAAGGCTGTGGCGTGATAGAACTGCAGAGAGCTGGGTAAAGAAACACTTGTCAAGGGTGCTAAAGGCCTGGACTTAAGTTTTCCAATTCCCTCTGAGGGGGTTGAAGGTGTCAGGCTGCTGTCCCGCTGTCCAGGCTGCTTTTGAAGTGTCTCTGCTGAAGCTGCGCTGTGTGAGGTGACTGACCAGCTGAATGTTTTGATCGTGCCCAGAATGGCTGATCCCTTCTGGCTGACCGCTTGGCGTCTAGTTTGGGAATCCCCACTGCCTGCTTTTTTTTTTTTCTTGTTCTGCTGGTGGTTGAGACTGAATGAGATGGGGTGGTGAGGAGGGAACGGAGTGTTTCTCCAGTGTGGTGGCAAAGGGCTCTGTCACCTCATCCTTGTCCTTGGCGAGTGCCTCGCTGAGCCGAAGCGCGGCCGTCCCTTCCTGTCACGGAGCCTGTTCTGGTTTCTGTGGTGATGGAAGCAGAGATTTAATGGGTCCTGTGGGCATGGGCTCAGCGCCAAGCTTCCAGAATCAGGCAGGTGTCCCTGACCTGCCAGCTTTTGGCCATCAGTAATGTCAAAACTTGTTGTGGGGACGTGCAGGTGCGGAGCAGGGGTTTGAGGGGTGTTTGCAGCAAAAGCTGAAGGTGGAGGTAACACTGCTGCATGGAGCTCAGCGAGCTGTTTTTTCTCCAGCTGGCTGGATAAACTTGTGCTGAGCTGTGTGCTGCTGGGGTCAGTTGGTGACAGCAGGTTAGGAATGATCTGAGATTAATGGAACTGGGAAAAATATTTGGGAAGTTAAAACAGATGTGAAAATGTGAGTTAAAGCTGCAAGCTGGGTTAGTGCCTACATCCTCTGCCCAGGCAGTGGGAGTGGGGACAGGGATGCTGCCCTGTTGTGTAGGGATGGGGTCGGGAAGGCCAAGGCGTGGCTGGAGCTGAGCTTGGGAAGGGATGCAAAGAATAATCAGAAGGGTTTCTACAGCTGTATCAGGCAGAAAAATAAGGGTTTTTTAAGTAGATTTAGACTAGATGGAAGAATTTTTTTATGCTGAGGGTGGTGAAACGCTGGCGTGGGTTGCCCAGAGTGGTGGTAGATGCCCCCTCCCTGGAGACATTCAAGGCCGGGTTGGATGGGGCTTTGAGCAACCTGGTCTGATTGAAGATGTCCCTGCTCATTGCAGGGGGGTTGGACTAGATGGTCTTTAAAGGTCTCATTAAACCCAAGCTAATCTATGATTGGGGGAAAACAGGGTGTTATCATCCTAAGAGCTGCTGCTGTGGCTTCATTGCAAGGGGGCTAAACCCACAGCCAACTGTGGGGAAGGAACAGCAAATCTTGGGATACTGAAGACCATAGTTAAAGCCTGATACAAAAATTAAACGATAACTGTATGGGGGTGTCTCGTTCGGAGGATTTCCATCTTCCCTTCGCCTTGAGGCAGTGACATTTGAGCAGATTTCTGCAAGGGTTTCTACATGAAGAATGCACCAGTTCTCAAAATGCCACGCAGGCCGTGGTGTGTGAAAGTGCTGACCAGCCGTGGGGTGCCTGCTGTCGCCTGGGAGGGTGGGGGGGAGCTGGCGGTTCCTTCTGACTGCTCCTGTGACCAAAGGCAGCCTTGTGTGGCACGCAGGGATGCAGATTTGGGGTCACTTGGGGAGCTCTGGCCTGGTGCTGACGGGGAAGGTCAGCCTTGCTGCAGCTGGAGGATGCTGCTGGTCCTGTCATACTCTTTGAAAGAGAAATGGTTAAATCCCTGGTTTCTAGCTGGAAACTTCAGTGTAAAGGTAAGCTGCTATACTGAATAAATGAAGAGGAAAAAAAAAAGATTTAGTTGTTCTGGTGATTTTTTTTTTTTCAGGTATCTACTGATATACAGACTTGAATCCTGTGGGGTGCATTTGCTTGGCTTCGGTGTGATTCTGAAAAATCAGAAAACGCTAATCACTTTTCTACCAATTACTGAATTTCTTATGTTAGGGGGATTCTCGCTGGGGAAGAGTAAGTTTTTTGTTCTTAAGCATTATTTTAACACATGTTAACTATCAGATTTGTTCTTTGTCAAGGAAATGAGTAAACTGGCCAGCTTTGCTGCTGAGTGCTCCCGATCCCGAGCAGAGAATGGGGAGCTGTGGTGCAACTGGTTTCTCAGCAGCTGATGTGACTTGCCACGAATGCTGCTGGGGAGCCGCAGAGGCCGAGGAGCTGATAGCAGTCGGTGAAGCTGTTCCTTGGGCTCTACGGACAACGATAGTTGGGCAGAAGCATGAAATGCAAGGAGTGGATGTGACACCAGCTTTGTATTGGAGAGCTTTGAGCTTATCCTCTGGCGAGGAGGGTGTGATCCACACACTGGGGACGTGCAGTGCCTCTGCCTGCATGGGGAGGAGTTGTGAGTGCGTTAATAACCTCGCTGTGTCCAGAGAAGAAAATTCTCTCCGTGTGCTGAGCTGTGCTGTCCAGGGCTGTGTCTTGACATCAAGGAGAAGTCGGATGACTTGCACCAAGGGTTTATGTTAAAGGTGGTAGGTCACTGTGACTGCCAACGCCTGAACCAGATAACCAGTCCTGCCTCTTCTTGCTATGAGAGATGCTTCTCGTTTTTCCTCCACACTTTGTTCATACAGCTCTTAATAACCGACGTAATCTAAAATTTCAGTAAAATACAAAAATCAGTAAAGATGCAGGATGGGAGGGGAGGGTCTTTGCAGTTCCCACTGCTGCAGTCTGCACAGAGCTGCATTCGCTTTCCCTCCTGCTATTTATTAGAGGCACCCAGACGTGCTCGTGGTGCTTCCCAGTGGGAAATGTCTGCATGTTCCTGTCCCCACAACGTGTTGGTGACAGGAGCGATTCGTGGAAACAGACTCTACAACTCAGAGTTATAAAGCAGGTATGTTTGCTCCGGCACCAGGGTGCAAGGGGATTTCTCCACAAAGCTTGCACGCCCCAGCACATTTTACCAAAAACTTATTGAATGTGGATATACATATTCATTGGATTACAGAATACAAATATCCATATGCATAAGTAAGGCTGGGTTAGTTCAAAAGGCTGGTGTCAGCAGTTTGATATCTTTACACCTGCGTGTTGTCGCCAGGGGTCTTTTGGAGGAAGACTCACAGTCTTTCTCACCTTGTACTTTTCCTTGGAGCATGCGCAGATTCTCTTAGCCAATTTCTTGAATAACATGAGTGGTTCCCACTGGTTTACCACCTCTAGCTTATCTGAAAGCACCAGTATATTAATTTCTACCACCCGTACATGGCTGGCTATCCACTACAAAGACTAAACTTCCTAGAACCCATCTGCTTTCCAAGGACATGGCTCTTATTTTTGCTGAACGTAGTAATTCTTGGTAAGTTTCCACAGAAAACTGCTTTTTGATGAACGCAGTAGTCCTTGGAAAGCTTCCCCAGAACAGTCAGGGCAAGCAGGATTATTAAGCAATATTCAGAAATCATTATAAGTTGCTGTAAGTTGCTATAAGTAAATAAGTTGCAAAGTAGGTGATCATTTCCTTGTGTCAGGAGGATGCCCCCATGCTGGGTACATGCAAATGGCAGCAGTATCAGAATTATTTGGATGCTCAGAGCTGCAGGAGACGTTTGAGTCCAGTGGGGAGTTGTGGATATCTGTCCTTCTTTCCTGAGCAAAGCTCCTTTCTGATGGTAAAATGGCTTTGGGGCACCTTCTTTCTCTGCCTGTGAGGGTGCTGCTGCAGGGCGGTGAACTGTGCTGCTCTAAAGCAGCTGAGGATCTGGTCCCAGAGCAAAGTGCCAGAGCATCTGGTATCTACGTGATGGAAAACAATAACAATAAAAAACCCCTCTGTACCAAATAGCTAGGGATAGCAATAGAAAAGCAGCTTCCTATTTGAAAACAAAGCTAAAAGATGTTTTTGAATTACTTTGTAGACATTAAAATACCTGAATTGTCACCTTGTAATTTTGTAAATGCTTTAAATGTTCTTGCCTTTTTCCTATTCTATTACTCCCTTCTTTTGAGTCTAGTGGGAAGGTGGTGTAGTACAAACGGTAATGCCTTTTAATCTTATTGCTGCCTTAACTAGGTATTTATTGCCCAATATACAATGAAGACTAGGTGCCAAAACCTTGCATTTCCTGAGCTCATTGTGAAAATTGCGTTTTGTTTCTTCCTAAAGCTGACGGTTACAGACTCCGAAGGTGCACAGATGTGAAATTCAAACTTATTTGGAAGTGAAATGATTTATAAAGAGCTGCTGATTCCCCTAAAGAACAGGTAAAATCAAAATACTCTTCAAGGACTTTGCATTAAGAGTGAACAACTAATATGTGTTTTCCTGTAGGGAAATAACGTTGCCTACTTGGAGCCAAGTAAAACATAGTGATGCCTTAGCTTTCAAAGAGATGAACCTCTAATTGCTGAAATAGAGTTTACAGGGGATTTGGACTGCTGGAAAAACACTAAATTGCATTGGATTATGCACCAGATAAAATCTACTGTTGTCAGTGGCTCCAGGAGGAATTTGCACAGCTTTGGGTAAAACACTGGCTTTTAAACTCATCCTTAGGCTAGAAAAGTGAAGCTGACATGCTCAGATAGGAGGGAAAAATGTGTAATTCCTTCTGGTAAGCTGTGGCAGCATGGGTGCTGTGAAAGCCTGTGCCTGGTGATGACCCTCCTGCGTGCAGAGGCGGTCTTTGACTTGCTGGGATCTAGTTTATTGCAGCAGGTGACTTGTGGGACCAGGCTGGGGGTGATCTTCAGGCTGTTTTCCTACTTGCAGCATCTCGAGGTGAATGCCAGGCCCTGCAAGGTGGATCCCCATCACCTGGATCAGGATCTGGCTCCTTGTCTGTCTGCAAGCTGCTCCTCTGCTATGGGGTCCAGTTCCCCAGCTGTGAAACCAGGATAACAATTCTGTGCTGTGAGATGTGCTGAACAGGGACAGAAGCTTGTCCAGGTGTCACCAAAATGGGATAAAAACTTACCGACACCAATTTGATGTCGGTAAGCAGACACTCCTTTATTAACAGCTGGGTGTGCAGGGGAGTTGTCTCACCAACAACACACCCCTAACTTGTGTAGCATGCTCATTATATAGGATACAGTCATACATATTAAGTTCTCATACATAAACATGCTAATTCCCATAACTCACTTTCTTATTCCTACCTCTTTCTGCTCATGTGCCCTTGAGTCCTGAAATGAGTCAGGGGGCTGCTGTTGGGACCGCCATGGCCTACTGACTCAAAAAGAAAGACCCTCCAATGTCCTTGACTCAAGGACTTTGGCTCACATTGCAATTTTAACATGCTTTGAGACCCTTTTGTAATACAACTTTTAAAACACCTGGTCTACAGGGCAATAAATTGTCCTTACCCAACAGTCTAACAATGGTACCTTGTCCAGCAGCGTAACTGGCTGTATTTTAAACTAAATACAACATCTCTATGACTACTTAAAGCATTACACCACTATCTTTTATAAAAAATGGTATTTCTGTGAGATTCCATTTAATTGATTAGTCCTAATCATTCGTTATCAAAATCACCAAAAATCATCAACTCAAATTAATAACAAATCAGTAACACAGGGACGTGGATATTCCCAATATTGACATTACTGAATTCCTGCAAGGAGCAAGCTCCACCTGCCTGCTCCAACATGTCAGACGCTTGGAGCGGAGTACCCTGAGCTTAAAGCTGTTCATCACTCCAGCCCCAAGACGAGGGAAAGGGAGCTGGGAAGTTTTGCAAAGAAACAGAGCGTTTAGCCGTGGTTGCTTTGGGTGCTGCTCCAAATGAGTGCCCTGGGCTCTCGGGTCTGCCAGACGTCGGTCAGGTGGCACGAGGGTCAGCCAGGAGGAGAGGCAAGGGGTGTCTGGGGTGGGTGTGGGATGAGGTCCAGTTACTGCCCACGTGCAGCTGTGGACGTGTTTGTGATACACCAGTGGGTGTGGCAGGTGCACCCACCCAGTGAAAATAGGGCTTCTTGGCTGCTAAAGTGTAGCAGCTACTAATTGCTTTTGTTCTCAGGGCTTTGCAGTAGTTGGGGCCTTTGGCCAATGGGAGCCGCTATTGACTACAGGTCAGATTTACCCTGGGTATAAATGGAGTCTCCTGGGGAGTCATTTTGATTTCATCCCCTGGAGCAGCACGCTGACACCGCCCAAGGAAACTCCTCGAGGTGCCTTGGGTTGAGACGCTGCCCTGAGCAAGTCCTCGAGGTTGAGAGCCCTCACTTGTGAGGTGAGTGATAAAGCGTCTTGGGTTGTTGTTAAACCCTAGGAAGTTGTTCTGTTCTCCTCTCACAGACATTCGAACCTGTAATTTGAGGAGAGCTGGTTAGTTGTGTTAATAACAAATTTTTAAGTTTTGGCGGTTGGTTGTTTATTTGAGACCCTCCGTAACAGTGGGTCACCCAACGCCAGCTCTGCAGATCACCGGTGATGGCATTTGGTGTTGCTCAGGTGTAAAGCCAGGCAAGCTTTCTCCAAGAGAAACCCTTGGCAGGGTCTTACCCAGAGTGTCCATCCCTCCACCCGCTCCCCCGTCTGTGCCGGGGGAGAGGCTCGCGGCAGGGTATAGATTTCCAACCCCAAAGATACGCAGGTTTCTACCATCCCTGGAAACACACACAGATTCAGCATGTAGGGCTGAGTGGTGTGCGCAAGAAAACCAGCAGTCTGTGTCTGAAGAAGCTAGATGGCACAGTCTGCCCGCAGTTTCATCGTCTCAGCGAAGGCTCGGGCAGAGCAGTCCTGCAGCGGGATGTGCCTGAGCAGCCGTGCCCAGCAATACACGGTGTGTCTCGGTAAACCCTAGCGTGCAGCGGGTTTGTCCTGTGCTCGCTTGCTTTTGAGAAATCTCCGTGTTTTGGATCCTTGCTGGACGGCAGGATTGGGGCACAGCCCACAGCACTGCCCCTTTCCTCGCTGCTGCTCGGGTCCTGTGTGACTGTGGTGGTGGCACAGGTGTGACATCCAAACCGAAATTCCAGCTCTTGCCTTTCTTTCTGGTTTTGTGTTTTTGTGCTTTGGGCTCAGCTTCACTGCCGGCCTTGTGCTCTGGTCCTGCACGTGCTGTCATTTTGGAGAGAAAGCTTAAAAACATACCCCAAACAGGAAAGTGCTGTTTATCCCTGGTCAGGTCATCCCTGACTTCCTCCAACTTAATGCTGAGTTCATCTGCTGCTTTACAAGATTGTGCAGAGCTATCCCCGCTCAGGCTGGCACCATAAATACTCCTGAACTTGAGGGTGTTTATTAATAAATATATTTTAGAAAAGTCTTACTCATGTCTGTGTGTCACTTCATGTGGCTAAAAGCTGTGCTGAGTGCTAGGATGATTCTCTCTGCTCAGGGGAGAGCATCGCTCCTGCGCTCGCATCCAGCCATAGCTCTGCTAGCAACAAAACCACAGCAGAGTTTGGTAAAACACGCAGGTTTCTCACCCCTGGTTTCTGCGGGTGGCCAACACCAAACAGGCTGGCTCTGCAGTGATGTTCCCATGTCGCAGGCTCCTGGTGTACAATTTTATTTGCTTCTTTGGCACAGTCCTCTGCTAAACCTGCCCCGTCCCGATGCCTGGATGAGCCCCCCTGGGCACCCACCACACTGCCCGTCAGCCACTTCTTCTCCAAGTGTTTAATAACGTGGTGAGATGAACATCTAGGAAACCCCAGGCAGATGGGATTTGGCTTGCTGTGTGGTGAGTAGAAGTGCTTCTAAATAAAACATTTTCAAAGACTGGCATGAGGCATCAGTGGCTCTCTAATTCGTGCTGCTTGTTGGGAGTGTGTTCATCGCAGACAATGTTTATTTATGGCATGTAAAAATCTATTTCAATCAAATTTCCATAACTGAATATTTATGCCAACATCCACTGAATGCTCCTTGACTAAACTGAAAACTATTTATTCAGTTATAAATGTTTACTTGTTTAGTGTTGAAACTGCTTTAAACAAACTTAAAAATCAAACTGATGTCTTCCCCATTAGCAGGATTTCCAGTGTAGTCGAGACATCAGCTTGCTGAGCAACGTATAATATTTTATTATAATTTCAGCTCAAATAGTCTCTGTGTATTTACATTCTCTAACAGCACTGATTGCCCAGAGAAGCTGTGGCTGCCCCCTCCCTGGAAGGGTTCAAGGCCAGGTTGGACGGGGCTTTGGGCAACCTGGGCTAGTGGAAGGTGGCCCTGCCTGGGGCAGGGAGGTGGGACTGGATGATCTTTAAGGTCCCTTCCAACCCAAACCATTCCATGATTGTATGTTCAGAGTGCTGACTAGAGTTGCAACAGAGCTGCTGCGGTTCTCAAATATCTTGGTCTTATGAGGCCAGATCAGTTAGAATTGCACTTTATTGCAGTTAAGTCTTAAATAATGTTGTGCTGAGTAAACTCCAGGTTGCTGCCTTGTTGTTGATGGTGGAGTCCAGGAGACTCTTGTAATTAGGAGGAGTCCAGAAGTGTGAGACTTTGGAAAATGTATTTATTCTCCGAGGGAGTGTGTTGTATTTGCAGCTTGTGAAGCAGATGATTTTATACACCTTGAAGGGAAACCCACAGGTTTTCCATGCATGCTTCCCATGGGACAGGTGGCACCGGGGTCGATACATGAGCCGCGGGCCATTAATCCCATGGTGGCTGAAAATCACCCAGAGGAAGAGCATCACCCCACATTTGTGTGTGTGTATCTGTGCCCCCCACCCATGATTTTCCAGGTGAGCTCTTGTCAGGCTGTGAAGCCCTTGTTGGGACTTGCTGGGGCTGTTTTGGGATATGCACCGTGTTTCTCCTTGCTTTTTTGAGCAGCAGGGGATGTTGGTGGTGGTAGGGACAGAAATCAGGTCTGCTGCATTTGCAGAGGAGTTGCATCCAGCTCAGGTCTGTTATTTTTGGGGAAAAAAACCCCAAAATTTAAAACCAAAAAAGAGCTTGGAGGGGGGAAGAAAGGGGAGCTGAAATACTGAGGGGTGCAGGGGTGACCACCTGTGCTCTGTCATGGGGAAAATAACTTGTAGGACACAAAATGAGTTATTCCTTATCTTGCATCCCTTGAGAGGCTGAAGCTGCCCCTCCTCTCCCTCTGTGCAGCTTCAGCTGTCTGGCTTTATCCTGCAGCCGTGTCGAGTCGCTGCCTTCGCAGCCTGTGGATTTTTATAGTTTTCTTCTGCCACCAGGTAGAAGGAGGCTTATCGAGCCGGTGATGGTGGCTTAAAGTTAATATTTCATCAGAGTAAAGACACACGGGAGCGAGGGGCCCTTTTTGTTGCACTGACAGCTCGTGCTTGCGTTGGTGAATAAAAACAACTCTAAAAACACCAGTGTGATGCTTCCCCCAGCCCTCTGCCAGGAGGGGCTCGTAGGTGAGCTCTGCAAGGGGAAATCGGTGCCAAATTCGGGGATTTCTTGGATGTGATCCAATGGAGTGTAGCTGAAGTTCTGCCTCCAGTTAAAGCTTCATGCTTTGCAGTGGGGGCTTTGCTTATTCAGCACACTCTCCTTGCCATGCTCTGCCTTGCTCTTTTCCATCCTCCTCCTCCTGTGCTTGCAGAAACTCTGCGGAATTGGGATTTTGTGTAGAAAATGTGAGAATTTTAACTAGGATTTCATGTATGCTGTAGAAATCCCCTCCTAACCTGGGATCCTAACACACCTTCAGTGCCTTCTGATGGCTTAATTACTTTTTGCTTCTCTGTTAACTCCCTTGCAATGATGGGAAAAACATCACCTTGCTCTGAACAGCAGGTGAAACCCAGCAGCCAGCTCCTCCCTGGGGGCTCAGCTTTGCTCAGGACCACCTTTTGTTTAGCTGATTTTCTGGAAGATCTAGGAACACAGATATATACTTTTCTTGTGTGTGAGCAGGCATTGTTTATCACCGCTTTGATTGCGTATACTCTGGGTAAGCACTATACAAACCCTGGCAAATAAATGGTCTGTGACTTAGAAGAGCAGAAAATCCTCTGGAGTTATGCCCTGGGTTTATGGCATCTTGTCTGCAACACAGGTGTGCTCACACGAGCTGTAAAACTCTGTTATGTTTCTCCTGCTCTTTCCCAATGTTTGATGTGAGGTGTCACAGCAGCTGGTGGCACAAAATCGATGCCCAGCTCAGTTCTCCTGGGTGTTCATCCCCGCATATGGTGGGGCTGTGGCCCGGGGGCTCAGGGCTGTGCTGGCCTCGCAGGATTGGGCTCCACTGGGTTGCCCTTCTAAAGACTTTGTGGGGTCAAGCAGGTCCCCCAAGTCTGGATATTCTCAAGCAAACATTTTCAGGTCCAACTGTGTGTCACTCGTAGAGCTCATGATGAATTTTGTGGGGCTATGGGACATTTCCACATTTTTTGGGAGCGTTTGGATTGGACTTGAATGATCATGATGCTGATGTTCCCCCTGTGCGTGGTGAAACATGAAGTTATGGGTGCTCAGTGTTTCCTCTGATACAAGCAGATTTAGTAGCAGGAAGAGAGATGGTAATTTAAGATCAAACACATCCAGAAATGTGTCCCTCCCCTTTTAGCTGGTGGTTGGGTTTGAAGTCCACCTTGGTTGAAGATTTGACTTCCACTTGCAATGATCAGTTACCCCTCCTTCAGCGAGGTGAAGGGCACGTTAAATGGTGATTAGTAGGTGTAAAGCTGTATTCAGTAGCAGTGATAAATGCAGTAAAGCACATTATTATTATCTGGGAGCTGAATGGGGAGTTTTTTAATATATACCTTAGCACACCGCAGGCAGGAGAAACAAGGGGTTGCTGTTGCTGGAGGGGATGGAGAGAAGGGTGAGCTGCTGCACCCATCAGTGACTGAACCGATCCCGAATGGACCTTTTCTCACCCAACGCTTGCAGGTTCTGGTCCCTGCACGACTGTGCTTCCTTCTGCAGGTAACGCCAATTACAGGAGCTAATGAAGAGAGGGGAGTTGGTCATCGCTTGCTTTTATTCCCCAAATGTCAGAGCTCCCGAAGCATATTCTGGCATTTAGAACAAATGACTGCAGAGGAGTCTTATCGGCTCGGGGTTTTATGTGGCTCACAAAGTCCCATCTGCACTGCTGGGCCGCTGGTCCCGTGTGTCCCTTCTGCCATGGCAAAAAACACAGGGATTTGTTTTAAGCAGATTTGGGATGTGGGATCCTCGTGGGGAAGGTGCAAAAAGGGACCATTACTCATATGAACCTTAAGTCATTTTCTGCTGGGTCGCTTGTCCCTGGTGAAATGCTCAGACTTTGTTCTCAGATGATGGTTAAACCCCTTGTATTTCTCCAAAGCCAGACTGAAATGTGGCTGCCAGGTGCCTTTGCAATGTTTGTTCTTTCAGCTACCCGGACGTAGTCCTCCCTGGAGGAGCCTCAGCAGAATTTCCCTCTGGCTATGCCTTTTTCTGTCCCTGTGCCAGAGAAACTTTCCCCTCCTTGAAGGACAACTGGAAGATGCAATCGCTTTGCTGGTGCTTCAGATCTTTTCCCACCTGCAGACATCTGCTTCAGCATCATGGTCCAGGTGCTCCAGGGAAACCTCCCATCTCAGTTTGCCTTTGGGTCCCTCTGGGGCACGCTGCGTTTCACTGGCCCCTGGTACAGCTGCTGCAGCTGGGCTATAAACCATGTTGCTGGATGCATATGAACTTAAAAACTGAAATTATCACCTTGCTCTGTCCTCCAGCCCCCTTGGGATATTTTGGGGCCAGCCCCAGTCTTCAGCTGAGGTCCTTCATCCATCCACGCCTGCTCCAGAACTTGGCCATGGTCCCTGCTGCACCCACACCAGCCCTGATCTGGCTTTGCAATTTGATATTTATACCTTTGATAGTTATATCTTTGCAACCAAGGGGAAAAGATACTTTAAGTGAGCAGTTTTGTTTGCAGAGAGGCTGTCCCAGAAGTACCAGGGGCGTGGGTGAAAGGGATGGAGCAATGCTTCCTTCCCCAGAGAGCTGGCTCAGGCTGTGGGTGTCCATCCTGCTGCAACACAAAAAAATTATCATTTCTGGCTTGAGAGCTGATCAAAGCATTGGCTGAAAACTCAGTTTCTGGGGTAAGGAACTGTGGACTGACAAACAACCCTTGAATCTTTTATTACAGAGCAGCATCGTTTTATCTTATCCCTGCCAGTGTCGTATTTCAAAATATTTATCAAAGAGATGACGTGTCTCTCCCATTTGCAGTTTTCCTCCTTAAAGGGTGTCCCCTCTCCTTCTGGGGGACTGTAGGTCCGAAAGCCTTGTAGAGCACTTCTGTAGCATGGCCACACTCGGGGTTCCCCATTTTCTTTCCCCCTTTACCAGTGACAGTGCCCTGGATAGCACTCTGAGGACCAGATCCCAAAACCTGTGCCTTGGGCTAGGGTGACAGAAAGGGAAAAAGACAGAAAATGTAAAAGAAAATGTTATTTCTTTGGTGTTTTTCTCCCAGAGGGCTGAGTGGATGGGCTATAATTGGGATGGGAAGGGCTTTGAGCAGCAAGAAAGCATAAAATGGGCTTGTTTGGGGCTCTGAAATGGGACCTTGAGCTGTGTCACATGGCTTTTGAGGACTTAAACTGGCTGGTGTCTAAAGCTGAGACCTTTTTTTTATATATAGGTATGTGAGCACATGCATGTGTGTGTATTTTTCCTCCAGCTGCCCTCTAGGCAGGTGCCAAGGACGTGATGATGGGCAAAATCTCCGTGTGAGAGTGGCTGGGGTGACCCTTCAGGTGAACAGCAAAGCGTTTGCTCCCAGCCATTTCGGTGTGGATAGAGCTGTTCAAAAGCGTACAGTCCACAGGAGGTAACTTTTAATTACTTTAAAATAAACACACATTTCTGGCTCTTTTGGCTTCGGTGAGTAGATTTCTTCTCTGCAGAGGGATGAAGCAAACCCAGTAAATAATGCTCTGTGGCGGTGGTAGCTGGATGGCTGCAACTAGAAAGGTCTCTGTGCGTCTAGAGGGAATGGAATAGATTGATTTATGATTTTAGCAAGCATGGCTGGGTAGGGAATCATGCCTATATGGTTTTAAAGTCATGAAGAGATATTAATCAAAATTAAGGCTGCTCTAAGAAGGTATCTGAGCCAGTGGTCCGGTTCCTGGCTAATTGATTACACAACTAAAGCATAGTTGTCCCTACAGAGACAGTCAAAGGACAGCTTGGATGGGGGGTCTCGGGGTTTAATGCCAGATGGGAAAGCAGAGGTTTGGAACAAAGGGTGTAATGAGGAATAATAGGAATCGGTTAGAGGAAATGTGTGCTTGTCCCCATTGATTAGGCTGTGTGTGAAGGGAGAAAATGATTAATAGAAACATGTAAATGAGAAGCAGCAGTGACATTTCTAAGCTGCAGCCTGAAAGCACACACTGCCAAGGGTCGGAGCTGCCTGGACAGATAGTGAACATCGGCCACGGAAAAGCAGAGGTTTTGGGGCAAAAGCCTGGCTGTGTGCCTCCAGGGCCAGCCCAGCCAGGGCTGAGTGTGTTAAAAGCCATGTTGGCAGTGGTGCTGTCCCACCAGGCTGCTTCCTCACCTTACTCCTACATTAATTGTCATTCTGATGGAAAATGCCTTAAAATGGCTGTGCGGTGTGGTGTTGACGGGGCTGCATCCCACCTGGCTGATGAGTTTTCCAAACCCCACATTCTGCACAAGGCACTTGTGTTGTAGGGTGAAGATCAGGCTCAAAACTATTCTTTTAGGGGAAAGCCGTGTGTTGTGGACATGGACCTGCTCGAGCAGGGCCGGAGAAGGCCACAAAGGTGCTCGGAGGGGCTGGAGCACCCCCCTGTGAGGACAGGCTGAGAGAGTTAGGGGGGGTTCAGCTGGAGAAGAGAAGGCTCCGGGGAGACCTTAGAGCGGCCTCCCAGGACTGAAAGGGGCGACAGGAAAGGGGGGAGGGATAGGACGAGGGGTAACAGTTTTAAACTGAAAGAAATTTAGATGAGATCTAAGGAAGAAATTCTTCCCTGTGAGGGTGGTGAGGCCCTGGCACAGGTTGCCCAGAGAAGCTGTGGCTGCCCCCTCCCTGGAAGGGTTCAAGGCCAGGTTGGACGGGGCTTTGGGCAACCTGGGCTAGTGGAAGGTGTCCCTGCCCATGGCAGGGAGTTGGAACTAGATGATCTTTAAGGTCCCTTCCAACCCAAACCATTCCATGACTCTATGAAAATTACATCTGTACTTCTCTGCCTTGCCTCTGGCTGGGATAGATGCCATGTTTTGCCCAGTGTGGTTTGACATTACATTGCCTTTGGTCTTCACGACACAAGGCATCTCTGGATGTTTCCCCATGGTCTGGGAGGTACACACACAAAGCAGTGATGCTAAATTAACCTCCTCCCATGGCCTGAACTCTTGCCATGGTGCAAATATGCTGGGAGGTCTTATGGCAAATCTCATCTTTGGGCCCCACTGAAAGGAGATGGGTACAGATTACTTGAGCTCCTTGTGAGCTTCCTAGTGAAGCCTTCAGATTTCTCCAGGCATGCTCAGGCATCAACAATTTCCATTGCCTCAGGCTTGAAACAGTCACGTTGGTGATCTCACAGGATTAGCTGTGGAGATCTGGGGATTTAAGAAGTTTCCAAAAGGTATATAGGCCTGAGTGCTCGCCCAAATGAAGCAAAACCTCTGCGAATAAAACTTATTTGCACTTCATATGTGGTATGATGGTTACCCAGGACTTCAGGCTCCTGTACATAATGAGTTTTGCAGTTAAATTAAATTTTAGCTACACTGAAGCCACATTTCCTCAATGGCCCCCAACCCCATTGCCTGATGCTGGATCTAAGGAGTTTGTTGGCCTTTCTTTAGGGTGGTGTGCTGACAGCTGTGACAGGGCTCCTGCTCAAATCTGACCCTGTGCCCTGTAAAAGTCTCTCCGATGCAGGATCTGAGAGCAAAATGCTCCTGTTGTGCAAGAACACTTGCCCTAGGCTCTGGTCCCATTGGGGTTTTGCAGTGATATCAGCTGAATGGTGGACATTTCTGGATGAATGGAGAGAGCTCAGAAACAGGAGTTGAAGGACAGCTGAAAATGCTTGCTTTCTGCCATTTCTGACACTGTCACATGTGCAAGGCGATATGGGTGCTCCTTGAGGAAGGTCATCACTGCTTTTGGACATGCAAGCTAAAGAACCATGAGTACAAGTGAAAACCTGGGTGCTTAAACACCAGCTTGGTGAAACTTGCTACTTTGCAGGTGCTGAGCTCCTGCAGGTACATTTGCAGCTTCCCTGGTTGTTTGCAATGGTTTTATTCCTCATACAGCACCTCATAGAGTCATCTGTGCCTGATCCCTCACAGCTGTAGACAGGACAATATCTATTGGTGATTTATCCTGACTTTTCCTATTTTGGACCTCAGCCTATTGCATACAGAGACACAGTTCTCTTTGGTGGGTCTGGTGATTTTGCCTCTCAAAAGCAGTGTTCTCACTGACTTTGAAATGATCTCCCCCCCTTTTCCCTTCCTCTTCAATCACAGCTCAGGCATAACTCAATGAGATCAATAGTGACGGTCATGAAAATGAGAGAAGGATGGATCCTCTGTGTGCATCACAGAGAGAAATGCTGCCTTTGCTCTATTTCCTGCAGCTCAGTTTCCAGCCCAGGTGTCCATCTTCCAAAAGAGATGATGCTGTGTACTCCAGCCTTTCTTTGCAAGAAAGCTGCTCTGACACCGGCTCCATCAAAGCCGATGGAGGTCTGATCTGGTAAATTTATCGGTCCCCGAACAAGCTGCAGTGCCCATCCTCATGCACCTTTCTCCTCTCTCTGTTGGATAATGCAGAAGACCAGGTCTGCTCCAGCAGCACCCTCCCCAGAACAAACCCTCCTGCCAGACCCCCACCCTCTGTCTGCCTTCACCTCCTGACTACGGGGCAATCTCACGGTGCCGTGCGCGGGAGGAGCAGCTCTCCGGGTGTAACCAGCTCCTGCTCGTCCCCAGGCGGGGTGGTGGATCGGTGGTGTACAGCCCTCCACACACTGTGAAATTCAGCCCCGAGCCAGAGCTGGAGCTGCAGCCAGAGTACATAAATCTGCAAAACACTTCATCGGCCGGTGTCTCGTACCAGGGTCTCGAGTCATCTCTCCCTGCAGAGGATGATCTTACCTGCAGAAACATCCAGCTCAGCAGGCGGCTAATTACCACCATCAAAACTTTATAGGCGGTTTGCTCAGGGGTAAGTTCTTGTCAGGGCATGACAAATACAGTTTTGAAACAAAACTCGTTTTAAAACAGCCATAACTTGTCTGAGCAAAGGCACAAGAGGGAGACAGGAATAATTTAGGAGCCGAGAGTAGGATGGATGGTGACCACCTCAGGATCAATCCAAGAGTGATGCATCCAGGATGTGCCGGGGTGAACCACCGCTTCCTATCAATCTGCTTGGTGCAAAGTACCAAATACCAAGAGATGACCATGTGTCTGGGCGTGGGAGCTGGTTTGATACCTGCAGCCCCTCATTCTCATGCTCTCCTTGCTCCTGAAGGAGTTACCCACCTGCCAAAGGCACTGGGAGTAATTCTCCTTGTTAGAATAAATTATGAGGATCACAGCCAGCTGCTCACTTAGTACTAAAATCACAGGGAGAGGAGACTGGCCACTTTGGTCCTCACTGACCTTGAAAACCAAGCTGGTGAATGCAACCTTCCATTTCTTATTGCTATCCGGGATTAGTGGGATGAGGTCAGCCTGTAGCACTAATTCACTTTGCTCTTAACTCATTTCATTACATTACAGGAGAGCATTGCACTCGGCGAGTGTAATCTTCAATGCTATTCTCCTCTTGTCTTTGGTTTTGTCATAAATTAAATAAGCTGCTGTCATTTTCCAACTATAAAGATTGATTTTTTTTTTAACTGTACTGGGGCAAGTGATGATAATTTATACATCTTAAAGTTGTCCACTTGGTTGTCTCTCTAGCTCGTTATTTTGTTGGACCTTGAGCTGGCTGCTTTTTCCTTTTCCTATGCTCTCAGGTGGACAGGCTCTTGGAAAAGAGATGTTAAGTCTTCATATCTCCTGTTGTGAGGAGCACAGACAGACCTGGGATGGACAGTTGGCTCCTGTGAAGACCAAAACTAGAGCTCGTGTCAATAGGATGCACTGTCCCTTCCAGGGAGATGTCAAGGCTTGCTCGTGTGTGATGCTGGTGTATGTCTGTTTGGTTTGGGCTATCGCATCCTGCTGCAAGCAAAGAGAACACAACGTAGCTCATTGACCAAAATGCAGCATCCAAAGTAACCCAAGCTGAGCAGAAGCTCTCTTCCAAACTAAATGTTGAAGTTGGGTATGTGTGAGACACAGGTTCTCTGGCAGTATTTGAAGCATGATAACAATCCAAAAGAACAGGCCTCGGATTTAAAGCCTGGCTGTTGGTTTTAAAATTGAGCTCTTCCATGAAGGTGGCACTGAAAGCTGTTCTTGGTTGTGAATGACAGGCTCCGGGATCCACCTGTCCTCTCAGCTGCTGCCAGGACAAATATGTCTGAGAGGGTTTACTGCTCAGAGTCCTTCAGCAGACAGTGGTGCCTCCTAAACCAGACTGAGGTGGTCCCAGTGCTGTGATCTTTTGGGCAAGGTAACTAACATTGTGCTAGAGCGGTGACCATGAACTTGCATTGCCGATCACCTATGACAAATCACATGCCATTAAGGTTTTTTCTACTTTCTGAACAAGCAGTAGCTTCAACTCTCTTCTTATCATGGTATACATAACCCATATAGCTGATGGACATGTGCTGGTTCAGGAGTTGCTCTGTCTTAGTGTGTTGGGGAAACACAATTAACAGACCGTCTCATGCCCAGTGGGTGCAAACCCCCCATCTGGCAGGATGTCAGCTAAGAAATAAAAGAACTGCAAGTGACTAGAAGCTGAATTTTTTTATTTTCACAGGTATAAAATAAGGTGAAATATGTGATTGGAAAAGTGGAGCTTCTAGACTTGGCCTAGCTGAAGGGGGAGGGTGAGTTGGCTTAATGAAGATGAAAAGCCAGTTGGCTGAAAGTCACTGTGGAATGAAGGAAAGAAGAGCCCAAACTAAAAATGATGTATTTCCAGGAGACAAAGCACAGTGACCATGTGGAACGGCAGGTGGGATCTTCTGGGGAAGATGCTAAGGAGTATGGACAACTCCTCAAAGTAATCTTTGTCAGTCTTAGTCAAAAAAGAGGCATATACAAAGCCTGATTACTAAAAATCAGCAGAAAAGAATGATGAAAACAAATGGTGACAAAATTTGAAAAGTTAAAACACAAACCAAGGAACACTAGGGGAAGTGGTCACCAGGCACACTGGAAGCAACATCGGTTGAAGATGGTCCCACCATGCTGGCATCAGCCTGGTTTGGAAAACTAATGTGGAACTAAACTATCTAAAAAAATGGTCTGAGAAAACCAGAATGGCTGTCAGTGAGGGAAGCGCCTGGTTTTACCATCCAGCAGAAGCAATCAGCAGCAGAAATGCAGGGTGGGGAAGGACCAGAGAGTGGTGCTGGGGAAAAGGACTGGGGGTGAATCCCCAAACGGGTGTGGGTCACCTGGGCCCGGCTCCTGCGTAAGACCCACAAGCTGCACGGGGTGTAGAAACAGGAATTAGGTTGTTAAGTTTGCTCAGCAGTGCTGGTTTTATTTATGCATTTGTACTAATGAAAGAAAGAAAGAAGTGCCTGGGGTAGATGGCCAGGGAGACTGTGACCCCTTCGTCATAGAAGGTTTTTAAGACAGGTCAGACAACGATCTCGTGGGAATGACTTGATGAAGTTGATTGTGGCCGGGGAAGCGGATGAGCTCAGTAACTTCTTAATCTCCTTCAGCCCTATGGATCTCTCTAGTTTTTTTCAACATTTATAGCGTAACACTGTTCACAAGCCTGAAATCCCCTACCTCCTGCACTCGATTAATTTCCCAACAATACTTTAAAGCATCACGTTAAGGCATCGTAAAGATGTTGTGCTTTTAGAAACAATTATTTGATCGCTCCGCCAGCGCCTCGTTGCAGCCATCCTAATGAACAATGAAACTTTATTGTGTTTAGAGATGGAATACGTGGTACTGGTGGCAGCCGTTGCTGGGCTGGGAGATGGAAAAAGCACATCAGCGTCTCGGCGTGAGGCTTCTCCTTGTCGTGAAGCCTGTCCTCCGATTTGGGGAGTGCAAATTGCATTTTAACAGATACAACCTACAGAAAAAATATTATCAACAAAGGGAAAGAAGATTAACTGCTTGCCTGGAGGCAACGTTTGAAGATTTTACAGATATGGCTGTACCTGCTACAGCCGGCACTCCAGTTACAGCGGGTACAGCAGGGAGATGCGGCTCATGATATACCAAATAAAATGGCACTGTTTTGCATTATACCTTGGTGGTAATGCTCTTTTTTTAAGGTGGTCCATCTGTGAGCTGGATGCTTCTGGAACCAAAGCTGTTTTCAGTGCTCACCAAGGACTCCTTTACTTCTATTTTTATTCAAAGTTCTTTGGCAGAGGGAAAATCACACCTTTCCTTCACAGCTGATGTATTGGGGCTGCTTCCATGTGTGGCTGTGAGCTGGCCTTAAACTGGCCATGGTTTGGGGATGGATCTGGACCCTCAAAATTAGGAAGTGGGTGATGTATTTCATGCGGATATGCTACTGGCTGGTTTAACGCTGGTGCTGTTGACCATCAGAGACCAGGAAGGGCTTTGCCAGTGATCATGCCTTTCTCTTTGACTGGTTTAGGACAGGAATAATTTTATTTTCTAGTGAAAATGGTGTAAAATGTCAGAGCAGAGCTTTGGCTGGTGGATTAAAGCCACGTGGGGTCTATGCTGGTTCTGCAAGACGAGCGATTTCCATGCAGAATCAAAAAGTTCACGTGCAAATTCATAAGTTCAGAACCACAAGCTGACTGCAAACACACGCACACAGGCTGATGATGCTGTTTCAGCCTCATCTGACAGGGTCACCTGTGAAACGTCTGTACAGGATAGTGTGTGTGTGCATGGGACGGCACTTTGGGGTGTCTCTCTGTCCTCCCAGGTCCAGGAGCTGACTGTGAGGACAGACATTTGCTCTCTCTTTAGTAGGTTGGACTGTGTTTTCTAGCTTGGATTCCTAAGAAAATGAAACAAATCCAATTTCTGAGTTTTTATTTAATTCTCTAACTTGCTGGCTGATTCCTACCCTATTTGACAGAAGAGTGGAGCTCATCAGAGGTATTAAATTTCCACATTTTATGAGGACAGCTGGCTGAGCAGAGGAGAGAGACCTTTTAATAACACTCCTCTGTGGCAAAGGATGAAGTGTGTGCAAAGCCCTTATTAGACAGAGAAACTGCACAGAAGAGCAAGGGCCACCATGAACAGAGAAAAATACCAGCTTTGTAATGTTTTGCAAGTCAAAGCTATGCGAGGGATGAGCTCAGCCAACTCTGACAAAAAAATGGCAGCAGTCAAATGGGGAAAATTCTCCTCGAGGCTTTTTGGGGATGGACACCTCTGGCAGGGTTCCGGTGCTCTCCCACACTCATGCCTGCAGGAATCACCCCTGGGATTAGTGGAAACCTGATTGTTTGCCTTCATGAGGTTTTGGGGATAAACAGCCTGGTAGGGTCTCCTCCATGTTTTGTGCATCGGTGTTGATTAACGGAGCCCTTTGCTCTCCTCAGAGCCTGGGATGCTCTATTTCATGCATCTCCTATATCTAAAAGCCCAGTTATTACAGGTGTCCTGGTAGGGCATGGCTTGCAAGATTTGTACGTGGCCTGTTATAGCTTCAGCAGCTGCTCCGGGCAAGAGTGGGAACAGCAATACATCACTTCAATGAACCTAGCCCATGTCCCCAGCGTGAGAGCAGTTTTAATCTTGACTTTGTCCTCTTGTGCTTTGTTGTATTTAGAGCCGGCTGCTTTTCTGTCATTATTTTGCTATTTTCTTGGAGGGCAGCCATTTCATCTAAATGCCGGCTAGCTGCTGCAGATGAAGGAATATCCAACAATTTGCTTTTAAATAGCTCTCTCTTAAAATTTAGTGGTCAACAGACAGGTGCAGATGATTGTTGCAGTTATTCAGCGCCAGTTTCCATGCTTCGATGCCGGCGTTTGAAGGGGTCTAATTCAACTACCACTGCAGAAAGAGAGTTTCTTTCTTTATTTCTCTCTTTCTTTTAAAACCCCCTTCTCCCCCAGACATGAACTTCCCCACAAGTGCTTATTATATTTCCAGCAGGAGTCCTACAGTGCTGTATTTGCTGGAAGATGGACTCTGAGCCGCTATTTAAGTTCGCTAATGTAAAACTGCTTTTTATAACCTCCTGGAAGAGTGACTCTGGGATAGAAACTCATAGGAAGTTTGAGGTGATGGGACAGCAGGGAAAGGTGAGGAGCACCTCAGGAGCATCCCGCTGGAGATGGCCTTGGCATAGAAGGAGCCAGAATGGCATCTGAAAGAAAAATGGTAATTTTTGTATGTTACTAGGTCTGAGAGTTGATTATTTCTCATTTTCTGCTTGACAGTTTGGAAATTGCCCAAGCTGTGCTTGAAGCTGGTACCAGGGAGCCCAAAGCAGCACTGTGCTGGGAGCCGGGTGGGTGGTTTAACAGCTCCAGGCTACTAAAGCCAGGGGAAACCTGGCATCAACTGGCACGTTACAGCGTCCCCAGGAGAGGGTCCCGCCAGCAAACGCGAGCCGTGTGGTGCCAGCCTGGGCACAGCTCTCTGGGTTGGACCTGGGGGGCTCAGGGGGGCAGCGAGTGATGCCAAACCCCCCCAGTTCCAAATCCACATCGTAGAGCCATTCTCCTGTCCCACACTGGGTGAATCAGACTTGGAGGATGGATTTTGGCAGAAGGGGTTTTGGCACGTCGGATAGCACTATCGTAGTGAGTCCCTGGGTGACATCATACCAGCAAAGAGGACTACGAGCTCCAGAAGAAATAAGGAAAATTAGGGTATTTAAGGATGATAAACCCTTGAGTTTGTCACCTTCTTGTCCCTCTCCCAGAGTGCTGGCATTGGGGAGGGCTGCAGCTGCAACCCTTCACTGATGTTGAAGATTTTTTGATCTTGGAAAGCCAGATTTTTCAATGAAAACCACAGCAACGCAGCAGAATTAGTGGCTTAGCCCCGGGCGATTGACATATTGACAAACCAACCTTTTATGTCCTGTCCCGGTTCTGGCTGGGATAGAGTTAATTTATTTCCTAGTATCTGGTATAGTGCTGTGTTTTGGATTTAGGATAGGAGTAATGTTGATAACACACTGACGTTTTATTTCTTGCTGAGCAGAGTTTACACTAAGTCAAGGACTTCTCAGCTTTTCACCTCACCACACCAGCGAGGAGGCTGGGGGTGCACAAGATGTTGGGAGGGGACACAACCGGGACAGCTGACCCCAGCTGGCCGAAGGGATATCCCAGACCATATAACATCATGCTCAGTGTATAAACTGGGGGGAAAGCTGGCCGAGGGCTGCTGCTCAGGAACTGGCTGGGCATCGGTTGGTGGGTGGTGAGCAATTGCATTGTGCATCATTTGTTTTGTATAGTCTAACATTATGATGATGATGATTTTCCCTTCCTTTTCTGTCCTATTAAACTGTCTTTATCTCAACCCACAAATTTTACTTTTTCTTTCCCCAATTCTCTCCTTCCTGGAGCAGGGCGGCAGTGAGCAGGCGGCTGTGTGGTGTTTAACTCCCTGCTGAGTTAAACCACGACATGTCCACAGCCTGTTTTGAAAGGACTATTAAAGCTGTGACATCCATACACCACTGGGCCTGCAGCTGCGGAAAGAGTCAGACTGGGAGCAATTGTGATTCTGCTTTATTTCTTCCTGAGAGCCGCTCGTGGAGGGAGACTAAAAAAATGATGTTCCATCAACTCCGTCTTCCCATGGACAGGCTGAAAACTGCCACGACCCAGCTTGTACTTTTTAGGGGAGCAAACCCAGCCAGGTCCTGGTGTGGCTTCCCAGGGAGCTCCGACAGCCCTGTCAGAAATGTGATTTGCAGAGAAGACAGCAAATTTGCTCTGATAAAGGGTAATTTTAGAGCGAGAGTGTTGATAGGGGCTAAGGAAGAAGCATCCTGCATCCCAGGTGGACAAGGGATAAGGCTGGTGCTAAGCAAGCTGGTGTTAAATGAGGGTAAATAATTGCTATTGCCTGCCCGGGGGGTGGCAGAGGGGGATGTGTGCGTATGCACCAGGATGACAGAGATTTCCCTGTGTTGTATCTTACTCCCCCATCGCAGCTGTCTCTCACTGCTCGTGCCTGGAAGGGGCTGTAGGTACGTTAAGCCGACCAGGAGTCCATTCTCCTCGCTACGTAAAATATATCGAATTACGCCGCGCCTGCCTCTGGTGAAGATAACCGGGATGCAGCTTTCCCCGAGCATCCTCGCGGGCACGGAAAGAGACCATCATTAAGTCTCGTAATCACTCACCGCAGCCTGCCTAAATTCATTTCACCTATGAAAATCTAATTATAGGAAGTGGCTCTTTCAGTCATTAATGGCTGCAGGGGCTCGTTGTAGAGGGTAAACTCCGGCTGCCATCTCGGGAAAAGAAAATGCCTCCAGTGCGTTTCTCGGCTGCCGCGACGTGCCCATTAGAAAGATGTTTATTGCCTTGCTCTCTCCGTGCCTTCCTAAACCCTCCCCGCCGAAAAGCCCCAGCCCTGTGCGGTGAATCCTGATGAGCCTTTTGCAGCCCGGACCGCCACGCCAAGTCCCCCCTTGCCAACGAGGAGGATTAGTGCCCTAAAAAGCCCCTTTAGATCCAAAAAGCAATAACTCCTGATATAGGTATAGGTCAAAGTGAAACTTTTTCAGTGAAACTCTGCGCTTCGGCAGGAGAAGGGGGATGGAGGATGGGAAGGGGCGAGTTGCAGAGAAAATCAGGGCACGCCACTCACAAGGGAGCAGAAGTTGGCAGCCGAGCTGTCTCGGGAGCCCTGACAGAGGCTGTGACTATTTATACATTCAAACAAACAGCTACTCTATGCAGAGGTGAAAAAAAAAAAAAAAAAAGTCATCCCTTTATAGCAGAGCATCCGCCTGAGGATGACATTTATAGAGAGAAATGGCAAAGGGAATTTCAGGTGGTCCATGACAGCCCTTACTGAAAAGATCCATTACCACTTCACTGCACATCTTTTCCCTATTTTTCTGCATTTTAGCTCATCGGCTGTGCTGTTAGAGCCTGGCTCTTCTGTGGTGACCCTGGGAACTGGGGGCCTCCATTGCTTTTTGTAGCCTAAACTTACGTTTGGTGGTTACAGGGGGTCAAATCCCTTGAGGATTTCTTAATGCTAACTTTCAGTTCACTTTTATTAATATTTCTAACGACCTGCGATGCACGAGTCATGCCCGGCAAAGATGCAGAATCACCGCCTGATATTTTCTGTTTCCTTGCAGTAAATTTGCCATCATTGACTTCCCTACACGATGCCTGTCCCCTCCTCCTGCCTCTGCATTTTTTTAGGTTGTTGGATAACTAGGATGGAGATAAAAGCAGATTTATCTGTTGAGAGTGGAAACACAAATAAAAAATGCCATCTGAGCCATGGGGAGAGTTAAAGCAGCGCCGACAGCTCCCTCCCTCCATCTCCCAGGGACGTATTAAACTTTAACAAGTAAACGAAACTAAGTTTGGGAAATTGAGTTAAAACTGCATAAGGAACATTTTCATGCTCTGTGTTTGCTGTGATCTCTGCTTGGCTGAAAATTCATCCAGGATGGGGGTACCTCAGTGGTCCCTGGGCATGTGCCAGCCCTGGTACACAGCCCCCCAGCTCCTGCTACACATCGCTGGTGTGTGGATGAAACCTGGCTTAAACACTTAAACCCTGGATAGGAACCTGGACATCTTTGATACAGCCCTGACATCTCAGTTTAGTGGGATTTTTGGTTTGAGAAAGAGCATCGTCCATCCGTTGCCTGCCTACCGTACTGCTCCAAGCCAAGGTGGTATGAATTGAAGCTTGTTTTGGAAAATTGCACAGTTTCAGGGGGTTTTTTGCTTCAGTGCAGACACTGACACCTCATCTGAGAAAATACGCTCAAAGCATGTTTTCACCACAGTGCTGCTGGGAGGATTTCTGCCGTAACGTGGGCTCCACCTTTCTTCTTTCCCTTTCTTCCAGCAGTTTTTCTCTCTCTTGGGGATGCCGGTCCCAAATATAATTATCTCCCTGGGTCTAAATACTTTGGTGAAGCTTTGTGAAGTGGAGGCGCACGTGTGAGCTGCCTGTGTGGCAGGAGCAGGGGGGACCCCGGCTCCCCAGGGGGTAGTGATGCCCAGTGGGGACACCAAGACACTCTGCTTTTAGTATCTCACCCGTGTCAGGTCCCCACAGGTCTTTTGGCGAGCATTTTAAGGTGATAATTAGCTCAAAATGCTTCTGCCAGGGTTTTAACAGCTCTGAGGCATTTCTGTCTCTCCTGCCATAAATAGGCAAAATGGGAAATGTGTTTGGGCTGGCGGCGCAGCTGCCGCTGGTGATGTGGGTGACAAGGGCGATGAGCCCACTGTGCCTACACAAGGTGTCTCCTGCAGCCAGGGAGTGTTGAGCACCTCCTCAGATGGCAGCTCACAGTCTTTCTAAAGGTTTTAGGCCTTTTTAAAAGAGTTTTGAATCAGTTTAATACCACATTCATGTAGGAATGGGGTTCCTGGAGGAGGCAGGAGATGTGGTGGATGTCAACAGACCAATTGAAGAGCTTATGCTGCTCAGCACAGTGAGGAAAGACAGTCTGGAAATCCTGCAGACAGTGCTCACCATCTGCTCTGTAAGCAATTCTTGGTTTGGCTGAAGATTTTGGGCAAATTCCTTTCTGGAAAGAGTGAGTGTGGCTGTGCAGTTGCCGTTTCCACTCCACAGCAGCCATCACCCAATCCGCGCCTGTGGGAGGATGGAGTTTGGCTCCCTGAGCTGCTCGGAAAAGCCACAAATGCTTTAATAAATAAATCAGGACTAGCTATAAGGGTACATTCAACTGCAGCACACTATATGGCAGGCTGGGATTTTTAAACACACCCCTTTGAAAGAGAAAAATGCGAGTCCCTGCATGGCTGCCACATCCTTGCGGTTGCGCGGGGAAGGACGGACACTCGGACACTTTTATTCCAACTATTTTGCTATCTACCCTAAAGATAGATTTTTACAGGTTATTTTTTTTGTAAGCAGCCTGTGGTCCTGTTGATGTTCTCCTCTTCAATCTTCATTTCCCACCCCTGTGTTTCTCATCCCCGGGTCAGCCCCAGGGACAGTGCAGCTACAGCTGCCCCGATGCTCAACCTGAGCGGCTGGGAGTCACCTTCCTCCTCCGTGTGAGTGACTTCTCCACACTTGAGATCCCCAAGCGCAAGCCCCTTCTTCCAAATTTAAAAGAAGTTTGAAGCTTTAATCCTGTTGTTGGCTGTAAATAACGCTCTCCCCCTGGCAGAGCAGTGCAGAGCACAGCTCGTTACTCCCACGGGTGCTTTGCAATTTCTGCTTGGTAGTGGCGATGTGGAAGAAAGGAGACGTGGTTTTAATTCTGGCTGATGGAGAGCAGAGAGCCTGGGGTGCCCAGGGCTTTGGGAGATGTAGGTGTGTCCCTGGAGATGCTGCCTGTAGGATTTAGTGACCAAACTCACCGCATTGAGCCTGGCTGCTAATGTGGGATCTGAGAGATGTAGTTGGGCTTGATCAGTGAAAAATAAAAGGCTGCAAAGGATGGATGCGGTGGCAAAGCGGAGTCATGGTATTCCTATATGAACTGATTGCTGTGATGCTCCAGGGCATCGGACACAGCTAAATCCTGCTCTGTGCTAGAGGAGAGAGCGGGATTTGTCTTTTGAAGATAGGGGAAACTGTGGAAATCCAGGTGTCCTGCCTCTGTGTGTCTCCCTGGGGCAGGGAAGGGGCTGGGGGGCTTAGGAGTGCTTTTAGAGTAACCCAAGGACCTGCAATAAATGTGAAAATAAATGGTCTATAAAATAAATGCACACTCTGAATGCACTGTTGCAATTTCATCAAATGCTCTGAACCCAAATCTGTCTGTCCTCTTTGTCTGCATTGCTTTATGTGATTTTTTTTTTCTTTTTTAACCTTAAGGCAAGGGGAAAAATGGGGGTGAAGGGCCAGTTCCTTCAGAGGTGAGGGAGAGCTGCCCCTGCGCTGTGTCACTGTATGAGCTTTGGGGAGGAAGCGACGTGCCTCTGGCTGCGGTTTTGTGATTTTGGCCTCATTTCTCAGAGGCGTGAAAGCCCCTGGAGGAAGATGCTGAGTGAGAAGGAGGGTTGGTGTACCATTTCTGGTCCTCCAGTGGGGGCTGCTTAGGGACCACAGTGCTCAGTGTTGAAGAAAAGGGTGACTTGTAGGCAGTGAAGGCTTGGCCACGTCTTTTTATGTCCCAGTGCTACACAGGTGTAACGAGGTTGCTCGTTCTCAGATGGTGCTTTTCAAATCCTTTGCTTGTTAGCTTTTTAAAATCACATGTATATTCGTCTCCTTGGCTGAAATACACTATTAAAGAGATATTACATTTCACTCCATGATATGAAAATAGATTTAATTAATGTCGATTAATTGAAATTGAAAGGGAATTCTAATAGAGTTGGGTCAGGTGGAGGCACTGAGCTAATCTGGGAGATTTTCTTTTCTGCAGGTGACCCACAGTGCTGTGATGGGTTGTACCAGGGCTGTGCCTGGGATGAAAGCCGGTGCCTGCTTGGCCCAGGCAGGACACGGCCGACTCCATGGGTGCCTCTGGATGATGCATCTGGGCTGCTGTGGGGGTCTGGATTTCGGAGGTGAGGATGTCAGTAGATGGAGCTGTTTATTAATGTTTCCCTGTGATTTACAGTGCAGAAGGATGCTTTGGTGCTTCGTGGAGGCTGCAAGCATCCCTGTCCCGTCCCTGTTTCACTGTGCCACGTGTGGCAAAGACTGAGCTTCCCAGGAAAGCAGATTATTCGCCTCTGCTGTGGAGGCTTGGGCGGGTGGCCAAGAGCAGGACCTTCCCCGTGGGGCACCTGAGATGGACACAGCAGTTGGGCGTCTCAGAGAGGCACCATAGGGGCGGCCGTGGGATCAGCCCTCTGCCGGGACAACGGCTAAAACAAAACAGCTCTGTGCAGTGCCTGGTGCTTCATCCTGCTGAAGACCGAGGGTCACCACGCCGTGGCAGGAGGTGGCATGAGGCGGTGGCTGGGCAGCATGGTGGGATGAAGATGGAGTGAATTAAAGCAAAATGCTGCCTCTCTCTTGCCCCTCAGAGGGCTGGGGCCACTGTAATACTTGTTTTTTCCCCAGTGACTAGCAGAGATGGAAGCTGTCCTCCTCCCTGCTGCCAGGTCACCTAGCAGGATTACCACCCCAAATCCAAACAAATCCAAACACTTGTCTGAAGCTCCATGCACCCATGTACTTCCCTTAAATACTCTCTGGCATGGGTAACTGGGAGATGGTCCACACACGTGCTATTTTCAGTCCTGTCTTTTATAACATTTTCTGCCAGATCTCACTTTTCTAGTGTTGTAGTACAGCTTTTAGGTCAAATCCTTGTCTGAAGTTCAATGAGATGGTGAGATTTAAGTGGTTAAGAGAGAAATCTGCTTGACTTCAAGGGTATAGCGTGAAGATGTGAAGGTGCCAGTTCAGCTCGTGCATTTCGCCCAGCATCTCGCTCCGATGTCAGCTGAACACACACAACCAAGGGAAGCGAAGAAGAGCATCCCCACCTCTGTTTTATCTGCAACTGGCCTCTGGGTCGGGGGGGGCCATTCAAGGTCATCCTCAGTGGTACAGAGACGGGATGCCCCAAGGTTGGACACATCCGATGGCAGCAGAGCCTCGTTCCTCACATCCTCCAGGTCTGTGCTCTCCTCTGTGCAGACATCTGGGAAATTATCCCCGGCTGCCACAACACTAATTTTAATTTTCAAGAAATGAGCCATGAACTGTTGAAAATAATAATTTTCAATATGAACACCTTAGAGGCTGCTGTGGCTATCTGCCAATATATTAATTTTATCTTAAATTCCAACAGGATGAAAATCCACTTATTAGTATCATAGAGAAGAAATATGGTGAGATATTAATAAAACAGTTGGGAAACAACAGAGGAAAACCTATTCTGGTGAGTTGGAAGGAGGTGCACCTCCTGTCTTCCTGCCTTCACTGAGGCCTTGTAGAGAGAATTAATTTCTTCTTTGAAAAAAGCAGAAGGTTGGGAAACTGGGAGAGGGAAAATTTAGATGATATAAAGAAAAACATTTAAGCAAAATCAAGAGGAAGAACTCTGCTTTTACTTTTTGCGTGATCAGATGTATTATTTTATTATCTGCAGGCCAGCACAGCACTTCATTTCTGCTTATTTTTAAGTGCTTGAGTATTTTGCTTGGAATATTAATGAACTTTGGCCCTGGCCAAGGAAACCTTAAGAGTTTCTTGAATTTAAATATACAAAAAATGGCATGGTGACCACAGAACCTAAGGGTGACCCTGAGACTGCTGGTGCCATGCTGGCAACGAAGGGTAACGCTGCCACAGAGAGACCTTTGGGTGATGCTATAAAGTTCCCTTTAAAGTCTGAAGAAATGTACTTTGTTTTAATAATTTAATATTAAGTAATCACTTGCATATCTGCTTGATGTTATAATCTAATATAATGTTATATGGGTTAGCTAAGCTCCACGGTGGGTCAGAGGCAAAGGGCTCTCCGGTGTGTGTAGGGACCCAGTTTCATGCCTGCTCTGCAGCCAGAAAGGGTAATGGCACCTTAAGGCAAGGGAGCTTTCCCAGTTTAGAGGCATGTTTGGATTATTTTGGGCTTGTCTTTTCCAGCCAAAGTGTTGGAGAGCCCTTTAGAGCCACAGGGTTTTCTTTGGCTGGAAAGTGTCGTGACTGTGGTGCAGGGGAGAGATGTGGGTGCTGCAGAATACACATGAAGGGACCGAATTAATTTTCTTGGAAATGGAAATTTTTGCCATTTTGCCTGTGTCACGCTGGCTGTCCTGCAGGTGGTTGTGGTAGCGAGCTGTGGACGGGCTGGTCCCCAAAGAGATTGCTCTACGTGGCAGATGTGCAGCACGTGTTGAGGGTGAAGTCTTGGGAAGGGCTAAAAGATACGGGCTTGCCATAAACCAGCCATAAGTGTCCTGCAGCGTTCAGCAGGTTATGGACCAAGTATTAAAATTTCAGCAATCCAGGGAATAATTTCTAATAGGATCCCTCCTGTAATGGGTGTGTGGTGCCAGTGTGGGCTCCCCACTCCTGCACACTCAGTGTTTTTGCCCAGTGGGCATCACAGCTGCGTTGCAGAGGCTGTGAGCGCAGAGCTGGTCATTGCAGGGGTTTTTTGGGTGCTCCTCCAAGCTGAGGGGGTCCTTCCACAGCACCTCCCACCCCCCCTGTCTTTGCCCAGCTGGTGTGAACCCTGTGCTCTGCTGGGCATGAGCGGTAGGGTCACTTTCCCCCCCTCCAAGCAAGGATGGAGAGAGGGGCTGCTGAGATGTGTTTCCATGGAGCAGCTGAATTGGAGATGAATATTCCCCTGAGCGCTGATAAAATGCTGGGGTTGCTGTAGCAACACATTTGGAGGTAAAAAAAAAAAAAATCCAAAAGCCAATATAGTTTTTAGGTAGTTTTAGAGAGGTAGTTTTCAGGAGGGAAGAGTTGTGCTCGAGTGGCCCAGGGGTCTCAGCATGGGGGTCGCGGTGAATTGCCTGGGATGGCGAGTGGTGTGGCGTGGGGAAAAGCCACGCCTGAGCTCCCTGATCCCTACACCCAACAAAGAAAATGACTTTTCCATCCATTTCCCAAAAGCTGAAGAGCAAGAGCGCGGTTTAGATCCGTGTGTTGCTAATTTGTTGCAAAGCTGGAGGTAAATTTGCTCTCGGACTCAGCGCTTGAGTCTGATTTAGTGAATTAGCCAGACCCAGGGAACAGCCCCAGGTGCTGCGACTCTGATGCCTATTTTGGTACGCTGCTAAAATGATTTCTGCAGCCACCCCATTTGGGAGATCTCAGACATATGGATGCAGGTTCATCCGTACGGAGCTTTTGTTGAGATTTTGTAGGTGAAATATTTCACTTTCCTTTTCTGGTTTTTGTTTAGCAATGTTGTGAACAAAGCACAGCAGTGATTTGTGAGTGGTGGTGTTTGCAGGAGTTTTCTTGCTTGATGATGCTCAGCATCATCAGTAGGAACTGCAGCAGGGCCGCGTGTCCTTTCTTCAGTTTTTCCCAAACTGAATAACTGTGAAAGGGTCCAAGGAAATCCCTTTCATGGAGCTGGAAAAGCCAAGCTGATCGTTGTCATCTTTAGCCTGAAAGGCAGGTTTTATGGTGAATGCTGTGGGGTTTTTTCAATTCCAGTCCCAGGAGCCCAGTCCTAAATTCCCTGCTCATTTATCTGCATTTTTCCTAATTCCTCCTGAACGCTTCTCTCTGGGAGTATGTAATGGCAGTTAAGAAATAACACATACTGGAGGGTTTTTTTGCTCCCAGCTGAATAACGTTGCATAATTAATGTGATCCCAAGCAGACCTGGAGCCTATTGTTCAGAGATGGATGAACTTTTTGGGAAGGTGCTGAACTCTCCCGTTGCTTGACACGTGCTGTTTGGGGATGCAGCTGGGTGACATGGGGATGGGTGAGGGCTGCCTGCCCTTGGTGGTGGTAGCAGAGGGGTTGGAGGTGCCCTGCCTCACTCGCCAGAGCATCCTCATCGCAGGGCTCCCCTCCGGCACCCCATGGAGACTCGATCTTCCTCCTGTGCCCTTGGCTTTTACAGGCCAGTTTTTTTAATCCTCCTTGTGCAGCAGCGGTGATACCAGAAAGCACATAAAATGCAGCTTCCACCTCTGTTCAACAAGCTTTTCTTCTTCTCTAACTGTTCAGTATCTAATAATAACACGCTATTGAAGTTGTTTTGCCTTTGTATTTTTGCTTTGTGGAATAGCCTTACTCTTTGCATGATATGTATCTTAATAGCACCTTGGATAAAGCAGAATGCTGCTAATTCCATATTATGGGATTATTATGAACTCATATGAATTAATGATGCTTATAAATATAGTCCCATTGAAATCCTTGACACTGCACATTAACCTGGTAGCTGAGCCATAAAATGCAACACATATTAAAAATCAGCAGTCTGCGCTTTCAGTGCTTTCAAAATAGCCAGTCTTTGTGTGATATATATGTGGCGCAAAGGGTTCTGAAAATCCTGGAAGAAAGTAAGAGCATCTTTATGATGAGGGCAATGCATTTATAAGGGAGGGCTGTCAATTGACTCAAGGGTTGGGTGGATATTGAAATACGTACAGCCCTTTTTTTAGCAGAATTTAGCTTCCTGTTCAGCCAATATTTTGCGCATTGGGAAGATTCAAGAGTTCAGGGGCACTGACAGTGTTTGGGCCTGGGTGTGGAGGGGATCTCTGCTAGCTCTGGATATTGCTGTTTTGCACTGCAGAATAAATCTTTGCAAGAGATGGTTCCCTCCTGGTTTCACCCTTTGCACTGATTTTCTGCAAGAGTCAATAAAAACAACCCATTCCCATGAACCACCTGGTTTTGCAGTGTGCTGAGCCACCTTGAATTTTAGGGTGGGTTGGGTTTTTTGTGGTTTTGTTTTAAAAAGTCTCTGTTGGCACATGCCATTCATTCCCTGCTTGTTTCCTCCTGTAACGAGCCCCATTTCTGGACCTGGCTGCCTTAACAGCCCAGCCGAAGCCCACATTTATACACTCTGCTCCCCATGCAAGCACATAAACCTGGCATTTATGTGCCCACCAGTTAATTAAGCATCCAAATGAGGGATTTGTACGTGCTGCTTAGGTAATTGCTTCTGAACATCACTGAAGGGATTGGACGCTTTCAACGTGCGATGCCACGTAATCTGATGATTTAACAGCATGGGCTGGCTGCCAGCAAAATGCATCCGTGTCAGGATTAGAGTACCGTGAGGATGTACGTTGCATTTGGCTTGAGCCGGGCATCTGGTTCTGCAGAAAAGATGAGCTGGGGGAAGTCTCATGTACCATTGCAGGGCTTCCTTTGAGTTGCTCTCGGTGCAGCATGAAGCCATCACTGTCACCTCTTGGCGATTTGGAGGAAACATGCTTTGGGAACACAAAATTCAGCCTCCCTCCTTCCCCGTGGGATGAAATCTCCCAGCATGTTATGTTTGCTGGACTGTGTTTCTATTTGTGACAGCAGAGCAAAACACTTTGTACGTGTAGTACGTGTGACTGTGCAATGCAGCGTTGGACAGGCGAGGGGAGCACGTTGCCCACTTCCCGGGGAGCCTCAGTGCTCTCCCGCCCTCCTGACGAAATTACCGAGCGACGTCTACCATATTTGCATCCTTAATTACTAGCCCTTATGCTAATTATGCTTCTTGCTGTCGCTGTTTAGAGCTCCAGCCTTGGCGTGCTGGAGTGAAATGTCTGTTATAAAGACAGATTAGATGCAACCAAAATATTGCCATGAATATTCATCCCTTGCCATTTTGGAACAATTTCTCATTGGCTCCATTTGCACACCTCGCTTGTTTTGGTTTTGGGCAACTGAGTTTGTGGACAGGATTGTCAGTCAAAACAGAGCCTTTTGCAGAATTCTTGCAGAAAGCAATTTTTTGGGTTGTTTTTCCAGCCCAGAAATTTGCTCTGAGAACCACCACTGGAGATGGGTATGGGATGGATGAATGGGGATACCTGTGCTCCTGGCAAGTCTGGCAGCTTTGCTCTCCTTCATAATTGCTACAATATTAGTGCTTATAAGCAGAGAAATCAGTTTTGTATTTATATTTCAGGTTGAAATGATGAATAAGGTTAAAAGTTTCTTTTCAAGTTTTTTATTCAAAAGTAATCTGAAAGTCTGAAGAAAAAGTCTGGCTTGCTTGTGTTTTATTTTTTCTTTTCTCAGTTTATCGCTTTTTTCTGCATCAGTTCCCCTTTCTCTTCCCAGTGTGCCCGGCCCCTGTGCCCCACGAAGAAGCAAAAGGAAACATGGGGTAAAACCTTTACTGTTTCTCCTGTGACCTCCCTGACAAAGTGTAACAATTTTTAACCCGAAAAGATCAGTATGTGGAGCCCATATGTTTCATGAAAACTGACCTTTTTTTACCATGCTTTGCTCACTTTTCCTGTGTCAAACCTGCAGCTGTACCTGACACTTGGAGGCTCACTAGCTGGTCCATAAAATTTGTGAGAAAGAAGCAACAAAGGGTTGAAGACTTTGGTGTTGCTCATTCTGGAAAAGAAAGCAGAGTCTAGATTTGCCTGTCCAGTAAATGAAATGATGTTCTTTGCTTGCCTGCAGCCCCGATTGAAGTGGGTGCAGGACACAGAGGTGATGTTTTAATGAGAGAAATCAAAACCACTCTTGGTTCACCCAGCCATGGTCGCATCTTTAATTCTTTTATCAGCGGTGATAGGTTTCTCACCTGCGCCTACTGCTCTTTACTCCTCTGGTTGCTTTTTCTTAAGGACACCAAATCCTGCTGGAAAATTAAATGTGACATGGTACAACAGATTTTGCAGGTGACAACCAGCAAACCCCAGATCAGCACACCTGTGAGAGACTGAAACGTCCTATGACTGTCTCAAAGCTTGCTTGTGTCTGTGCAAACCTCCAAGAGAGGCTGCTGCGACCTGTGAATTGGTCTGGGGGATGTCGTCCAGAGAAGCGGGAGTGTACTGAAGGATGCACCCCCCCACTTCTTTGCGGTTGTATTGTCTGGACTCTTTAGACAAGCCTCAAAGGGGCAGACTGCACTGAGCTGGCTCCATCCTGTAGCCATTTGTAGCTCTATTGTGAGGCCAGACCCCATGCCTGCATGGCTAATGAACTGACAAGAGGCAAACGTTCCTGCCCTGAAGCCACATGCAACAAAACCTATTGGACCAGAGAAAAAAAAAAACCTAAAGGTGAGCAGATATGCTAATCAGCGGATACGATGAACTTAAATAGGCAGCAGAAAATTTTGCTCAGTGTGCATTTACCATCGAAGCCAGATCCATGTGCACCCACCACCGAAGAACTGAAGACTGAGGACCAACGGGACGCTGCTGGATCCATGGTGGTGACTGTTCTTGCAGCCCTATCCCGCATCCTTGCTTTATTTCTGTCTTTTCCTTCCATTCTCTTCTACCCATCTTCACCGTTTTTATTAATAAAAACCTGTTTTGGGTATATGGCATTTGACCTCGTTTATGCCTTAATCTCACTCTTGGGATCGTATCGAAACCTCCCCTGACATTGGATCGGGACAACACCCAAAGTGCCCCAAAAGCCCTTTGTCCCCAGTTTAATGCTGGCTGTTGTCCACCCAAATTTAATGAATCAAGGCAATAACGGTTTTGGTTTTGACCTATTTATGCCTGTGTCTGGGTGGCTGGTGGTGGCCCTGGCTCGTCCCATAATTCAGATACTGCAGAGAGCATTTTGGTGCAGGTCTTATTTTGATCCATTGCTTGTACATGGTGATGCCTTCTGGAGAGCAGAGAAGGTCCTGAGGTTAATTCCAGTTTGTTGTAGATAGAGCTGATAGTGGCTCCCAAATCTCCCCCTGATCTGTCTGGGAGAAAATTGCCTTAAAAATAGAGTCTGTGATGAACCAATGTATTTATGCAGGTATTTTGAGCCTGGCTCTGTTCTGGGTCCTGGTCACCTGTAATGCACCGAGTGTGCTGCCTGGGTTTCCCTCTTGAGCAACTATTGAAGCCAGACTTTGGCATTTTCTGAAAACCAGTTTTATTATTAAATATTTTCTTCTCTCAATGAGAATAAACCCCATTATTTAATCCTGCTGCCTTTATCATCTCACGTAGGAGAGCCCACCCTTGTCCTGGGAAACCCCTAAACCAGGTCTTCAGTGCTGCCAAGAGCCACTTGCTATCTGTAGACTCACAGCTCCTCCTTCTTTCCACCTGGGCTTCTCATCCTACCCACGATGGCAGGGACCACAGGGCAGCAGAAGAAGAGTCACCTAAACTGGGACAGATCCTGCCACGTGCAGGGCATCCCACTGCTGCAGCTGCCTCTGTAGCGGCCGCGAGTCCCATCTTGGAGACGCAACTGGCAGAGAGCCCGGGGAAGGGCTCCTGTTTTGGGATGCAGATGGAGCTAGGGTGTGATGTGGGTAGTTCGGGAGGCAGGCAGGACCACGCTGCTGACTCTGCACCAGGCTGGTCCTGGTTGGAGGAGGCTGCTGGGCTTGGGGGGCTGCCACAGCTGCATGGATGCAGTGGTGTGCACCAGCTGCAGCACATCCCCATCGCACATGGGCGCTCAGCATGCTCCAGGTCTTTCATTTCTCATTTTCCTTTTTTTTTTTTTTTTTTCACCCCCCCCCTCCCTGTCTTGCCTTCAAAGTTGGTATTTATTTTAAATGAAGTGAGCTTCTCTTCAAACAAATCCAAGCCATGGATGCTATAATTAGCAGGATATAGTAATTTTTCTTCAAGCGTAATTGGAAGGTTTACCATTTAGGGATAATACTTAAACTATTCTATTTTATGGCTCATTTGCCAGAAAATGCCTGTGAAGCTTACAGCTTTATCAAACCTTATCAATGGGTAAAGAGTGTCAAAGGAGGGTGTTTCTGCTATCTGGTGTTAAGCGCTGCTGCTGCTGTTAAATCTTCTAATTTTACTAACTTCTGTTAATTGAACAGTCTTCCCTGAGTGTTTGGTGATAACAAGCTGCTAAAGCACTCCTGAAAACCGCCACAAAGACCCACTGCAGGGACTGAGGATTTCCATCTCTTCTTGCCCGGGCTGGTTTTAGGCTGGTTTTAGCTAATTTGGGGTGGATGCTCTGGGTAACGGACTGCCTGTCCTCAGTCCTGCCTGCAGTGCTATGCCCAGCTCCAGGAGGTGGTTTAGCCCTAACCACAGCTGAAACAATCCCATTAAGATGCCCACAGTGTGTTATCCTGATTAGTTGCCCAGCTAACAGGCCAGACTTGTTTTCCCTTTCTAACGAGCCTAAATTAAATATACTTGCTGGGTTCTCTTGGTGTAGCTTCTCCTCCTTTTGCTGAAGGTATAAAGGCACCTTCATCTCTTCTTTTCCTCCTCACTGAGCTGCAAGGCAGGAGAGGAGGGGCTGTTGGTGTTAGCCAAAATCCAGCAATGCATAGCCCTTTAGGCCTGGGATTAAAGCACCTCCTGGCTGCCTGGGGTGAGTTGTGGCTCAGCACTCTGGGATCAAGTCTTGTATATGTCCGGATGGTGCAGAAACAAGTCCTGAGGCTCTGTTTACTCGCAGAGGTCTTTTGTGATGGGTGTTGCAGAAGTCTGAGCTGCTGGCTTTGCTGTGAAAGGTAACACAGTGCTTGTAGTGCCCCGATAATGCCGTGGGAGAGTCCTGGCGTTGCAGCTGCGTTTGCAATGGATGTGTTCATGCACCAAGAAAACTACCCCTGGACCATCTTGAGCACCGTGGCCTTTCTGTGCTCTGGTGAGTGCTGAGAGGGAGGAATTCTGCAGGGTCTGTTTGCTGAAAACAGACTTCTGGGCTTGGAAGTTTTTCTTGGAAAGTGATCTGAGTTGTATTAACTTTTAATCTTTTTTTTTTTTTTTTGGATGCTTTTCTGGCTACAGTGGGGATTTATGAAGTGCTGTGGCCTTGGCGAAGATCAATAGATAGCCTGTTAAACAAAGACTCAAAATTTACCGTTTGGATGATTTCAGGGGAAAAAGGAATTTGAAATATTTTATTTAGTATTGAGCTAAGTTTCATAATAAGGAGGGAGAAAGCCCCCATCTTGAATGAAATGTGAAACTTTTTTTTTTCCCTTTGATTGCCTTGAAGTCTTTAATTAAACCCTGAAGAATTATATTTGTACTGCTTAGTAAAAAGAGCCTGAAATATTGGAGCAGAGGGTGGGAGGCTCCAGCTTCAGTTCTCTGCTATTGCAGCAGGACTGCATCCACCGCCTTTCCTTAACCCACCGAGAGCCACCCAAAAAACAGGCAGATGTCCTTTCTCTCTCCTACTCCTCTCTACAAGGCTCTTCTAGACTTTCTCCTTTTGATTATTAGAAACTCTCAGTTTCCAGCCTGAATGTGTTTGTGACCAGCTTATCCTGATATTTTCCCCTTGCTAACATTGTCTTTCAGCCTAAATAGTTGGGTTTTTTTCCCTCTTCCTTTGCTGGCTGCCCTTTGCAAAGGTAGAGGAACCAAACTTTGAGGCTCCCCATCGGGTCCCAGCCTTCCTCCTAACCCTCCCTCATACTCCAGGTCAAGTACATCTTGTTTTGGCTGCATGGTCTGGATTGCACAGCATCCTAGGTCAGACCTCACCAGCGCTTTGTATGATGCCCTGTTCCACCAGGGCTGTTGGAAATCTCTCTCCCAGTCCAGCCCATGAAAACATTTACCTTTCACCTGGGCTGCCATACGCCTGTATTCTGGTTTCTTGTGTAAGGTTTGGTCTTCAGCATGACTCTTTTCTCCCCCCTGTGCCCGAATGCTTCAGGTTTTCTTAGTCTCTGACCTTGGGTTATCTTTGGCCCCTCTAGCAGGTACCTGGGAGACCTCAGAGAACTGCAGAATCTACCCCAAAATGTACTGCCTTCTGTTTTATTAGGTGCATATATACCCTACTGCAGAGGGTTTAAACACTGGGTTTAGGACTCATTCTTGCTGGGTTTAGAAATACACTGCCCATGCTAGAAACACAGCTTGAGCACCGCCTTGTTGGGAGGCTTAGAAAATTGAAACAGACTGGAGGACTCTCCAGTACCGAAAATCCATCTCTGATACCAGAAATCCACCTTTGCACAAGGGGTTAAGTGATGCTCCAGACCTTGTGTTGGCCCTTTGCATGGGCAAAACCCACCCTGAGTGAATTGCTTGACCTGCGCCTGTTTATGAGCTCAGCAGGAGGAGAATATTGCCAAGAATGTGGAGAGGAGGTGGTGGAGCAATCCTGTTTTATCTCTCTGGAAATAATGAAGCCAGGAACATTTGCTCCTTCTTGATGGTTTAAATTTACAAAAGTGAACAATAATTTTGCAGTCTCTGAGAATGAAATGTGGGGGAAACAAACCTACCTTATTGACTTTTTTAGCTGGAGCAGTGCAGGGAACATTACTTAGAGCTCCACCACACTAAACTCTAATCCCTGGAGATGTCTTTGTTGATGCATAAGCTGTGACCTAAAATATTGACTTTATAAAGTAATTGAATCCCAGAATCATGTTTCAGATGAAAAGCACTTGACAAATGACTATAGGAAGGAGCTGAGCCCAAAGGCCTGAGCGCGACTGTAATGGGATTTACTCCGCTCAACTCCCGTCAGCCTCTCTGGAGAAAAGTCCACACCAGGCAGCCCTGCTCCAGGCTTGGGGTGAATTACCGGGCAAGAAGAGTAAGTGTCAATTTTTTTCCTTTTTTCACAGGAAGAAGGATAATAAATCCTTCTGGCCCTATGAGAGAGGTAGAGACAGAGCACCATGTAGTTTGTGGAGGGGGTGGGTGAACGTTTTGGGACAGGGGGACATGGTAGGTCTTTGCGGGTGCTGAACTTGCTCTCTGACGTGCCTTGATTTGCTTTCGTCCATGGGTGATAATATCTAGTTTCTGCACCAAACCTGAGTTTCAGAGGCAGTCCTGGCTCCAAATCTCTGCTTCGCCTTTATGTGTGACCGTGCTCGTGTCATGTCATCCCACTGCTCAGAGCAGAGCAGCTACTGGAAGGAAAAGGGGGGATCTAAATGGGGAGATGCTGCAAAGCCAAAGGACCACGGTGGGACTGTGGTACAGCTCAGGTCTCGCTCCTGAGCCATTTCCCTGGAGCCTGGGGAGGGCTGGGGTGGAGGGGTATGAAGATGAGATTCTGGAGGAGGACTTGTGCAGCTCTCAGTGAGAAATGATTTCGCACCCAACGCTGTGGCCCAATGAGAGTTCCCTCCTTCCTCCGCTCTTCAAAACAAATTTCCCTCGTTAATTTAAGAGGGCATAATTATGTCATTATTTCAAATGGCTCAATTTAAACAAGGCCTTATTTCTGACTTATAAATTGTTACCTTGCTCATCCTGCAATGACTGTTTTTCTTATAAGTACGTTAACCTCTCTGCCATCTTTACTCTGCCGTTTTGCATAATGTTATAATAAGCATTTAAATAACTGTAAAGGTTCCATCCGTTCTTGCTTTCATATCTTGCCGTCGCCACGGCAACTGGCTATACTTCTCTATTTTACGTTTTTTTTTAGATTTGAGTTTCTCAGTCCAGTCACTTTAAGATTGAGTTGGATTCTTCACTTGTCTCCACACAATGTTCAAGTGCTGCCCGCGCATTGGTTTTGCTGCCGTGCTATGATGATTATTTTCAGTGTTGGCTATTAGTGAGGATACTTTGAGCTGGGAGCTGGAAATATATTTTTCAATTTGTGCAATGCACCAGAGAACAGTGAAATACATGGTGATAATTACTGGGATTTGAAATGCCAGGCTGAAATCAAGGCAGGTTTAGTTGAGTTCAACTAAACTTTGCTTTGCAAAGCTCTCTCATTCCGGTGCTGCCACGAGGGGATGACACATGAAGTCCCTTGACAAAAATATCATCACACTTCTTTTCTGCAAGGCACTTGTTTAAAATGAATCTAAATATCCTATTTCTCCATTAAAAAGGAAATAACAAACCCTTACAACATCCTAGCACAGGATGGGTATGTATAGATCTGACAGACCCAGACCATGGGCTGTGTAAACAAACGGCAAAACTTAATGCAAATTGCTAAAATGAACCTGGGAATGACTAATTCAATGGGACTATCTGCCATTGGCGTGACATTCCAGCTTGTCCGGGGACATAATCTTTCCTGGCAAAGCGGGAGTGAACAGAAGGTAGCGGCGAAGGCTCGCAGTTCACGCCAATCTGCATTTCCATCTGGAAGTAGGTGCTCTCAATGATAGTAAAATATCAAATGAAAGAATTCCAGAGAGGTTGCTCATTTCCCCCCGCCCCTACATATAACATGCTGACACGCTGCCGCTTGGGAGCGGCGCAATAGGAAAGCGACACAGATGGAGCATAAAGTAAAATAAAACCCTAAACAAACAGGACAACAAAAGCTGCTGGCGTTTTGTTGCTATTTATTTCTAATGCTGCGCAGAAATGCGCCGTTGGAGGCTTACGGTGACTCACAAGATGACATGGTTTGTTTTGCCCAGAACTCATGGAAGCGCGCGTGGGATCACGGTGTCCGAGGAGGGATGTCTGGAGAGTTTCTGGTTTTAGATCCCTGTGTTGCAGAAACAGGAGGGCAGATGTTTTGTGGGAAGCCCAGCGCTTTGCGCTGGCTCTGCCCCAGCCACCCGGTTGAAGCAAATGCTGCGTGGCCTTTTCGTGGCAGAAATGGTGAAAAGCAGCTGCACTTTGCAAATGATCTCGTGAAGAGTTTGTTGGCCTTGGTTTTGGGAGGGGTCTTCACGTGCACTGATGCAGGGAAGGCTGCGGTACAGTTATCGTGCACTATAGGAAGAGGCAAACTTGGGGGTTTCCTTGTTTATTAGTCTTCTGTCTCAGAAATGTTGAAATTATTGAATCAAGCAAGAGGAACAGTCCCACCGGAGGAAGAAATTGCTGGTAGAAGAAAAGAACAAAAAAATTCATTACAGCAGCTGAAGCTGAGCGAGTCCATTCAGGTTTTTGACCATTTTCCACTATCATAAACAATGACAAACTCTCATCTGGTGCTTTTTCTACTCTGATTACAGCCCTTGCAGTGCTGGAGCCCCTGATTAATGGGCCCTGCAGTGGCTCTCGCTTTCGCCGTGCTCACGGTGTCAGGGGTTTGTTTGGAGACAGCTGCACTATTTGGGAAATGTATTTTTATGTTGAAGAGGGAGTTTGAAGAATCCCCATGGTCCCAGGTCCTGGGACAGCCCTGGCTGGGACTGTCACTACATGATAGGTGAAAGGGGCTGTGGGAGAGGCTGAAGCAAACAAAATTGCTAAGAAAAATTGGTCTCATCAAGGACTCCTGAGGAGGAAAATGCCTGAATCAGGCAGCCCTCATGGCTCTGTGTTTCTCTTCTAAAATCAGATTCATTGATTTAGCTGACTATGAAACCTGTCAAATGCTTTTCAAAGCAAATTTAAGAGGATCTTCGCACCTGCGGCCGTGCCCCTTCCCGTCCTTGCAAGGAGGAGTGGATGTGCTCTGAGCGCAGCTCCTGACTAATTCGGAGAGCGCTTGTCTGCGAAGTGTCGTGCAGCAGTTGCACGTACATTTTATCAGTGTGGGGATAGACTGTTGTGGGGCTGAAGAGCATTCCAAAATTTTGTGTTTTAACCTGATCTGACTGCTGGCACAACATTCCCTCACCCAACGACAGCAAACACGTAGCAAAAGCCTGGTATAAATGTATAGCACAAGGTTTTTTTCTATCTCTTTTTATTCTGTAGGAAGCTGGTGCCTTAGTTCGTGGGAGTTTGCACTGTATATCTATCTATATTCCTCCCTGCAATGTTGAAGACATTTGAAAAAGCTGCTCTTGCTCGTATCTGATATGATATTTGGGGCAAAAGAAGGAGAATGTGTCTTCAGTTACTTTTTTTCCATTTATCCATATCCAAGTGATATCTCTTGCATGTCAGTTCCTAAAGAGGGTGGAGTGAAGTGATGGAGGGATGCCATGAGACTTTCCACACTCATCATTAGCAGCGTATCTTGTATGAGGGATGTGTCTGCGCCAGGAGATTCGTGTCTGCCAACGTGCTCTGTGTCTTCCCTTGCAGGAATCCCATTTCCTGGCATGAAGGTGGAAATCAAAGCATAGGCTGGATTAATAGAGATGGACACTTGAACGTACCACATCTGCGATTCCCCTTAGAAATGCTTGGTGTGTCTGGCTAATTCATCTAGCCTGGTGTAAGCTGACAGAGCAGCTTTTCTGAAACACGCTGTTCGGTAGTTTGCTGTGCACCGGGCAGTCATGTTTAATATGTATAATCGTAATTGCATCATTTATTAAATCAAACGGCTTCATGCATTTCACAGCAGCAACGCGCGACCAGCTATATCGCTTCTGTTCACTTGAAGGCTTGTTTCAAAACAAGTGCAAAACAAGTGTGGTGGTTTGGGCCGGACTTAAAGCCTGGTGATGCTCTTCATGGGGTAACGCTCTTCCCAAGCTGTGCTTGCTGGGGCTCAACCCGGAGCAAAACATGTGTGGGGCTTCCCCGTCTCACACCTTCTTGCTGCAGTGTCCATGTCTGGACAGGCAGTGTTTGCTGCTCTGTTACCTTCTAGTGAGGATTTTTCCTTTATTTTTAATATTCTGTATACATTAATTTTTGCAAAGGGTCTGGTCCCTTTTTCAGCAAATCAAAGAGCGCACAGGGAACTGTGAAATGGGTCTCTGAGAAATGCCCATACCACTGTCTGTGCTGATGAATCCTTCAGTAATTATCAGAACACTTTGCACATTTTTAGTGCATCAACATTCTCCCTGATCTGGCTGGGGACTGGGAAAATTTCTTTTCCTTCTTGGGAGTTGCAAAACTCTTTCCCATCCTGACTTTGCTGACATTTGGGTAAGGTTTGCAGAGGGGATGTCTGTGAGGATAGCTGATGTCATCCAATAAACTAAATTGATAAGGTTAAATTTAAGGGAAGAGAGAGAGTCTACAGCCTTATAGTTGCAGGTAGGAGGGGCAAGGCAGGGAAGGAGGCAGAGCACGGATGGGCATTCAGCACCTCTGAAGGCACTGAAGTAGCTGGCCCAACATCTTGTTGTATATTTGTGCCAAGGTGTTGTGAACCTGGTGCTCAGGTTTAACTCATGGGTTTGGTGGGTTCCCAAGACCCTGCCTGCTTGACGCAGACCCACTGTGTGCTGCAGTATGTGTGAATAAGTCAACTTAAATGCCATCTGCATGCAAGGTATAGCTGCTTTACAAAGGCTGATTTAAGTGTCCTTTACTGGTATTTATCCATCTGGTTTGTCGGGATATCTGCCAAATGGTGACATTGGAAATCAAACCTTGGCCAAATGTCTCCCCTTCATTGGTTCACTGCTTGTTGCAGAGGAGCTGCTGAGAGCCACTGTGCACAGAGCTGTTGTTCCTGTGTGAAGCTCAACTTGCTGCCAGCCTTTCCAAGGGAATGGTCATAAAATCCATCAGAGAGAGACCCTTGTAGGCTGCTCTAACGTGACGGGCTAGAGCACTGCATTTTCTTCCATTACTTTAAAAATGGAACTGGTTGTAAAACAATGGAAGTGCTTTCTTCGTCCTTGCTGATTCCCCCTGGGCTGGCCAGATCCTCTCCCCTGTCCCACCAGGGAGCTCGCTGCATCCTCACACTCCTCCAGCCCACGATACCCTGCCCTCCTTATGGTGGGTCCTCATGGGTACGTGGGCTGTGGCTGCAGTCCCTCAGGGATGGGTGGTTTTCTGTCTCTGCATGGTGCTTTGCTTATATGGCAATTCCAGCTTGGCAGTGAGGAGTCCATCCCATGACCACCCCCCCCTTTTCTATCCTATCCTGCCTCTCTGGGACCTCTCAGTCCCATGAGCTCACCCCAACCAGCCTCTGCAGGTTCTGCTCATCCTTACCTCCTGCTTCAGCATCTCCCATGTGCCCAGTTCCCAAATGCATCAGTGCTGGGCAAGCACCTCCCTCCCTGGTGACTACAGGTCAGGTTTGTTATTTCTGGGGATGGCCAAAATGCACCTTCTCTTAGTGTATAAATGTAACGTTGGCTCTTTGTTCCACCTCTTGTGCAGTGGCAGGTGAAGCTGCTTCTGCAGCGATTAAGGAAAAATCTAGTGGGAGATGTTTGAGGCTGGGGAGGGTCTGGGAAAAATAACCTGATCCCATAATTCAGAGCAAAGCTGAAGGCAGGAGCTGGTTGAAGAACATGGGAGAGGAGTCCCACAGTAGGAGACCCAACCATGACCTGTGTCTGTGAGCAATGGTTTGAAGGTGATGCTGAAGCCCATGTGGTGGGTACAGGCCAGGGACAGCCTACTGCAAATCCTAGCTGGGTTGAGGCAAGCGAAAGTCATGTGTAGACGTGTCCTTCCTTGTGGAGATCATCTGAGTGTGAGGGGGAGGATGACAGGGTGAAACTATGGGCTTCATCTGGAGAAAGGGAGGGGGCTGAGCACCCGCTGCCCAGCTTGGGGTGACTGTGGTGGGAAGCAGTGGTCAGGCAGCCTGGGGGTATGGGCTAGGAGTGGTTGGGGAGAGGGTTAGGCATTGGTTTTGGTTTCTCCAAAGACTCCGGAGCAGCCCAAGGAAATGTCCAGTGTGAGTGTGAGACCTGTCCCTACCCCAGATATGAGTCATCTGGGGAGGACATGATGAGCCTGGGGAGACCAGGCACCGGGTGGGTAGAGGCATCCTTGATGGGGCAGGTGAGTGTGTGAGCAAGCGGTGGGGAGGGATGAGACGTACCTGTGCTCACCAAGTGCATGGTCCTCTTGTGAACCACCGCTTTCAGGGTGATTACTGCTGGTGGGATCCAGGTGGGAATTGCACTAGTGGCAGCTCTCAGCTTTTAACAGGGAAAAGTGTTGCTGTGTTGGGGCAGAGGCAGAAGCTGAGCAGTGCCCGGGGTAACTGTGACTGTTGGCAGTAGGTGAAGGTTCCTGCAGGAATATCCATTGTGCCAAGGTGGCCTGGAGAGGTCCGGGTGATCTTGTGGTTGTGAAATGGGTGAAACTGCCCCAGTCTGGCCTGAAACACTGTGAATTTACTAAGGAAAGTTCTGCTGGGGGGAGCTCTTGGAAGGTGCTGCCGTGCTGAGCAGCCTCAGGCAGAGCTCATGTGAAGATGCATAAGAAAACAAGATCACTTTGCTATTTTTAGTTCAAATTGGCTGAAAAGCAAAGTTTTCTGAGGAAAGCTTCAGATGTGATAAATGTTTTTTCCTTGTTAAAAACTTCTGACTTTTTTTTTTTGGGGGGGGGCGGGGAATAAATCTGGAGAAGTGAGGGACAAGAATCACAACAGAAGAAAATGTAATCACGATTTATGGAAAATGTCTTCCCATTTGTTATCATTATCTTCAGTGTCTGCGTGTGTGGGGTGGTTTTTTTTTTTTTGGGTTTGTTTTCTGGGGAAGAAAAAAAGCCCCTTCCTGACTGCTGCTGTGAGTGGCACTGCTTCTCTTGGTGCCTGCCTGCCTGGGAAGCTGTAGCTTTCCTTTATGGAGCTTTTACCCTTTTCATCACGTTCCGCTTTTCATGCGAGGTCGTCGGAACTCTGTGAGGCTCTGGGTCCCCCCCCACATCCCTCACACGATATAAGTGATGGATACGTTATATACCTGTGGTAAACTGTTGAGGGCTGAGATTACCACCTCAAGTTGTATATCTGAAGGGAGCTGCGTACTCAAAATATACAAGTTTAGAGGTTTGATGGAGGAGAATAAGCTTGCAAAGAGGTTTGAGCAGGGCATGCAAGGAATAGAGATGAATATAAAGAGCAGAATATAAATAGAGAAGAACATGAGCTGGGAGATGCATCTTTGAAAGCAGGTACTCAGCTTTCCTGCAGAAGTTGGCAGATGGTGGTGGAGCTGAGCTGCGTGCAGGGTCCACATTTGCCTGGCAGTGCTTCTGGCTGGGTACAGGTGCTCCAGGGATGACTTCTTTCCTGCAATTTGAAATCTTTATCCCACAGCTCCCTGTTGGCAGAGTTTTAATGCTATTGAGTTACCACTCCCTTACAGCCATTGTTTTGGTAGGGGATTGAGGGATTGTATGAAAATGCTGATGGGAAAATCATTACATTTTTTTTTTTAATGAATTAGAGCTGTACAGTCATTTAAATAACTTACAAATCTGCTGATCAGCAAATCAAGCTAGTTAGTGCTTTTGCCTGGATGTATGAGTTGCCTATACACACTAACAAGGTTCATTTGCTGATCTGCAGATCTACACGGTGCCTGAGTGACTGCACTGTATAAATTAGGGGAATGGAATCATTAAAATAAACATGTCATTCTTCTGGTAGTGCTTTCATTAATAAACTAAAACCTCAGATGGGGAAATAGTTAACTTAGTTCTCCCTGTAGGTTTGCAAAGTAGTTAAGATGCAAATAGTTAGTCTAAGTATAGACTGGGAGTCTTGCTACCGGCAAACCTTTGCTGTGTTTCTAGATATTGAATTCTTGAAGGGGAGAGAAAACCACTTTTCACTGGTATTTCAGGATGTTTCATTTTTGACCTCAGATCTAACTTGGAAAGCTCTGTCTTGTGGTCACGTACCTTCTGACAGGAGGCTGTAGCAGGCAGCTAAGTTGTTTCATTAATCATCGCCAGCACATTTTGTGTAAAAAAAATAAGATCAGTGCTCTGTCTGGAGGCATCTACCCTCTTCGGTCTGCGCTCGGCCGGTCTCCTGAGCGCCTTTGATATTCAAACCACCGTCCGACAGCAGCGACTGCCCTTCTCAGAGCTGTGGCTTCAGGAGCCCCCTGCTCAGGGAATGGTGGAGAATCGTAAAGCAGGATCCATCCGCTCCCCGCACTCAGGGGTGTCGGAGGGTGTTTTGGGAGGAAACCGTTATAAATTGCAGATCCAGGCTCAACCCACTGCAGGGGTTTGCAGTCCCCCATGGAGGAGGCTGACAAGGGGCAGGTCTGGGCTGGGGCTGGTGTGGGTCTCCCCGGGGGTTTTGGACCTCCCTGTCTGAAATGCTGCTGCTGCGTTCGGCTCGTTGACCTCGTGTTTCCATCGGGAGGGCAGGAAAGATCCCATTTGCCTGGGACTGCATTATTTGGGGAAAAAGGGGGAGATCTGTATGACTTGCATTCCTTGAGGTGGTCACTGAAGGCTAATCCTTAGTGACTTTCCTTATAGTCCACTTGCAGTTTGGCTCAAGACTTGGTTAAAGAAAGGATTTTCCCTCTGGTTTTCATTAGTTCAATGAAAATGCCTTTTTGCGGTGGAAACAATCCTCTTTTATTAGTATCTTAATTTTTACTCGTATTACTTTAAATCTTCCTGAAACTTAGCCTAGAAATCAACTTTGGAGTGCAAGTCCAGGATAAGGACTCTCTGGGAGAAGCAGGTGTTCAGGTTACTGCAGTTCCTGAAAACTGGTTGATCTTTGCATCTGGGGATGAGATGCCATCAAGGGTACCAGGACGTGCTCTGGGCTCAGGTGCTGTGGGCAACGGCTGGCCAAGCCCCTTCACGCAGTGACAAAAAAAACCCCACTCCTGGAAACTTGTGCCAAATCCAGCAATGCTGATTAACCTGTTCTTTTGTGAAATGAAATTGCACTTGCTCTATTCATAGACTCCTTTTTGCACCATGAAGAAGCCTCCCAGCTTTTGATGGAGATGAAAATGAGTATCCGTACTTTGGAGCTCGTTTTTGAAACTTTTTGAAACAGCAGCTGCTGTTCAGCAAGTTACTGGGGAAATTTAACTTTATTGCTCCTGTTTTTTAAAGATAGGTTCATGCTTGGGTAATTTGCTTGATTAAGCCTAAGCAAATGGTTAATTCAGGATATTCAGGCAATGCCACCATCCTGCTACCAGGACTATAACTGTGCTTTTTTTTTCTTGAGAGTGGTGCTAAGCTAACACATAATTTTCATTTTTGTGTAGCAGATGATACACTTGCAATTATATTGAACTTTACAGGGAATATTCCAAGAGGATATTTTGGAGTTATGCATCTGTGATTGAAATATCTGATTAGAAAGATAGTCCTGGCCCTCACCTCTGCAAAATGCCTTTATAAGCTGTCCATCTTGCATACATTACTGCGAGCCCTGCTTGTGGGGTCGCTGCCTTGGCTTGATGAGAGCACTCTAACATCTGCCTCTCAGGATGAAATAGCTCCTCCATGTCAACCATTTGCTCCGCAGTTATTCATGGTGTGCTGCGGAGAGTTACGCTCCTCTCGGTGTGTTGGCTGGAGGTATGAAGCTGCAGGGCTTTTGTGACATCTCTGCCATTGCCACTCAGACACCGCTCCTTCGTGGTGTGAGATCCCTGCAGACCTCCTCCTCCTGTATTGGGTGTGGGGCCTCATGGAAGGGGATGCTTTGGGGGTGAGGCTGTTTTGGGGGAAGGCAGGCCCCATCCCTACTGTTGCCTTGCTGCAATCTCCACTGTCCTTCCCTTTGCTGGCTGCAAGTGGGATCCAGGTTTCTGCTTTTGGACTCTGACCCTATTGGCATCAAAATGGATGTTTAATTACCTGGAGTCAGATCACCCTCTTTTCTTTCATTACTGCAGCTGCATTTACCCTTAGACCTTTAGGGATTTAATTGCATCAATCTCAGATCTTTCTGCTGAGTATAATGTGGCATTTCTTCAGCGCGTTCCTCTACCACTGCTAAAACGGTCTCTCTGAGTCTGACAGAGGTGGGAGCAATTTCTCACTGTTTGGCCCAGGTAGGCTTTTTTGTCCAGCTGAGCATATTTTCCGTAAGCATTTGCTTTTCCTCCTAATTTCAAATTGAACGTTACTCTGGGTTTTTCTTGGCTTGCCACTATAACGGCTTCTGAGTATAGGAAGACCAGTCCTGAGGATTATTAAGCACACCGGACTGAGCGCCAGAGTGGTGCCTGACTTGCATTTTCAGCTGTGATCCAAACAGGGGACGTCTGCTGGGATAAAAAAGTTATGTTTACAGTCAGCAGCTAATTAGTGGTAGCAGAGTAATTATGTAACCGATGAAACAAGGCTGCAATTTATAGTTGAAGGCTTTTTGCATCATAAGCATGGAGCTCAAAAAACCCCAGAAATGGGGAATGTCGTTTTATTCCGCTTAGGTTGTTTTGATGTGGTATGTTGTATGTAGTAGGGGGGTTGGAGGAAGATTTGGGATGCTGGTAGGATTATCGGTTGTTGGTGTGGGTCTGAACAGTTGGGGTGAGGGTGGGAGGGACTGGGAGCAGCAGAGCAGCTCCGTCTGCCTCTGCAGCAGTCTGGCTCTCCTCCTTTGTGTTTTCCTCCCATCCCCAGAAGATGAATGTCGCGACAGCGTTATCTCTATTCCAAGCCTCCAAGTCCCTCCTGAACTATCACTTCCTGCAGCCTTTTTTGTAGCTCTCCTGCTAAATCCAGATGAGCTCTGGGGAGATCGCCATGCTAAGAGGGTTGGTTTGTGAATACACTTCAGCCAGTGATCTTGCACCCAGACCCAAGGAAATGAGGATGGTGAGGAAGGTGGTGGCATGACTTTTGTGTGCTCCATGCAGACGTTTCAGTGCCTGCTGTCTGTGTGCTGTGAGAGGAAAGAGTTCAGCCGCCTCCTCTAAGGTCTGCATCCAGCCCTGCCAGCGCATCCTTCTCTGTCAGCTCGTTTCTTCTGGTGCCTGCAGATAGCTGGAAAGCAACATCAGCTGCCAGCCCTCTTGCATTGCCTTTGTGTTTTAATGCATTTGCGGTTCTTCCAGGTCTGTGTGGAGCTCTGGGTGTCACTGAGACGTGGCACAGCTCTGGTAACTGGGAACCATCTGGGCTGCTTTCTGTGGGCACGGGGTGAGGGTTCCCTGTGTGGCTGTGGAGTTTCCAATCAGTGGATGTCAAGATCTGCTTCACCTCCGATGTGTAGCGCCGATCTGTCAGGCGGCATGTGTGCTGCTGTTCCTGACACTGTGCTTATCATAAATCGAACGCCCATGAGGTGGCCGTTGGTTCAGCTCAGCCAAGAGTCTCCCAACTGTGACAGCACTTCTCCTACAACCTTTAATAGCTTTTTGGCTTTTTGAGTTGGAATGGGCACCATTAAATCATTTCCCAGTCAGCTCCACATGGTGGTACCTGAGAAACCATGGTTATTTCCTGTCCTAGATATAGGGAACATCTGTGCGTACATCTGCAGGATTACTGTTGGTAAATGTTGACTTCTTAATGGGGATGTTAAGGCACAGCAGGGCACGATGCTGTCCTGAATGCTTGAATTGTGGAGTGGCTGTCATGGCCTCCGAAGCGATGCAGGAGGGAGCTGGCTAAGACAGTAACTCAGGCTGCGCGCACCTGAGAACAAAATATGTAAAAACAAAAATACTCAGAGTCAGTAATGAGAACGGGAGTTTTATTTCTTTGCAGGCCGTCTTGTAAATCTGACTGTCCCGGAGTGAAAAATCAGAAGGGAGTGGGTAAGCTCCAGAGCAACATGGCATCAGGCACAGAGGCTGGGGCTTCCTCCAGCCTTGGGAGTCCATAAATGTTGGAGACTGGGAGGTGACCCTGGTGCAGAGACTGTGGGATGGGCACCCATGTTGCAAGAAACAAGCAGCCTTCAAGAGTGCTGGTAGTGATGGGAGTGATGGTGCTGGGAGGGGATGGGAAGGCTGAGTTAATCTCTCTTGTGTAGAATGCCTGCTGATGAGAGGACAACCTCTGCTTACTGAGGGCTTTTTGGGGTAGTCTGCCTGGATCTTGAGTGCTTGTGCACTGAGGGTTTCCAGTCCAGGAGCACTGGCAAAAGTAAGGGGGTGGGGTGGGGTGGATGGACTGCTCTGTTTGCTCTAAATGCCATGTCTTTGTGGTGGAAATGTGAGAAGCCCCAAAGTCACTCCAGACAGGTGTTCAAGAGAAGTTTCTGTGAGAGGACTCTCTCCAGTGATGTAACAAGCTGCATTTTGCTCCAAACGTTAAGTATTATAAATGTGGCTGATGTAATTCTATTTCAAAAAGCCTTAGAGGCTTGCAATAATAAACAGAGCTTTTTAGTACCAGGTTATTGATGCAAAAGAGTTTAGCAAACTGGGTTGCTGAAGTGCAAATGCCATGTATTATTCATTAGATGCTTTCTTTCCACAAATCACTGCTCTCCATGGCATAATGTTCCCTGCTCCCGGTAGCACCGCTCTTTGGGAAGCTCTTTGGTGTGAGCCAAAACGTGGAATTGCAGACCCATCCATCAGGGCAAGCAGTTGGTTATGTTGTTGTCTTCCAAATGGAGTTCATAATGGGCAAAGAGGTTTAATTAATGCTTCAGAGTAATGTGTCTGTTTATAAAGAAATAATGTACTATAAAATTAGGCAATGCATAGTGAAATGTGCCTCTTAATGGCTAGGCTGGCATTTTAAGTGATCAGTAAATCACTTAAATATTAAGACCTTCTTGAACAAGGATAATAAAGCAGGAGATTTGGAAACGGTAGATACCAGTACTTACAATTATCCACTAAATAAAACATTTTTATAGTGATCATAGAGTTAATCACCTCACAGAGCAGACAGGTGATAGGGACAGTGGAAGATATGTGGCATTGTTGCCTGCAGAAAAAGGAATTTCAGATGCGTTCTTTAAGGCCAGAGTCAACAAGGGGAAAATATAAACATTTTCTGAACTCTTTATCTATTCTTTTGATGAATAAATGCAAACAGCCATAGTTATATAGAAAAGCTCATGATCAAAAATGTGATAGACCAAAAATATTCCCCAGACAGTGCTAATGTAGTTGCATGGCAGAAGAGAGTGATGATCTATGAATATTGTTTTCAAACTCCTGCTTAAATATTTGAAAGTATTCTCAATTGCCTCCATATTTTTAAATGCAAGTCAGGCAAAAATACTGAATTACTACTTTACAACCCTAATAGAGTAAGATTTTGCAATACTTCTGCAGTTCTGCTCAGTGATGGGAAGGATGCAGGAAGAGACTCTCAGGTTTCCACTGCGAGAAGTTTTGGCAATTTTGAAGGTGAAATGAGATTTTAATGAACTGAATGAGATCCAAATCATAGGGATGCTTTTCAAGTTAAATATACAGAAACTAATGGTCTATAGGCGGTACAAAATGTTTGCATAAGAACTCACACAGACTTTTGTCCCAGGCTGGGAAATCATAGTAACAGCTTTGAAAGGGTATGTAACAGGATTGTGGAAAAGAGTGTCCCAGGTGGCTGGAGACACTGAATAGGTGAAATCTGAATGAGTAGGATGTAGACACATTTGTGTGTGTCTTTGAGCATGACTCTCTGCTATCGTCTGTGTGACTCTCTGACTCCTGACTGGACAGATCGTGTCCTCTTTATCAGTGCAAGTCCAGAAATAGTCCACAATGTCATGCAATTCATGAAAGAGAGATATTTCTTACAAGTGTTGGGATTTTCTTACTTAAAAGAAAAACATCATTACAAACCTCAAAGAATTTTAAAAAATAATTCAGCTACAGAAAATAAGGAAATATACTTGTGTAAGATATTTTGCATCAACTGAAATGATTGCTGAATTCGATGAATGAAGAGTTAGCTCTTGGTTAAGAATTCAGAGAAGTTAAATGTCTCTGAAGATGAAAAATAGATTGCACAATCACACATGCTGCTTTCATCTCTTGGTATTTCATCATTCCTCTATGTAAAAAAAAAATGAGCAAAATATCTAAGCAACTTTGCATAAAGAGGATGAAGAGATGATGTGATGGACCTCATCTCTGGGTGCTGGGCTGGCGATTTCCAGATCCACCTATGGTTTTGGCTGTCAGAGATTTGGGAAAAAAAAAAAAAGGAAAGGGGGAAAAAAAAGGAAAAGGAGGTGATGATCAAGAATGAAGAAAACTCAACCCAGGCATCCTGGCTCCTATCTGAGATGTATTGAAGCAACAGATCTTGTAGAATATCTTCCATATTTTGTGCTGAATTTATATCATGTTGGAATCAATACAGAGACCGTTTAGGAGCAGCTGTGTTTTGTTGCCAAGTCTTAACCTGATCTACTTTTATGGGATGAAAATTAATTTCAAAATAACTTCCTCCATCCGTTAACACTTGGAAATGTTTCTAAAATGAAGAAAAATGTACCTTCAAAAGCTCTTTCATAAGAAGCATTCTTGAAAGTTGACAATTTCAGAAGAAACAACAACCGTTTTCCTAAAAGAGATTTTCAAGAAAAACTATTTTGCACTCCTTGGGACCAAGCCTTGTGACTGTTGCAGCACTGCTGGGCCCATGAAATCCCTGAGTTTTGAGATGAACTGGCACATATCTCATACCAGATTCTGTTTGTGGCAGAATAAGCCAAATCAAAATAGTAACTGACCCTTAGAAGCTGCGGAAAAGATGCTTCAGATGAGTAGTAGTAATTTATTCTGATTAATACTTACTGTCAAATACCAGCCTAACTATTCGTGTTTTCTGCCCCACAAGGTCAGAGAGCTTGACCTTAACTCGTCCTGGATTCATCTTAAATAACAGAGAGGGAGGGGGAGGATGATGAGCTGTTCGTAGGAACAGGGACTTGAAGAAAGTCTATTTTGTGGTCACTTGGGTAATTTGCAGCTGGATTTCTTTTTGACCTTTCTGCCCCATATTGTTAACAACAAAGAGATCCTCCCTGATATTTTATTCTGAAGAAAGCTGCCAGGTAATGTTGAAAACATATTCAGCTATATTTTCTGTGCAAACAAACATGATTTATGATGAATATTTAACATCCTTGACTTTTTGATCATGAGAGCAGAGAAGCAGGCAGGGGGAGTTGTGCCGTGTGGGTCCCTGCAGAGGGACAGCCCGCTGAGGTTGGCATCTTCTCACCATGAATGGACACACAAGGTTGATGCTTCCTGGCACCTATACAAAAGGTGAGGTATATTTTTTTTTTAAACACCGTTTTTTTGATTGCTTCAGGAGGACAGACTTGCCCCTGGGCAGGTACAACTGGATGGTGAAGCTGCTAGACCTGGGTCAAACCTCCAAAATTCTCTGCAAACCTCCTCAGGACACCTTGCTACCAAAATGGTAAATTCCTGGGAGGCTACTTAGCAGGGGAAGAATATGTTTACCTTTTGATTATCAAAGCTGCATTTTTATTTCATTTGTGAGACCAGGAACCCTTCCCTTCCTCACCTCTCCTGCACCCGGAAGGGAATCCTAATTGAACTATGAGCAGGAGATCTTCATGGGGCAGAGGTCAGGTTTATTAATGACAGCATGATCAGCTGGCGTCTAATTTACACTTGGAATGCAATCAGAAAACTAATTTCCAAGAAATTTTGCTGCTTCAAATATTTCCATTCTGAAACGAAAGGGAGTAAAAGTGACATTTTGTAATACAAATTCCAGGAACCCATTTGCTTTAGGAGGACCAAACATCTTTATGTCAAATTGGACTTTTTTTTTCCCCTCTAACAAATGCATTTAATTTTTTTAAAAAGTGTTCATAGGAGAAATCAAATCATTTTGGAAATGGTGGAATAGGGCACATCAATGTTATTGAAGTGCTTTTGCCTAAATAAAATATTATTGACATTAGTGAGGTTTTGAAGACATCAGACTTGGATGAAAATGTTCACTGTTCAACACCAGCACTTTGAAAAATTTCCAGGCAGAGCTAATTCAAGTGACAAGTGCCTTTCTCCTGATTTGTCTTTGTGTCTCAATCCTCTAGTTGCAGTTGAGGGGAGCGTATAAAGTACTCTGGTTTGTGTTAAGATAGTCCACAATATTTGATTTCCCCATCTGTGATGTGGATGGTGATCTTGAAAGGTTCTCCCAAACTGCAGGTGTCCATGCAAAAGCAACTTCTATCCTTCTTGCCTTTTCACAAATTATGCAAAAGCATTAACTCAATTTACATCCTGATGTCCTGACACCCACAGCTCTTTTTTTTTTTTTTTTTCTCAGGTCTGATATTGGGGTTGCAAGCTCTAAGGTGGTTTCCTAACCAAAACCAAGTTTTCTGTCTGTGTGCTCAGCAGGACACTGTGCACCATCAGGTACCGTGTAGCTGATGGTTCCTGCCTGGAGAGCCACAGTCCTGTGAAAATGCCCTTTTTCTTCCTCCAGGAAACACAGGTGTCTCTCAAAGATGGGAAATCTGTTGTGCTTACATGTCGTTCTCCGAGCAGTTCCATGCTTCCAGCACCTCATCCTGCAAAAGTCAAACCTTCTGGCTCATTTTCACCAAAAGCAATTCTATCCAGCTGCCCAAAAAGGAGGGACTCCCACCCCTCCAATTTAATTTGCAAAGTCTTTAATTTTTTTTCTTATGAACCTCAGAACAAACAAATGCTAAATTCTACCCCCACCCTCTCCCTCTGGGTTTCAAGCTAAAATTAATTCATATCTTCTCTTTTTGTATGTCTGGGGAGAAGGGAAGGTGTTTCACTTTCCTCATTGCTTCCTTCCCAGTTCCCCCAGGGGAAATGTTAAAAAGTGGAAAAAAACCCCCGTAATTTAAAATCACACAGAAACTTCCAGCAACAAATGGCCTTCTGGGAAAAAAAATAAGATTTTTGGAAAGAACCACTTTTTTTTTGTAGGGAATATTTAGGGCTGTCTCTGACTGCAGGTGCAAGGGGTCATGCTGTGGCCATCACCATCCATCAAATATTCGATGCTGGTGAAAGTTGGTGCTGGAGTTTGCTTCGTGGCTGCTAGGGGAAAATGATTTACAGGACTGTGGGCTTGCCCTCCAGCATGTGCCTCTGGGAGGGTTTTGAAACAGGGGACAGGCCAGGCCCACTTTGGGGTGGGAAAACCCGTCTTGATCTCAGTGGGAGTGAGTGTTTTTGGAATCAAGATGGGAGGAAATGTGTGCTAAAGGAAATTTATTTAAATATGGTTTTACACTCATTTCATAATAGTAGCATTTTATCTTTCTTACATTGATTTATGGGCACTGAAGCAGAACAGAGGAGTCAGAAGAAAGCAATTAATGAATAAAGAAAAAAACCCTGCACAAATGCTTCAAGATAAAAAATAAAAAATTTAAAAAAGAGAGAAATTTTCCAAAAGCTGAAGAAAGGGGAATAATTGATGGTTCCATTTTAACCTAATGTTACTTCTGGATCTTTTTTTTTCTTTTTTTATAATGTGTTATTTACTGCATAGTTTAGAGCTGACAGAAAATAAACAGCATTTGCAATATAATGTCGTTAGCACCCTGATGCACTTGCTCATCCTACTTGGCTGTCAAGTTCCAACTCTAACCAACATCAGTCAACGTCGGCTGTGATGGAGTCTGTTTTTAATAAGCACGGTGCTATAATTACCTTATTGCAAAGTTAAAGCCAAATGACACTTATGATGAAGGTTTCATGGCTAAACAGTAAAGCCAGTGAAGCATTTGCATACCAACTGTCAGATAGGAAATAGCTGTTGGAGGATTTGTTTCTCTGTTGCTTGATGAGGGTCACTTCATTTGTACTTGGAAACTTTGTCATGACACAACAGGTAGAAGAGGGAGACGAAACTCTGAAGAACAGAGGAAGTTCTGCCGAGGCTGGAAGTGGTGGGCGGCTGCTGAAGGGGCAGGTGTACGTATATTTTATGTGAAACCAAGGGATTGATCAAATTTAATGCTGGATGTGCTGCTCTGTCACAATCTCCTCCCTCTGCTTTAAATCCAACGGACATCATGTGTGAAGGGGTGAAAACGTATTTTGAGTTATGCTGATGGTGAATGGCTCTTAATTTTTTCACAGGTTTCCCAGTATTTGATGTTTCTTCTCCCAGGCTCTGCTGGTGCACGGAGAAATTGTGGGGGAAACTCTGCTTTCATTGAAACTGAACTTCTACATTTACAGCTGCTGAAAAAAGTTTGGAAGGGTGAAAGCATTTCATTTGGTTTTCCAGCATAAAACTGGGACCACTTGGTGAAATAAAGCTTCCTGCAGGAAAAAAAATTACATTTTCTAGGGAACTTTATGAGAAATTGCCTATTAATTGTATCCACTATAAACTGCACTATTTAAATCATCTTCCAGTTGCACATTTTTAGCCGTGCTCCCTGTTCATGAGCTGTTCATCTGCTGGAACTAAAAAGGCTCTGCCTCGATGAGCTGGGTTTTCTAGATGTTAAATTAAAGAGGGATTTTGCCTTTGACACCGAAGCGTCTATGGCTAGGTTTAAATCTCTCTCTCACATTACATTTATTGATAGCTAAAGGGGGGCTGGTTTTAACACGCTTGCAAGCACATGGCATTACAGAGATTGACTCTCAGTTCAGTTAATATCAGGAATGACCATTTTTTTCCTGTGTGCTTTTTTTTTTTTTATTTTTATTAGATCTGAATTCAGGAGTTTTCATTCCCTTGTTGGCTGGGGACCATGGGAAGTAGGCGGAGCACCATCTCCTGGTTCGGGGTTATCTGCCTTGTTCCTTCTGCAGCTTTTCCTTCCCTGGCATTTCCAAAACATCACTTTCATGGGAAGGCAACCCTGCAGCCACCAGCCCACAGAGGAGGCTTGAAGGTAGATGTTTGCTGCTCCCTTCACGCCCCATGGTCCCAGGCTTTGCAGCAGCTCCCCCAGCTGTTGTGGGAAGATGGTGGAGAGGGAAAGGGGGTGTTTTGGCAGGAGGCAGAGAGGTGCAGAGTAGCGTGTCTCTTCTGTCCCTCCTGGAGCAGGTTTTCAAGGTGTTGGCTGAGGGCAACGTACCCACCTTGGTTTGATGTGGCCCTGGCCTCAGTGTGGGCATTGGGATGGTGTAAGTCAACTTCCCATGATTTAGGGTGGACGTGTGCTGACTGTGCACCCAGTTTTCTGTAGCAACTCCTCGGTGATGGCATGCAGCCCTTCTTGCTTCCACATGGCATCTGGTAAAAGGCTCGTGGGGATAACTGTAGCGGGGCAAAAGAAGGACTTTGGTGATCTTGAGCCTGATGCAGAGAGGCTTTTCATTGAGCTTTTTACTGTTCAGTTTAATGTGTAATTTCTCTGCCTGAAGAACCTATTGACTCAGCTCTTAAGATAATTACTGGATTTCACATTGAAAAGCCTTCATACAAATATTTTAAAATACAAAAGAACAAAGACAAAATAGCTTCATGTTATTAATCAATGAGAGTAGAAGGGCGTATTGTTATGAAAATACAGCACCCACTCCTCCAGCTTTCACAGAGCGCCAGATGGTATAACATTTGTGGAGACATATCTTCAACAAACAGTCTGGATTAACCATTTAACACTCCCAGCTCCTGTTCCTCTTTTCTAAATAGGAAGGGAAAGGCTAGGCAGGAACTGGCTTTTGGACTGGCATCAGGAACAGGCTGAAGGTGTCCTTGGCTTAATGCAAGTGACTTTCTGTTACACACAGATTTATGTGCTCTGCTTTTGGCATGCCCAGCTTGGTGTTTCTTTCAAGAGATATAGAGGGATGTTACAGATATATTGGACTGAGACCAGCATATATCACAGTCTACTTTCTCTGCCGTGCATATGCATGTATGTTTGCAATGCAGAAACTGGTGACTCTGCTGTACACATGCTACTGCTGTAAATTGGGTTCCACTCTAAAGTGAATGAGAAGAGAAATAAGGGACAACAAAACATGCATTTGTGGCATTAGAATTGCTCTGGCCCAAGTCTGTTCCCAGCACAAATGAGCAGATCTTGTGTTATTTGTTGCATAAAGACCTGTACGACTTCCAGAGGTGCCCGAGTACTTCCTCTACCGTATCCAAGTGTGGTTTTTTTGGTGCAGCATGGTGGGTGAGAGAAAACAGGCTGTACCGCTAGTGCAAGTCTGTGGCACAAAGTCAAATCCCCGGGTCCCTTTTATAATCCTTTGACTCGGTGGTTTTACATGAGAAGACTGTTGAATGTTGTAGTGCTAATCCAGTTGCACAGTTCTGCATAATTCAGTGGAGAGAAGAGCTTCCACCTGGCAAGTCCTGTTGTGCTCAAAGCCATACAGACCCTCAGCAGTGACCTCATTCAAAAATAAGTTATAATCTGAAGAGAGAGACACCAAAAAAGAAGGAAGTGTCCATCAGACTTGCTAAACACGTCTCCCTCACAGTCCAGCACTTTGCCTTATTCACAGCCCTCTTCTGCTCTTAATACAATAGTAACTTTTCTTGACTGTGTTTATAGAAAAAAAATAAACCTTCGTTTTCATTTACTGTTTTCACTTGCAGTTCAAAAAGCCAGAAATATGGATACAGAAACACAGAAAATCACTGTCCCAGAAACAAACCTGACAGGCACCGGGAGAGGGGACAATTCATTTTCCTCTCCAGCTATTCACAGAATAAAAGGGAAACTGTATTTATTCGTATATTTCTCTAGGGGACTTCCCCAAGTTATTAGAATCTGCCTTATTAAATAATTGAGAAGGCTTGTCATAAAGTGACTTCTCACTCCCTATCTATCATTGAGATGTGCAGAAAATGGCATGTCAGGGAACATTTGCTAGGAAAGCTTCAGGGACCATTAACTCTTGTCACCGCTTAAGTGATTAAGGAACCAGAAACAGTGGTACTGTTTCCCAGCTGGTTTGTAAACATCTAGGTGCCAGATCTTCCATTCTCCTCTCAGAGTGAGGTCAAAAGAAAGAGTGTTGGGGTCTAGACAGGACAAAGATAACTCTCTGCCACCTTGCTGGAGCATGTCCCATAAATGCCACCGTGGGAGCCTGTCACCAGGCATCGGGGCCACACAGCACCCTACCTACCTGGTAGCACAACGTGCTATGGCCAAATCCATTTTCCGTCCCCCACATTTTGAGATGTTGGCATCCTCACCATTTTATCAGGACCACCCTGATATCTCTTGGTTTCTACATACTTTCCATGGTCTGTGAATATTTGAGTTTCCCCCTACTCATTTTGAACCACCCAGCCCTTACTCATCGTGGTGTGTGATGGCGTGTGAATTCCTCTGTCTCTTTTCCACCAAAAAAGTCTGCCAGCGTTGGTATTTTGCTATCCACCCTGACATAGCTCTTGACATGTCCTAGCTTGGTCAAACAGAAATCCCCTTTGCAGAGCCAGAACAAGATTTTCACCTTTTCTACCATGATGTTTCATAGGCAGCTTGCTTTGCCCAAGAGCTGAAGCTGCAGAGAACAGGACATGCAGGATAGGAGGGAGGTTGGGACTGAAACTGCCACTGCAGCAAGCAGATCGTGGGCATAACCTGGGGTTTTAAAATCATTCAGTGAATTCTCCAACAGCAGCCAAACATAAAGAGCCAGCAATGAGATTTTTGAGTCCCATCCCTGAGGAGGCTACTTAAATACCCCTTTTCTTCCTTCCTACAAGGACAACATCTGGCCCAGAGACACCTGTATCTGCTGCAGTATTGTGCTTTAGCCAGCCAGGACAGCATTTTTGTGCTAGCCCAGCATCCACGGTCCTGTGCATATGAAGTCCAACCACATAGGTGCTCAGGATCATAAGTTTCCTCCAGTGAAGTCCATGGCATCTAACATTCCTCATGTCTCAGGCCACCTCAACCAAGATGAATCTCTGGACCTCCATAGCTGGAAGAAGCCTCAGGTGGGATTTGTGACTTCCTCACCCTGAGGTCCTCCCCTGGCACAGATGGACTAAAATCACAGCTCAATATGGTTTGCTTTGCTTCAGTGATGTCAAGACACTGTGGCTGTGGCTGGGAACAAACCACACTGTCAAAGGAAATGGCTGGTTAATACAACAGGTTGGCACAAAATAATACAAGGCAATCGCCATGCTAACATCTCCATGGGAGTCTTGTCCCCAGGACTACCCCAGAAAAGTCTGATCTCTCTAGTCAGACCTCACCAGAGCCATGCTGATGGCACAGCCGTAGCTTGGAGGAGATGTTAGTGAATTTCTGAACTGGCTATAGTTTTCAGGCATATGTCATGCAAGTAGGATGATCTGACGTATCTGAATAAAGATATCTTCATCCAAGGGGGAAGCATGTTGTGTAGTGCGCTGGAGCAGCCTTGTATTTAATCTCCTGTTATCATGGTTGTATATTCTAGGTCAAGGTGAAACCTTAGCGCCTAAAAGAGCATTTGTAAGTGCAGGCTCATACAAAGTGAACAGTGCTCTTAAATCTTTTCACCCAAGTCTTCTCCCACTGAATTACTAGGTTGTAGATAAGATCTTAGACATATTGTACTTAGACAAATATATACCTTTTTGTTTTTAAAAGGCTCAACCCAGAAACAATTTTAGACTCTGAAGGGGAAGGTCATTGCCTATCTCTTACACTTATAAAATATTAGCACTTGCAATTGGTTGATGAGCAGAGCCAAGTCTCATGTTTTCACCTCTACTGGCGTAGCTCCTGTAAACTGCTCTCTCCCCAAATAGGCCTTGGTTCTCCATAAATCACAGTGTTGTCAGCTCCGGTTTCACATCTCAAAGTGAGATGCTGACACTTTGTTCTCTGTTTCCAGCAGCTTTTTCTACCCATGCTCAGGGAAAACTGTCCCCTGTAGACAATTTATTTGATGAATTTAGTCTCTCTTTCCATGTGTGAATTATCTGGTGAGATACTTGGATATTTTGACAAAGACGTTTCTTCCTCAGTTGTGATGATGAATGCCATGAAGACACCAATGTCAAGCAATTCTGCGGCAGCACTTCTGGCTTTAGCTGATGATCCCAGAGGTCTGTTTGTGGTGATCAGATGCTCAAAGGCTCATGAGGCTGTGCTAGGCTCTGAATGGTTGGATGTAGCTCCCATAAAAAGGCCTGAAGAAATGTCTCAGTTTCAGGAATCTTTCACCAAACATATGCTTGGACAGTTGCTAGGGATGTGATTGATGTGAGTATTTTGTCACCAGACTGGCCATCTTTTTATAGCTTTATAATACAAGTCAGTAGGGTCAAAATCTTATTCCTGACTTGGGCTGCAGTGGGATATGTGCCCTTCCTCTGCAGGCAGCTGAAGGCAGCCCCCTGCTCCAAACTCCCTGTACTGTGGAAAAAGCCACTTCAGGACATTTTTTTGTGCTGTCCAGAGGAATGTGAGTCCAATTCCCCTCTCAGGTTCCCACAACTGGTATGATACTTGTTATCCAATTATTTTTAATGAAAAAACAATTTGTTCCTTTGCCTTGTTACTGAAAGCAGGATGAGCTGAAAACAGCTAAATATGGTCTCGACTTGTTATCGTGCAGTCCTTGCCTCTTACCATTAATTGGCTGGGAATGGATTTCCCACTTGGCTAATTATTTCTAATTGTGTCACTCTCATTATCTTGCCATTTGCCTCTTGCCACAAATAGGCCTGATACGGCTGATGAGAAGAGGCTCCACCTGGGCTCCATCCGTGGGTGCAGCCACAATCAAGACAGGCAGCTGGCCCCAGGGTACATCTCTGCCCTTCATGACCGTATGGAGAGGTCTCATGTGGACTCCTTCCTTATGCTCTTGGCTACCTAGGCTGACCCTATGGTCAGGCTACCCTGTCAAAAAACAGGAAGAGTGTGATGCATGATGACCAGCATATTTCTTTCTAGGAGGTATTTGCAGACCACAGTTGACATTTTTACTTGCGCCTTTTTAATTTCCTCCATCCACCCTTGAATTTGTAAAGTAGTCATTTGGGGAGCCTCTCACAGGCAGCAGAAAACAAAGTCTGAGATGTGATGTGTGTGCTAAACTGTTGCTGGACCGTTTCTTGTGGAATATCAGTTCTGAATCTGCTGTTGGAGGAGCTGTCATTGGGCTGGGAAGCACCTCTAATGCTTGTGTGTGGTGGTTCTCTGCTGGAGTGCAGCTCTTGTAGGGACTGGGGAGACCTAAGATGGGGCTGCCTGTGCTCAGCTAGAAGGGTGGGCCTGAGCCCAGGCTGACCTCCCTGTCCTTCCCCAGGCTTGTTAATCTTGGTGTGATCTGGGGCTGGTCTTTAGAAATTATTCTGTTTGCATCCCAGCTGTTTGTGGACTGTCAGTGCCTGGCTATGGAGACATGCCCTTATCTGAGTATCTCCATTTCTTCTGTCATCTGTCTCCCTTTCTGGCCTTGCCTGTCTTGCAGAAAAGCTGAGGGTCTTGCCCTTTCTTCCTAGCTGGGCTCTTCTGCCATCTTAGGTGGGTTTGGTGGAAGTCAGAGCTTCACGGGGCCTCAAGTGAAGCTGCTGGTGTAGCTGGGAAGAGTTTTCACCAGCACAGGAGTAGCCATGGCCTCAGTCCTGCAGTTGACTTCCCAACCAGAACTGGCTTCTTTGCAGCTGTTTTTCCTGTTGAGCACCAGAGCCTGGAAATCTCTTGCTCTGGTTGGACCAAGATTTGTTTATTCGTGCCCCATATGGAGGGGGCTTCCCTGTTGCACACCTGGGCTGCTCGGATGCCGTGGTTTGGTGTCGGTGCGCAGACTGTGTTGCCTGGCCATTGGGTTGCTTGGAGGCTGAGGATGCTGATGCACAGAGTATTTTAGGTCTCTTCATTGAAGCATCAAATCCATTGCATGCAACAGTTAAACGTGCATGTTAGGTGTCATTAGTCTGCTATCAGCTTTCTTGTGCTCCACGCAGGCAACGTGGCAGGCTTGGAAAAGGACAAATGGGCTGTCAGGTAGCCTAAATAAGCTCTTTCTGACTCTTCACTGCACTCTGGTTGTAATTTAAAAGTCATGGGTATTTTCATTTGTTAGGTAATGGAGAATACTGTTTTCTGTGCCTAATAGACATCCTAGGTGTCACAAAAGAGAAATGATAGGGAAGAGGCAGAGCACAAATGGCTACGTTGTGTAGGTGCTTTTCTGTGTGTAATGATGCTCCCTTTCTAATGTTCCATAGCTACGTAAGAGAGGAGTGAGGAAGATATTTAAGATGTAAAGTTATGGAGAGTCTTATTTATTCATCTATCTCCTGGAGTGCATCACGATCACAAATTCTTGTAATATGATGAGATTTTAAAGCTCTGAGCAAGTGTCTCTCTCGTGGAAAATACTATTGCAAAACATGAAATAATATTTTCATAATTACAGTGCCTCAGGAACATCTGACAGCTGCTGTTTTGTCCTTATCTTTTCTGTGCTTTCTTCTTTATTGAGTGGAACGAGGCAGTTCTGGGGTGGGGAGAAGACCCTGTTATTACCTTACAACAGTGTTTTACTAGCTTCTGCTGCATAATTTTCTGAGAGCATAGAGAAGGATGTGGAAACCCCAGCCAGCTCCTGTCCTAAGACCTAAGTGGTACCTCATTCAAAGAGCTACTGCAGCCTGCTGCAGTTTCTCCTATGGATGTGAAGAATCAATACACTGTGATGGTATAATTATTAGCCAGCTTCCTCAGGTTGTTTTTCATAGTTACTTCCTAACACCGAAAGAAGGCCAAGATGAAAAGTGCTTAACTTTAGTCATCATAGGGGTATTAGTGATATTCTGAAGGACGTTCTTTGTGGCGAATGGAAACTGTCTTGCACACGCTCCATCACGGTGACACCTTATTTTGGTACTTGGCTTCCATGGGTGTATGCGTAAGTAACCTGGTACTCCAAGTGCATTTAGCTTGTTCTTTTACAGTTGTCTGTGGTGAGTTTCATTTGAAACCCTTTGAAATCAGTCAGGGAGTGTACTACAGAGGCATATTGATCTGACCCCTGTCCTTCAATAAATATGAAGGATGCTTTAAAATCTGTGACATGGCTTATCCATCACACTTTCAGCTTTGCCACTCACACTGCAGTCATTAGGAATCGCCAGTCTGTTGAGAAGGTCATGGTCCTGACTGACAGCTATGTATGTCTTGAGGGAAAGCACGAGAAAACTGCCAGGCCCTTTGACAGCGGAGTCTGGGTGGTTTCAGCACCAGATATCCTTCTTTCCTGCCTTTGTTAAAGGCTTAAGGTTTATGCAGCCCTTGGGATGGTCTATGCGAAATTTCCACTGTGTCTATAATTGTGAAGTTTGCATCACAAGTATACCTTTTTTTATAAATGCATGAAGATGGAGTCTACATACCACTCCCAAACCACTCCTTCTGCAGAGCTGAGGTCAGGAGAGTCCCTATCCTGCAAAATAAGGAATATCATATGCTTTCCGATGTCCTTCCTAGCTCCGCTGCTTTTCTTGCATGAGGTCTGGATGGTGGCATTTCGGAGGTTCAGCCTTAGGGACCTCTGCTCCTCTGGATCACCCTGTCTTCTCTTGCGGACTTCCTTCATTGCAGATTTGCTGTTGCTGGGATTCAAGCTCGGAGGTCAGGATGTGGGCAAAGCACTTCAATTTCTTCTCTGCTTTTCCCATTTGTCAACTAAAGAAGATCTCTGGAAGGTGCAGGGTCTCCGTACTCTCCTCAGTCAGCTATCAGCTGTCTGGGGCTGCTGCGCCTCTGTTGAAATCAATGGCACAATATTGATTTGTACCTGCTTCTCCAGACTGATAGCTTATGTGCACTAACAATAATCTATATTTTGCTAGAGCTTCCAATTAGTGTGTTTCCTGGAGCTCTCTCTTCACTCTCTTCTTTCCATCATTTCTATTTTCTACATCCGTATTTAATGGGTTCTCACATGTCATTGCTCTGCAGAGGACGAATAACTGTGCATCTCTTCCCATGTCCCAGGTCTTTCATTTCTTTGTCTAGATCAATGAATCAAGGCTTTGCAGTAATCTGTATTAGGTAATGCACACTAAATGAATCATCATATGATTGTGTCAAAAGAGCAAACTGCATAAAACTCCAGTTCCTACTGCTCTTGCTGGGAACTGATGTGTCTGCCTTGAACTCGGACTTGTTGGTGTTACACGGGTGAATTCACAGGCTCATCTCCGCTTTGCAGCTTCGTTGCTGTCTGTCCTCCAAATCTGTGCTCATGCCTTCACCATCGTGAACTGGCAGCTCTGTAAGTGTCCAGCTGGGGACAAGCTATCTGAGAGTTTCACCTCTGTCCTGGAGGAGATGCCTTGGGGTCCTGCACTGGCACTTTCTCCCTGTGATTCTCCCCTTTCCTCCCCGTGTCCCACCCTCCCTCTTATTGTCATAAAATAACCAAATCTTCAAAAAATTCCTCAAATCCATGAGCCTATTGGCTTCTGTTACCGATTCTTAACTCTTCTCCCTGAAACTTACAGCTTTTCTGCCTTATTTGCAAATGATTTATCAGAAGATGCGACTTGAGTCTCTCTGTACAGCCCAAATATCTGAACTCTGCCCATAGTACTTTTGAATAAGAAGAACTATGAAACTGTCTTCTGCTCATACAAAATGCAGCACAATTTAACTAACTGGCTGACACTGTGCTGGAATATATATCCCTTTTTAATAGCAATTTTAAAAGTGGCAATCGTATTTCACTCTACTGCGAGTTAAATCCTGTCTCCATCAGAAGGGAGACAGGCAAACTTGCAGCCAAAAATAGGAATCATTAGCTGCTAAGAAATTACTGCTTGGCCGTGATGACTGTTCTTTAACGAAAATCAAGCAAACATTTGGTTGCTTTTCTAACCCAGCTTCATTTTAATTTTCAGCTATAATAAAGTGCACTTTACTTGTTTGCTGAAAATAAGCTGGAACAACAGCAAACCTCTTATACCCCAATGTGTGTGACTGCATTTAGCTGCCAGTTTGTTAAATGACTGAGGCAAAAGGTCTTCAGTTCTGGAAGAAACCTGTGTTTATTGCAAATTTTTCCCTGGAGAGGGTGGACCATCTCATGGTAAAAGCAGGAGCTAGGTGTATAGTTCCTGGTTGTCACAGACTTCTTGTGTGAGCTTGCACAGGTGGGCAGGGGGATCTGCCTTTGGTCTGCAAAATGGATGCAGAAAAGCTTTCTTGCACTTCTGTCTCTATATACAATACGGGCTGGGGTCAAAATGCTGCATACACCAATGGCTTTGGCTATGACTTTCTGGCCATGAACCCAACTAGACTTGGTATGTTGAAGCTATAGCGACCCTGAGATATCTCAGGGGTGTTTTGGAAGTACGAGCCTGACAGGTGCCTGCACCAGACTGAGCCCTTGGCAGGAGCATCAGTCAAGGTCCTGCATGTGAAATGGGGACCAGCCTATGTGTTGGGAGCATGAACAGCAAGAGCCAGCACCAGTGTGAGGATGAAGATGGAAAAGGAGGAGGATAGACTGGCTCTTAGGAAGTATTTCTTTGCAGAAGGGGTTGTTGGGCGTTGGAATGGGCTGCCCAGGGCAGGGGGGGAGTCCCCATCCCTGGAGGGGTTGAAGAGTCGGGTTGACCCAGCGCTGAGGGATCTGGTGGAGTTGGGCACGGTCAGTGTGAGGTTAATGGTTGGACTGGAGGAGCTTCAAGGGCTTTTCCAACCTTGATGATTTTGTGAAAAAAGCAAACTTATGACTACTGTAGGGGCTTCAGCTTCTCTTCCCTTTTACTGCAGTGTCCCCAAAATCTCCAGCTTGACACACATGCACAATGCTTCCAGCCATCCCATGCTTATAAAACTAATATGAGACTCCTGTGTGTGTTATCAATATCATCAAACAGCTGTCAAGTACAAACCTTCCTCACCCTGTATTTTCTAGCAGTGCTGGGCAATTCTTTGGCTTAAAAATGCTAAATGCTTAAGCCATGCTTTGATTCCTACAAAGACATCAAGTTGTGGTCTAAAGTGTTGTGTCTGGGTCTTTCATCACAGCTTGCCAGCTTCCATCGTTAAAATGGACTCATCTAAAAAGGAGCTTTTCATTTTCAAAGTGTGTGGTTTCTGTTAGCCAAGGAACTAATTAGGTTTGTCTCATAGTCATTCAGAAGCCCAGGTGTCAACTAAACCAGGATTTCATCAGGAAATTTCTGCCCAGTGTTGTATTGATTAATGAGCATTTGCTGCAATTACAGAGAGAGAGAGACGACAATTATCTACCTGCCCTGTAAGAAAAACAGGAGTGTACTAAAAATAAGTAACTCAACAAGCAAGAAGCACAGATGTAGTGCCTGGTGGAAAATAATAAATAGCATTTTTTGCTCTGGCACTAAATTTTCCTCTGTGCTGCAACACCATGTCATAGGCAAAAGAGAGCAGATGGGTAAAGTCAATGTGAAGAAGAGTGGAGGAGAAAGTGAGGTGAGGACAAATCACCACCTAGCCTGGGCTCCTCCTCTTCTCTTGCATTGCCTCTCCAGCTTGCCTGGCTGAGGCTGCGCTCAGGACTGTTTGGGTTGGGGGAGCACAGTGAGAACCCTCAGCCCTCCTAGGAGAGAAGTGGCCTCTGTACTCAGTAGGACACGGTGGTTTTGGTCAGCTCCTGGGGAAACTTAGAGCTTTTTGTTACAGCTTCAGAAGCATCTGAGCATCTTTTTCTTGATTTCTCATCTCTGCAGCTGGGATCAGCCAGGACACCTACACAAGACTGGAGTACTTGAGGGACAGATGGAGGCAATTCCCAAGAATGATCCCTCAGTTCTGCAATTTTCCTGCTTTTGGGGTCTCAGGTGCACTGAAGTGTGACCTCTCCATCCTGTTGCCAAGAAGGTTTCATGGCTTCATACATCTCTCTTCCTAGAGACACACAAACAAAAGTGCTAATCTGGGCTCTTTTCCATCTCTGTGGGAATGATGAAGGCAGGTAATATCATAAGAGTGGAAACTGTTTTAAAGGCTTTTGGCTGCAGCACACTGAGGAAAAAAAAAACATTTTAGGTCAAAGTTATTTTAAATAAGAACAGATCGTATTTATGCTGAAAGAAAACTAGATTGATGAAGGCATCAGGGCAGCTTGTTCCTTCTATATCTTGTTCTGGAGATGTCAGACAAAGGTGCTGTGATATTCAGGAAGACATCCCTGGACCAAGGGTTGTTTGTAGAGGAGATGTAGAACACCCTGAACAGCGTGGGGCTGGGTGGGAGCAGTGCTCAGCCCTGGGACTGCTGTGGTCCCCATGGGCTCTGTCGCTTGGTGTTACCTCTGTGGCATGCCTTTCTGTGGTGTGAATTGACCCTCACCCAACTTTCTGCTGCTGCGTTACTTCTTCTTGGCAGTCATTAAAGCTGAGCTGGATCTCTGCTTATCTCCCAGAGGTCATTTGAGAAGCCCAGCAACATCTTAAACTTGTCCTTTAAGCACTGAGATGTTCCATGAATGAGGACACTTATCATGGTTAGAGTTTACATCAGGTCTCGATTGACATTTTTATACAGAGGCAGAGTAGGCAACAGGGTGAAACTAGTTATGAGGTGGGTGAAGCTTGGCTCAAAGTACGTCCTTGGATTTATTAGTGATGTTTCACTGCCAAACAGGGAGAATGTAGCAACTGAAAGTCTGAAGAGGTCTCTTCTGGCTCCAACAGTATTCAGAGATTTTGAAGAATGACCTGAATGATGGAGTAGAAAGGATTATAATATTTGGAGTTGAGACTATGCTGCCAGAAGCTAAATAGGGATAGACCATAAGGATAGGACAAACTAGAGAAATGGTTTGAGAAAAGGGCTATTCCATAAGGAGAAATGCCAGGTCCTGCGCAAGGGCTGGATCAGTTTTGGAGAAAAGACTCTGGGTGTGAGGAAGTCACACAAATTAGTAATGTCACAGGGCTATGAAAAGGGCAAACTGTGTCCTGGGATGTGTAGGCAGAAGTGTCCCCTGCAAGGTCTGCAGTCAAGTCCTCCCACACTGCTCAACTTTGGGGCTTTGGCTGAAGTCTTTTATCCAGTTTTGGGCACTGGGTTCAGGACAGTCATGGACCAAAGAGATGCCATGCAGAAGGGGATGATTAATATGATCAACATGTAGAAAACAGAGGTCCTGAAAGACCTGGGATGGTTTAACCTAAAGAAACAAAGAGTGAAGGGACATCAAATACCCAGGAGGTGAGGCAGCCGCGGAGGGGAATGTAATGGTCCATCCTCCACATCCACTGTAGATGGGACAAGAAGTAGTAGGCTTAAACAGGGGTGTAGTTTTGAGTTACTCTAGAGCTACTTGGAATTACTTTAGTGAGGTTCAACACCAGGACAGATTGCCTAAGCCAGGAGAGGAATCTCTGTAGTGGGAGTTTTTAAAAGAAAGTTTAGACAGATGTCTCACAGACTGAGTGAGGAAAATAACATCCAGGAGCAAATTGCTGAACCTCATTCCCCTCTCTGCTGCCCAGACTTGAGGGTACAGGGATGGAAAAAGCAAAAACAGGGGCTGGGTATTAGTGATGGCTGCCTGTGGGTCCTGCTCTCTCCTGCTGCTGCTCTCTTTGCTGAGGAATATTTCTGGAAATGTATCCCAACGTCATATTTAAAGGATTTTTTGTCAGCTTAACAGCTATATCCCAAAAAGTGAAAAAAAAGTCTTTGCACAAAAGATATAATATTATTTGGCAACACAGTGTTTTCTCTCTGGAGATGGACGAGAATTTATGGATGAATCAAATAATCTCCTCCAGCTTGCTGTTTGCCCTCAGTCTTGACTTCTCCCTTAGGCTTTCTCCTTGCAGACTTGCTGGGATACATACTGGAAACCAGTCTGTTGGTATGTGTTATTAGTGAGTGTATGCACTTCAGCCTCCTAGCTAGAGGTTCCCACCTCTTCCCCTGGGTCTACTCAACCTTGTGCTAACCAGAGCTTTGCAGTTATTCAATAATAATAATCATCATCATAATAAACCCTTAACAAGTACTCCTTCTTTTAAACTGCCAAACTCAAGGATTTGGAGAAAAAGCAATAGCTAAATTGCCATAAGTGTAGAGGAAGGAACCTCCTGATCTGGATTGATGAGACATTGTTGTAGAAGTATAAAATACAGTAAATGGTGCAGAACACAGTGAAACCCATTGTGCCTCCAGCAGAAGGAAGAGGGGTCTCTGACCCATCACCTTATCCCAGAAAAAAGATCATGGACTGATCCTGACAGATGTCTGACTCGTTCAGAAAAAACTTTCAGTGATGGAGATCCCACTTCCCTAACAGCAGTCTTGCAGCCCCTCAATGTTACTTATATCTAAAGGAAAACTTCATTTTTTTGGGGTTTCTTGGTTATGAATCAGCAACATGGACCTCTGGTGCTCTGTCTAAAGGCACTCCAGTAATTGCTGGCAACAGCAGGTAGCTGGACCAGTGGATGAGCCAGTACAGTGGGACAGTAGGACTACAATTGTTAGTGAATTAAATATGTATCTGATTCCCTGTGCCATGATTACAGAAAGTCATTAATGATGCACAAATCCTAACTACATTGCAGGAGGCAGCAGATAAATGTGTCTACGCCATCATTTCCCTGCTGTGCTTCTGGTTGCAAACAGATTTCACAAACATTTGCTGTTCCTCATTTATCCCCTTCAGTTTTGTTGATCTTGCTAGCACGAACAGGGGCAGAGGAGGCGGGGAGAGGCGATAGCTCATCACGCCTGGCGTGACTGAGCAATAGCTTCACGTTCTGCCGGCTGTAAACCATCCCAGCCTAAATCTCCTTCCTCGGATGGCTTTTCTAGCAGAACAGTGCCATTATGGCTGTGTCAGCTTGGATAAGGGTAAGTCCATGAGGCTGCTTGAAAGGAGAGCTTGTGTGACATATTAGACCATCAACACATTCAGGACAGGGAATTATCTTCAATCAGTCTTGGTTAATGTACTATATCTGAGCACACTTCTAAGTCTAAGAGCTCATACTCTGCTTGTGATGACTAATCCCAGGTAACACATAACACACCCGCTTGCCGAGCCGGCCGAAGGGGCCGGCAGTGAGACATTAACCCGTTGCTTGGCAAAATCAGCTGCAATAATTTTGTGCTTTGGATTCATCTCCTTGCTACTTTGGGATGACTTGTTTGTGTAGACAAATCCATGTTTTTAACACGGATACTTCGTTTTCCTGGATGGCTGTGCCCCTTTCTCTGGCTGATGGGCAGGGAAGGAAGATCAGAAACAGGGTTGGAGGAGCTCTTCACCACTTAGCAGCCCTCTGAGAGTGGTCCCGGGGTGTATGCTTCGATGCTTTTATATTAGATTTCTTTGCTCTTTTAGTAGGCAAATTCTTTCATTATTGATTTGCTTCAGGCTCTTTATATATGGGTTCTTTATATATAGAGTCACGCAGCTGTAGTTTTGAAATAGTGAAATAATTTTGCCTTTACAATCATTTCATTAGCTTTTGGAGTCATGTTTGGGATGTAACAAGCCTCCTGCTGCCTACATTGGTTTAGCTAATCGTTCCTCTGCTGTAGGATAATGCAGAAGTCCTGGTCTCTAATGCAGCAGAAATAGGGTAATTTTTCTCTGCTTGTTAGAAGGAAGGGCAGCCACCTTTTCCCTGTTGCTGGAAATACATTGCTTTGGACACGGAGGGGAAAATACTGGGAAGCTTCATGCTAGTCTTGGCCTAAATTTGGGAAGGTCAGAAAGTAAGGAAGGAGATTTGGGACTCCATCACTGCCCTTGATTAAGAGACTTCCAGACCCAAGGCCCCATGATCCACAGTCCTGGACATGAATCCTCACCAAGAACTGGGGATCCTTGTTCCCCTTAAACTCCAGCTGCAGGGGCAACTACTGTGCTTTCTCCCAGCAGCCCCAGCTATGCAGAACAGGAGTGAACTGGAAAGGGTTACCCCCAAGGAGAGCTGTGCCCATAGAAGAGGAACCACTGAGGAACCATTGACCTGGAGGGGAAGAGCTGCTGGTTCCTCACTCAGTGTTTCCTTTCAAGGCTGGACACCTTGGTGCAGAAGTGACAGCTTCCAGGAGTGCACGTATGGCATCCATACTGGCCTCCATCCAGTCCAGCTGGGGTTTTTGCTCTTGCTCGGGTGCCATTGGACAGGAATAGCTGCCCTGTGTCGTGGCACTTGGGACTTGTGCATGCAGAGCATGCTGCTTATTAAACCTTCACATCCATCAGATTCATCTGAATGTCAGCTGAAGAGAGCGCTGTGTTTTGGAAGGCTTGGGAGGATAAGGGAAATGTTTTCCTGCTGGTCAGTCTCTTCAGTCACCTCCTCTTTATGTCTCTAATCTACCTTGTTCTCCCCTAAAAGCATGCAAACAAATAAACCCCATGACAGCAGCTCTCTGTTAAAGTCCAGACATGCTGGAGTAATCTGCAATTTATTTTTTTATTTTGTTATCCCTGTTATTTTTGTCTTTTAATGATCCCGGCTGGATTTTGGGCTTAAGCCTTTGATTCAAAGCTTTATTTAGGTCTCCCCAGGAGCAGGGTAGGGATGCAGAGTGCATTGCTGAGGATGTGTGGCTTGTGGTCACCCTGTTGCCATTGCCCGGCTTTGTGGGCATGTCCTGCAGCTCACATCACATGATTGTGGCTGCAGCAGGAAGGCCAGCTCAGGTTTTACATCAGAGCAAAAGAAATGCCCTACAGAAAGACTGTTTTTGGGCACATTACTGATCTGTACTTCCTAAAAACCTTCTCCATTAACTCTCAATGGCTGATGCATTCCCACTGCCTGGAGGTGAAACCTTCCAAGGAGGGGATGTTTCTCATGCAGTGCTGCTTTCTGGGGCAAGTCCAGGGCTGGGCTTCCCAAGGAAGATGTTCCCCTGCTCTCCCATAAGTGACAGACGAAGTGCTAAAGGCATGAACGCTTTCCATGACTTATTGCTTAAATAAAGCTTTGCTTGGGTGGTTGGGAGCAAAGCTGAATCTTCAGGCCCAGTGAATCCATTTCTCTTCTCTCTTAAAAATGGTTGGATTCATCTTCAGTATATTTATTTATATATATTTAAAGAAGGCCCCTCAAGAGGGTTTTCTTTCTTTTTGCCTCGGGTGTTTGTACTAAGTAATTTTTAAGCAATGTCTTTGGCACCTGAGGACCTAGTACTTGAGACTGAGATGGCTCAATGCGAACCCTATCCAAAACCATATGCAGACACCTGAGCTTTGCAGCCCTCCTTTGCTCCACACCTGCATTGCTGAAGACAAAACATGATGCAACATGTGTGGCCTCTGAGGGCTGAGATCCTGCATTTGTCTGTCAGTGGCTAAGCTCAGTAAATCACACAGCACTGGATGAGTCCGGCTCAAAAGCACAAGGGCTCTGAACCCTTGCAATAAGCTTGAAATTGGGCAAGGTCTTAAAATTACATGTAGTGTGGTGGTGACGTTGGAACGTTGTAGTACATGTGGACTCCACCTCTGTTTACTGGCAGCGTATGCTACCATAATATGCACTTTTAATATCACGATGAGCAATCTTTTTATGTATTTGAATGTATTTGAATGACTCATTGCAATGGTTTCCCAGCGTCCTTTCTGATTAGCAAACTTCTACATGCTTTTCTGTTATTTGGAAAAAACTGCTTCATAGGTTTGATAATTTGTGTGTGCTCATTTGTTATTTGAAAGCAACTGGCAGCTATTTTTGATGAATAATTTTCTGCCTACTGGTTGGTAGCCTGCTGCTCTTTTTGCGAGCTGGTAATTTGGTCTTTCTGGTATGGTATTGAACGCGTTGGTCATATGGTCCTGTTAGGAGGTGTAAAGTATCTTAAAAAGGAGAAGAGCAAAGGAAGAAAAGCAAGACCACATTTTCCCTGAAATTCTGCGCTATTGAGACTAGAGAGTTCACTCCCCTTTGGGACACATGAAAACTAAGTGCAGGTGCATCACTCATGAGCTGTGTAGGTCTGGACACCTTGATGCTGGGATGCGAAAATAGGGGATAAAAGCAGACTTAAATGGGGTAATAATCATTGTGTGTTTGCGTTGGAGCCTGCTGGAGCTGGGGAAGGTGGTCTTGCATGGTGCGTAGCTACAGGGTCCGTGATTGTGGGGTGCACCCTGCTGCTGGGGCTGCGTGCTGTTTGACCATGCCAGCAAGTTGTGGGGACCAGCGCCAGCCACAGTACGTTTGCTTGAAGTTCAAATTTGCCCAAGTAATTAATGTGTCACTTCAGCCATTTTAATAAGCGTGAGTTTCCTGCAGCCGGTGGCTCGCGGGATGCTCGGCAGCAGCCCACTGCGCACCGCTGACAGTAATTCACCTTCGTCAAATCTCCAAACCTGTGTTCTCGATGCTGAGCGACCTTTATTAAACAAACCGACCAGTTCAAGTACATAATTTAAAAGTTCTGTTCAAACATGATATTTTGATCCGATCGCAGCTTCCCTGTAAAATTAAGGATTTAATGCTCCCATTCCAGCTAAATGGACTTTATGGCGTTCAGGCTGAAAAGACTGCATGGTGGATTAGAAAGCCATTGTGAAAAGTGTCATTGAAAACCTGTAATTTTCCTGTCTCTCCCTCTTACTTCAATGATCCATTTTCATGCCAAATTTCAGGAGACAAATGCATTAGTTCAGCTGGGCTGGTAGGGCTTTGCTCTTGGCATGCATCTGCAGTCTTTGGGGCTCAACACAGGATCTTTAAGATGGAAATGTGCAGTTGGGAATCTGCAAACGGAAAAGTCATTGCCCAGCGTGCGATAGGTGCTTTTAAATATTGGGAATTTATGGCTATTAGCAGATGAAGCAGTATTTTTTATGCTAACATGTCTAATTGCACATTACCCAAAGGCTTGCATAATTTATTTGAAGGTTTAACTGACACTAACCATTCATCTTGTATGGCTCTAACAATCCACATGCTTTTGGCAGATATTCCACTGTCTATAAAAAATATCTAATAATACAATAACTAGTCAACTTGAAAGCCAGCCTGTGAGAATATTATTGAGTTCTTTCTTTATTACTAAATTTAATGTGATGAATACTCACCTTGCATAATATGACTTACTTTTCTTCTCTGCTCCTGCTGAACCCAACCATAAGACAACCATAAGCTCAGGGCTGCATTTGGGTAGTCGCTCACTTGGCATATTCACTAAGAGATATATCAATTTATAGGCACTTAAACTCAGATTAAAGACAGTGGTCTGACTCGGTGCAGTAATTAAGGCTCCACACAGTGTCCCTTTATAGCCCTGTTAATATTGCTATAGCTGTATTCTGATGTGGTTTTTCTATTGTTAGTGGGGAGCCCCACTGCTCATCCCCACCATGTGTCCTGCAGGGGGGGAGACTCTGGCCTCTCTCGGCTTTGTGGTCTTACCTGTATACCTGAGAGAGGGCTTAGAAAAGATTGGGGGTGCTTGCAAATTAGTAAAGGCTGGGATTTTTCATAGGAGTCATCTAATAGCAGCGCGTGTGACCTGATTGCTGATAGATGTCGGCTTTTGGCACTGTTAAAGTTGGAGAAAAGCCTTTTAGTGAGATCTGGGGGGATTTCTGACATACCAGTTTGAAAAAAGACATAAGCAAACTTTGGTTGAAAAGTGGATGAAACTTTCAATTAACCAAAACACTGAGGAAAATATTCATGCTGAAAATGGAAACCTGAGACACAAGGCTGATGCCCCACCCTCAATTTCTCCCATTTCTGTGTTCTCTGATGACTCTGTACAAGCAAAGGAAACATTGGTCTCCCTGAGAGCCGATGCAGCTGGGGGTTGGTGCCGGTGTTGTTACAGACTCTGCTTCAAGCAGAGCATATTCACAACTACACTGTGTCAGCCTCCCATTAATGAACTGGGAACATTTATGGCAAGAGAATTAAGAAGGTGTTACTGATAAATAGCGCTAAAGATGAAAAATACTTGCAATTGCTAAGTAACCTCACTTTCTGCACGTTGGCTGTAACCTCCGCAGAACCTGCTGCACCAAGGTGGAGTTGTAAACTTTAGAAAGCTGTAATGCACCTCTGAAGACTATCGTCTCCCTCTGGTTATGCTTCATTTTATATTGCTTTTCCAAGAATAAAACCAACCCAGTGAGCACCAAGGTCTCGCTGCAGGCAGCGACAACCCCCAGCACACCCGGACAGTGCTCCTCCTGCAAGCTGCCCCACAAGTGCAGCATCCCCCAACTGGGAAATGGGTTTTTAGGCAAATTCTCTACTATGGAGAATCAAGCTAAACAGCTTGATAAATCATGGCTGCTCACAGCTGGGTGAAAAAACAGGCTTCTTGGGAAATGGGACATGATCTCAAGCCCTTGCTCAGGTACGTTGCCTGAATGCTGCAGGAGCGTCCTTTTCTCATTGCTTGAATTCGTCTTGAAATTCGGGCTCCAGAGTGACTTTGCAAATAAGTTAGTGAAAAATCTATATGTTAGAATAATGCTGAGTATAATGAATGTCTTCTTAATAGCTAGGAAATAAAGCTATAGCTCGCTAAATAAAGCTCTGTGGCTCTGCACTCTTGCCTTAATCTACATGGGCTTTTAAAATAAAGCATAAATTCCTTGACTTTTACTATTGAGATACTTAACTATTCAAGTAGGAAAACTGAAATATATATTGCATTGGAAGAAAATGAATGCCTGAGCCTTCTTTATAGTTGAAGCAAGACTGACTATGGCTGCCTATGTTTTTTGAAAAGGATGAAAATATTAATTTACTATTTAACTCAGTATCAAATGCATCATGAAGAGCTTCTGGTGGTCGTTGCCATTATTCCTCCTCCATGAAGAGTATCGGACAGGCTTGAGAAAAAGCCGAGCCCTATCTCAAAATTTTATTCAGCCAGTGTTGTAAAATAACTTAATCCCATGTGTCTCATAGTTTTACAGTACCTGGATTTAAAATCACCATTTCTATTTTCGGGGACTACATTATATATGGTTTGGTTCTGAAGCAAGATATTCACACAAGGCGAAGAATTGTCCTCCTGTGACATTAATCTGTGCAAACTTTTCTGGCTAATCCAAAAACATCGGGAGGGCTCCAATGAGCTGCATTTATGGGGGAGTTTGGGAGGATCTTGAGGGTTGCTGGGAGAGGTCCAGCTTGTTGGTGCAAGCCAGGATCAGTCCCATAACTTTGCTTCTGAAGAAAAGAGGTATGAAGCCAGGATTAGGGTCAGCATATTTAATCCCTGCCCATTCCCTTTTGATGAAACTATTCAACCTTTTTGGTATTGTTGTATTTCTTTCCAAAGTGGCTTTCTTAATCCCTAGGCTCATGGTGAGCTGACACAGGGAGGGAAATGCAAATGGAATTCAGATCTGATATTTGAGTCTGGTTATGATTACAAGGCTTTTTTTATTATTTTTTTTTTTTCCCCCTAGAATATACCTGAAAGAAATGTGTCTGATAATGATGAGAGACAAACTTGCTCAGTTTGGGGTATGGAAGAGGGTATGATCCCCTGGGGGCCCCACACATGAGCCAGTCTTAGTCTTTGGATTTGATTCAAGGTCACTGAAATTAGGGGACAGGCAGACATTTATTTCCCGGGATTTTGAACTGGTTAATAGATATGTTAATCTCCCTATATCATTCACATTGTGCAGTTTGTTATATGAATTTCTTTCAGCTGAGGCATTGAGGGTAGGTTGCTGCAGGGACTCACAGCTAGCTGGGCTTCACCATTTATAAGGCAGTCCCTTGATGGTCATAGGTTAGGGAATGTGACTTTTTTTTATCTGTGGAAGCTTGGAGCAATCACTATATTTTTGTTAGATTAAATTGTCCCAGTTTGGGAAAGAAGTGTACTATATTTCTCATATATATATATATATATTTATTTCCATGTGCCTGAGCAAGTCCTCAGTAATCAGAGCAGCAGGGCCAGACCGAAGGCCATGCCACAGTTCAGGCATTAGCAAGTCCTGGATGCTTTATCCTGAGAAATAGGTCAAGAGGAAAATATGAGAACACACAGAGATGTGTCATGGAGGAAGCTGGTCCTGAAACCGCACCACAAGGTTAATGCAAGATTGGGTCCCGTTAATCCCCCTTGTGCCAGAGCAGCACGGTGCAGCTTCTGAGGTTGCAGCCTTTTGGGGTGCCTCTGTGGACCCTTATTGCAGCCTCCAGATGTATCTGAGTTTCTTTGCTGCGTGCAAGGGCTTCCTGATGTCACTGCGAAGGGAAACAGCATGGCAAAATGCAACGGCTTCATCAGTGAGGTTATTCACTTGATGGCATTTTAATGTAACTTCATGTCTAATGATGTCACTCCTTCATTTAGACAGGAGGGACACGGCACGTTCCAGGAGGTGGAAGCTGAAGTTAGATAAATCGAACCTGGCGTTAGGAGGCAACGGTTAAAAAGTGGGGATAATTAATCATATGGATCATTTTATAAGGGAAGTGGTAAATACGTTGTTACCTGGAGCCTTAAAATCAAAATGGGGCATATGCTGGCTCTCTGAATGATGCAGTTTGGCTCAACTGCAGGCTGAGGGATTGGGCAGTATTTGTGCCCTCAGGGGAGAAATTTCCACACCTGGAAGATCTTTGGGTAATGCCTCTGAGGCATCTGACCTGTGCAGGGTCTCTGGATGGGTTTCTTGCTGTGTCTGTGTCCTAGGAGTCCATAAAAATTCACAAAGCTGACAAATTTCTGCTGTTCTATAACTATTCTGTTGCAAACAGAGTGATTTCAAAATTACATATTAGTTTAAGGGAAAAAAAATGAAAGAGCTCCCCAGTTCTCTCTTGTTCTCTCCCCACAGCCAAATGCCCCAAGAACTATTCAACAAGTCAAAGCTGTGAAAAAGTGGGTCACTGAGAAACTTCAAAAATCTGGTAATGGTTCTGAATTGTGCCTGTATTTGCTTGACCTGATTTTTCCTTATACATAAAAACGTTTAATTAAACGTATTTCAAGGCCCTGAGCCGCACAACTGCTGTTGTTATTTAATTGCCTCAAATAAACCCTCCTTTTGTGCGTGTTGCTAATGAGCAATTTGCTCTGTGGCACTTACAGCTCCAGCAGACAACTCTGGCGAGCTGTTGGTTGGTAATATTTGCCTCTGATTTTTTTTTTATTGTTCCTCTCAAACTACTGTCACTGGGTGTATGGAGAACAGCCCAGATATATATGCACAGAGCCCGAGATCAGAGTTCCCAGCTGAACTATTGCTGTGCATTAAGAGCTGTGTAAACAGCTTTCTGGGTTTTACACCAAGGTAAATATTAATCTTTTTGCATGAACTGATGATGGAAAAACCCAGGGTAAATAGCAATATTAATAAACCTTAACAGTTTGAAGCAGCGTGGCGGCAGGCAGCGCAGTGACAGGACTCCTTCCCCTCCTGTTTGTGCTGGGAGTGATGCAGATCTCCTGGGTGTTGCTGCCATGGAATTTTCGATGGGTGCAGGCTGTGGGTGGGCAGGAGGTTTGGGCATCGCCTGGACATCCCTGCAGCCTGACGTAACTCTGGTTACTCAGACTCCAATGGGAACTGTGAATTTCCTGCATTAGCTGGATGCAAAGTGGTGGAAAGTGCTCACAGTAGGACGGAGAAGACTCCTTGGGTGATGCTGAGAGCTGGGAGAAGAGTTTTCCAACAGCTTTGCTACAGGGGCACTTTGTCCTCCTCCCCTTGACAAGCAGGTCTTCAGTAATCCCTTGGGATATGGTGGCACCACATCAGTTTTCTGACTGATGTTTGCAGTAGACAAATCCCCCTTCCCAACTCAATCCCGTCTCAAATGCCCCTTAGAATAGGATGAGGTAAGGTGCTCTGGGCTGATCTAAGGACCACTTCCAACATGGTCAACTCCTAGTTCAATTCCTCATCAACAAAACCCCAAGTAGAAGCCTCATATAGAAATCAAAACCTTACTTAACCGCATATAGCATGTGCTGCAGGTGGCAATGAGCTCCTGTGATAGGTTTGGTGACAATTTGGACAGCGTTGTTGTGGTGGAAACCAGAGTGAAAGCTCGGTGTATATCTTGGCAGGCAAGAAAGGTGGCTTGGTCATGGCTTTGCTGCTCCTTAAATAAGGGATATGTCTCTGCCAAAGCTGGTGCCTCTGATGCCGATCTCTATGTGGCAGGACAGAACTTGTGCCACCTGAAGAGGGGATGCAGGGATGGCTGTGAGGTTGGCTGGATGAACTGAACAGCTTGAGACAATCCTGGATAAATTGCTCTATCATGCTCCGCTTTCACTGAGAGCTGGGTCAAATAATGGCTTCATTTAAAACCTAGATCAAACAATGACTTCCTCTGCTCAGGGCGTGATAGTGAAATATGTGTTGTTTGGCTACAATGCTATGAAATTCTTTACCTCATCAGTGTAAAAATGTCCCTGAGCTCTTTCAAATGTGCTTGTTTCCTCCCCCTGACACGTCCCTCCATTTAATTTTGGTGCACAGCCGTGCCTACTCTGTTGGGAATTCATTTCTGGGTCAATCCTTTCCAACCTTTCAGTGCATTAATCGCAGTGTTGTAGCTTTGATTAAGCTGCAAAGTGTTCTCTTCCTAATTTAGCTTTACAAATTAATAAGGGGATGACCAATTGCACACAGTCTGGTGATGATTTGCTGCTGTCACTCCTGGAGACGGGGGTAGGGTGGCAGTCGCTCCCTGTTTCAAAAGGAGGTAGAAAAGGATGCGAAATCTGATAAATCCTGACTTGCTGGAGTATTTGGGCTTGGAAACCACTTACTGCAGCAGCTCCTTCTTAAAAAAAAGCTCATTTTTACAGTGGAAAAATAAAGTCCCTTATATGAGCACTTGGGGTAAATTGTCTTTTCCTTAGATGTGCATGGAGAGCATGACCCTGCACCTCCCTTGTCTGCTCTGCAGAGTGATTGATTTTAAATAGCGTTTCCTTGATACAGGGATATTTTTACTTTAAAAGCATGGCAATTCAAGTCTGTGGTCCAGGATTAAAAAGGGAGAAGGAGGTTTAACAAAGAGGCTAAAATATTTTTTCTTGGAACATGACAATAATATCTGTGCATACAGACCCCTGTTCCAGGATAACTATGAGAGCGGTGTGAGATTGAAGTAAACATTAATAATGGCTGAACAATATTCATTTTACACTGATGTTGAGACTGGGAGTCCTGGAGGAAGGAGACATGGGCTTGGCGGAAAGTTTCTGTCTGGATCAGCAGCTTTCCTTTCGAGTCACTGCTGATCAGCCTGGTAGGACGCTCAAAAGGATGTCCTATGATTATACAACTGGAAACATTTTAATTAAGTGGTGCAGCCTGGGTTGCTAAGTGAATTTAAAATATATGTAAATAATTTCCCGAGCCTTGTGCGCACTGGGCAGAAATGAGGTATGCAGAACATGAAAACTTTGCTTGCTTTTTAGGATTAAAATGTTTCCAGTTGCTTAAGTGAGAAACCTTTTTTTGCTGTTAACAACAGTGACTGAAGGTGAGCCAGAGCAGCTTCCTCATCGCTGGAACTTGATAACACAGGGGTATCAATCAGCCTTACTGAATTAACATTTCACTGATAGTGATGCACAAAGCCTTTTAATGAGGACTTTCAAGTCTCCCAGCTCAGGGTTTCTGCCTGCCTGTTCCTTAGCAACAGAGGGGATTGGCAGGCAGAAGGGTTTTGATGTATTCTTACATAAAGGATTTTACAATGCTGGAAATTGCATGCAAAAATTAGGATAATTGTGTTTTATTGTTTTGGCACAAAGTTCAAAGATAAACAAACAACCTTTGGGCCCCCAGAAGCTTCCTGTTGTATTCTTGTTCGTTCCTCTGTTCTCACAGAGAAGTTATCCACCAAGTCTGGGGTTTAAATTAAATAGACTTTTGTCTATTTTCTAGAAATTAACACATCAGAGCAGAAGAAGCAGTGCTCATTGATCTACATTAGAAAGGAGAATTAATGAGCTGTGTGGTGAAATGCACGGAAAGGCAATGTTCTGCAGTGTTTTTGCAAAGCTGCAGCTTGGTGGTGGTGGCATCTTCTCAGCAAGCTGCAGCCCCCAGGCCAGCCCTGTGTCTCTCTCCAGGATGGTCCCTCTCCTCGAGCTGCTCTTGGGGTCACTGCCAGCGGCTGGGGGAGCGGCATGTGGTGCCACTTCTCCAAAATCCTGCAATGAACTCTCTCCTCTGCCTCCAGGTTTCTGCTTCTCTGAATCCCTTTGGTGGTTTTCCCATCTCTGGGCACAGATGGGGCTGCATCTGGCTCTTGGCTCACCAAACCTGATCAAATTTTAATGGCACTTATATTTTTGGGGTATGCAATATGTGCATTTTTGGGATAGGGCTGAGGCCATCCTTTGGGGAGAGCTAGTGTGAACTCGATTAAATGCTGGCTGAAAAGAGGATAATATTTTTTATCCGTCTTGCTCAGCTTAGATGTCCATGTAAAGGAAAGCTCCTGGAATGGGACCCTGCTGCGTGTTGTGGTGGATGCCAGCACTCAGCTCCTCTTTTCCATGTTTCCCATGTACTCTTGGTCCCCTTTGCTCCTGCCCTGGCCCCTGCCCACTTCTTGGTGGTGTCAAACGTTAACATTTTGCATCAATCCTCTTGCTGCTTTCCAGGCACTACCCTGAGCATGGGAACGCAGCTATTCCACCCTGAAAGCTGTTGTCAGTGCCAGGAAGAGGATCAGCATTGAGAGGCTACCCTTCACTGGGGAGTGCCCACCTTCTTTCCATGGGATGCCGCCTTTCAGCCTCCCTGAGCTCCTGCAATACGTCAAAGCCTGCTGCAAAGCCGATTATGCCAATTAGGCTTTCCTTTAATGAGCTTTGGTGTGTGCTGCCTTCCTGCTCAGAGGAGATCTCTTCACATCTCGCTGGTTTACGCTGTTAGTTGGGTGTGAGGCAGGCTGTGGTAGGGGCTGCCGGGCAGAGCTGCAGTGCCATCACGTATGCGTTGGCATGGTGGTGATGTTTGCAGCAGCCTGGAGAGGACTTTATTTATTATAAAGTTCCCATGCTTTGTAGAAGTGAAAGTGGAGGTGGAAGGCAGAGCAAATTGTGGCTACTAAGCTTTTCATCCCTAGGACATATACCAAGTACCAATTTTCACCTCGGCACTGCACATCCACGCGTTTGCACCTTGGCTTGAAATACAAGTGCCTTTCCCTCCACTGGCCTGAGTGCACGAGCCAGAGATACTCCACGGAATCCCAAATCCAGCGCAAACTGTAGGAAATCCACGCGGTTTGCTCCTGCCGTGGCTGCTTTATGCAATGTGCCTTGTATTTTAAGAGTCAGCTTTAAGGCTGACCGTGGGGCGGGCGCTGCCCGGCGTTGGCTGCTGATGCGGGGCCTGCGCAGGATCAGAGCTGCCGGTCCTCCTCGTCTCATCCCACCTTGCCTTGTGCAACAGCCCGAATTCTTTAATTAAAAGAAAACAACACCAAAACAAGCCAAAGCAAGAACAGCAAGAAAACCTCTGGAAGCACTTCCTGGTGATTTTATGAGTTCAAACTTTTTTAATTCTGTGCCTAGAGGAGGACGTCAGTCCCTGTGCACCAGCAGAAGGCACTCGGTACCTGTTGACTCCCCAGGTTATGCAGCCTTCATCTCATCCCACTGCAAGGGGTGAACTTCTCCCACTCATGCTCCTCTAGCACTTGAAGCAGGCGATGCCCAGCTTAACTCTGCACAGAATAATCTACAATGCTAATTTAAAAGAATGAAGACTTATTTAGTTATTACAGTCTGTTTCCCCGGGGGTATTTTGGCACATGCTCAGGCATGGGTGAACTGATCCACGCTGATTATTCCCCATTGCCCGTATCGCCCTGGTCTGCACCATCAGAAGGTGTTTCTGCAGCCAATATTTAGCTATCAAATACTCAGAACTTACTGCGTCTCTGGCAGGCAGCACCCCGCTCCTCGGGGGCGATGCACTCCTAGGGCCCCCCCAGCTCCCCTGTTTGTACCATGCCTTCAGCAATCCGTAGATAATGAATCGATGTACCTGTTACCTGCTTCTGCCAGTGGGTTGTGCCACTCCACTGTGCTATGTGCCCGTCCAGAGCTGCAAACACCACTGAGCTCTGGCTCATTCCGCTCTCCGCTCTTTGCCAATCTACCTCAATTCTTCCCAGCACCTGTCACCTGCGGGAAACTTGCACCTCTAACAATCTCATCGTCCAAGTTAATGTTTCTGGGTGTGAAGTGCAGTGGTCTTATTTGTGCTGCTGAACCTGGGAAATACAGGGGCTGGTATGACTTGGCTTATACGCAGCGATGTTGTGGCCCTGGGCCCGTGTTGGGACCCACGCGGGCCTGCTCAGAGCTGATTGCAGAGTTGAGACTCTGTGTGTCTTAGGTGACAGCATGGCAGTAAGATACAGTGAACAGGAGTAAACTGTCCCCACTTTCACTCAGCAGGTTTAAAATCCTGATGAACTGCATGGCAGAAACACAAGCCTGTTGAGATGGTCTTTGTCACCTCTGCCCTGGAGTCAATCTGGATGGGTTCTGCTGAAGTTGATGGAAATATATTTGAGAATATATTCCCTGAGGAAGATGTGGGCATCCAATTTGTGCCACCTACTTGAAACAGGAGCTGATGGATGCAGAAGATGTGTTCCGGTGTCTTCCCACATAGGAAGGTAAAAATCAAAGACGTGGTGACCTGGGACACCAGGACTTTGCTCTCAGGGTCTCCGTGCAACATTGCTGCTCGCTGCCAACATTTGTGGGCAGGCTCTTTTCTTTAAGCTTTCTGAGGAGGATGAGGAGGGGATCTAGCCCTTTTCCATGCTTGGGCCACCACAGCCCAGCAGCCTGTTACTGGTGCCAGACTGAGCTGCTCAGTATCGAGGTCATGGGAATCTGCAGTATTTGCATTACCTGGTGCTTTCTTGACACTTTTCTGCTTAAGAAGAGAGTCCTTTGGTTTCTTTTTCTTTCAGGGTATCAGCTCATTTGGATCTGAACACTAGGAAACTGTTGTTACGTGTCAGTCCACTTAGTCAGTGCCCCATTTTGTCCAGAATACGGAGTATTAATCCTTCCCCCCCCCCCCCCCCCCCCCACCTTATAGAAATTTGAGGGCATTTTATAGCTGGTGTTTATTTTTTCTCAAAGGCTTTAGTAACTACTTTATATTTAAAAAGATCAAAAGTTTGAAGAGCAATAGCAGTTTAAATGTAAAAACTGTGAACTAATCTCTGGTTTTATAGTCAATTAGCTGACTGAAATAGTGCAGCACATTATTGTGTGCAATATGTATATATATATATATACACACACACAAGGTTGATCAATGGAAGTGCTTGAAAGACACGTCCTTGGACGACCTGGAATTGCTTTCTCCAGTGGTCTGGGACAACACTGAAGATGTCCAGGCAACCTTTGCTGAGGACACAAGGGCTGTGGGAGAACCAAAACTGCCAAGCGTTAGTCCATGCACATAGTCCCGCGGGCTGCTGCGTCCTCACCCTTCTGGCTCTCTGCTTCTTGTCCCTCTTCAAATACCACCTCATTTTATTTATAAAGAGGGTCTCTGGAGCCAGTGAGCTCTTGCTCAGCGAGGACGCTGATACACCCTGGCACTGCAAAGGCTGAAATTTGGAAACCTGGCTGCGTATTCTGAGTATTTGAAAGGAAAGCTGCATGTATTTTGTTTGATAAGGAACTGGATGGTACGCTATTTGCCATTTTTAATGCATCTAGATGAAACGCACTCTCTGACATTTCCTTCACTAAACTCAGTGGCTTAATATTCAGCAATCTACCCTTCATTATGTTAAATGCCTTTTAAAAAGTAACCAGAGCACTATTCGGAGAAGGCCCACTGGCATACAAAATGGCTTCGTCCCCATAAAAATGCAAATTAACTCTCTGGAAGTGTAGGTCTAGCTCGTTTGTATAGAAAATAAAAAAGGGCTTCGAACAGAGCCCAGAGGAACTCTGTTAACAACAAGATGTTCAGTGACATCAGCAGCCTGATACGTTGCTGCAAAGATAATTTCTCAGCTCTTTCCCATATTTTCATTTTTATTTTTAACCCTGAATTCCCACCAGAATCCAGGTGAGGAGACCCTGGTCTCCTAACAGCTCTCTGCTTTTCTGAGACCATCATAAATGGTGTGATGCCAGGGAAAATAAAGGTTTTTTTGCTGTCTTGGTCAACCAAAAATAGCTATTGAGGCTGTAACACCCAGTGGTTATTTGTTCTCAGATGTGATTATCATTTCTGGAAGGTGCGTATCCATTCCTACATGCAGGTGAGAAAAAAAATCAAAACATGTTGCAAGAATCTGACTGTTTCCCAAGGATCTCACCTGGGAAACTAACGGCTCTGAAGGGCCAACATCAAAACGCCCAGCTTGCATATTTTGCAGTGCTTTCCTTGGAAGCAGTGCTGGCGAAATAGACAACTGCAGTGAGATACAGTTTTTCTGATTTCTGCCAAAATGAGACTTTTCCATTTATTTGGGGTCATTTGCTTATGCCAGATGTTCTTCCCTGCAGAAACCTGGGTTTCCCATGGAGGAGGAGTTGAGCTAAATTTCAAAACCTTGCCATGCTGCAGAATTTGCCCGCAGCTGTGGGATGTGGCTGCTCTGGGGGCTGTGCAAGGAGCCTGGAGTGCTTTGGTCCTGCTGAGGTGGCTTGTAGACATGGAATATGGCACTCGATCTAATGCAGCATCCTATGGAAATAATCACTGTGTGAAAAATCACGGAGCTGCAGTTTCATTAACTTTATTCACTCCTGCTATTTTGCTTCCTTTCTTCTTTCAGTGGGGTTTTTACTCCTTATTCATAGTGCATGGCCAGGACAAGCCTTTTCCTACGGGTCTCTCCCTTTGCACGGTGTGACCATGCCATCATCCCCATCTGCTCTGAAGGAATGTTCCCAGGGAACAGCAAACATCTATATTTTGGGAGCTTTCCTGCAGAGAAGCCATTGCCTTAGTTTGTTCATTTGTTGAATATGCATATTTCCATTTACATACTTTGTCTCATTGAAATAGAGGCACTGTTAGGCTCTGCTTCTGCTCCCTATGAACAGCAGCATGTTCCCAACACTACAGCAAGAGGTAGAAGAAAGACACTAAAAGGAAATATTTTACTGTAATGTAAATTGCAGTAAAAAAAATGGGAGGTGCCCGTTGCCTTGCTGAAACTGGTATGTATTTGCACAGGACACCAAAGGACCCCGAGCACAGAAGGTCGGTCACATTCAGCCCGGGTCACATTCACAACAGCTTTTGCACCAGAAATTGTGTCTGCAACTGATGCTGTAAGTCACACTGTTGGCAAAATCTTTGGATGCTGTCTTCAGGCTCTTGGCAGTAAATCAGCTATTACGGTATTCTGCATAAACCTTCTCTTCCAGAGCTGGGAAAATTGGATTAGCAGCCTGGGCAGGTTTGGCAACCTCAAGCCTACAGATGCCAGGCCCCATGTTCATCCATGTTGTGGACAGGCCCGGCCTTCCTGTTGTTGCTTCCCATTTATAGCCTTTGTTACCCTATTTTGGTGTCATTTCTGCTAACATTCAGCATTCTATGCCAGGCTTTTCTCTCCGGTTGTAACTGTATAACACACACACACACACACACACACACACACACACACACACTTTTTGTTCTTTCTTATTTGTGCTTGGGCTCAGTCACATAGGAATCACCATGCCAAGGGGTCTGCCACAGTAATTGTCTGGGCTATGTTCCAGTTTTGGATCATATTTCTGGAAGCACTTTAAGAATCACGATATCCACAGAGGGTTTTTGCTGTGTCTTCACAGCCAGATTGTGACCAGGGTTTTGAGGACCTCTGGTCCTATCTCAATAACAGTTGGGTGGCACTGATGCTTTGGTGCAGCTCCCTGGGTCTGGGACCAGGGTGCTGTGGAGAGAGGGTGTGTAGCTCTCAGTGGGTGATTTCATGCTGCTGCTGTTGAACTTGTTCTTCTGCTCTCGCTCCAGTGGAGAGCCAAATGATGGTGATGAATTTTCTTACTGAGCTATCGTCTTCGGAGCTCATTGACTAGGTTGTTTAGTCATGGCATTTCTGAAATATTTAATTTTCTTTCATCTGCTTTTATTTGCTTGAAGCAGATATTGCTAGGGATTTCAAATTACTTTTTAAGACGTTGGTTCATTTCAGTGGTGCTTGTTTTAGTTGGTTGAATTCAAACACAAAAAAGAAGCCTACAGAGAGTGGCAGCCTGGGAGGAATACAGAGAAAGTGTCTGAGCCACCAGGGATCAGGTTAGGAAGGCCAAAGCCCTGGTAGAATTAAATCTGACCAGGGACATCAAGAGCAACAAGAAAAGCTTCTATAGATACGTCAGTGATAAAAGCAAAACTAGGGAAAATATGGGCCCTCTCCGGAAGGAAATGGGAGACCTGATTACCCAAGGTATGGAGAAATCTGAGGTTCTCAATGACTTTTTTTCCTCAGTCTTCACTGGCCAGAGCTCCAGCCATGCTGCTCAAGACACAGAAGACAAAGGCAGGGACTGGGAGAATGAAGAACTGCCCACTGTAGGAGAAGATCAAATTCAAGACCATCTAAGGAACCTGAAGGTGCACAAGTCCGTGGGACCTGATGAGATGCATCTGTAGGTTAGGTTGGGTCTGTTTTTCCTGTATCCCTTCACAAAGCCAGTGTTGTTTCTAAATATGTTTTTAATCCTGGTGCCTCAACTTTGATTGATTGTGTTCACATCTGCCCTTATCAACGAATGTACAACACAAACCCAGAGCGAGAGCAGCCCGTCACAGGTTTTCTAACAGATGGAGCAGACTTGTAGGTTCATCCTTCTGAAGTCTGTTTACTATGGAAAGCAAACTGAATGAAGAAATTAAAATGCAACATATAGTATCCGAAGCTGGACGTGCACTGAAGCTGTGGGGTGTGACGTGGTTCCCACATCCTGCTCTGTGGCATTGCTGCTATTATTGAGGTCTCAGCCCCACCGAACCTCATGGGTGTATGTCTACACCCCCGGCTACAGCGCATGGTAGAGGTACCTCAGCTGACTTTAAGCACTCCAGTTCAGCACCCAGAAATGTGCAAAATGTATAGAAATGACTGTAATGATAAAAATCCCAGCACCCCGTTTCTGACAGGGGCTGGGAGGATGGCAGTGCCCAGCCTGTGGCTACCTGCTGCCTGCAGCAACGGGGCCATGGTGCAGGAGATGACATGTCTGCACTGCATGGGAGAGGCTGATCCCAGAGGAAGAAAATCCATATAAAACCAGTCCTCAGGAGCTATTGTCTTCTGTACAATACTTGTTTACTCCAAACTCGTTACACCTGTGCGCTTGTACAAGGCAGCAGCTCTGTAGTTTTACAGCAGGAAGGAGAAAAAATGCCAATGTCAAGACTTATATGGAATAGTCCTTTTTGAGCTGTATGTTTATTAGTGCATTGAGTGAGGTTGTGCCAGAGACACCCCTCAGGACGAAGGGCTCATTGCATCTGGTGCTGTACAGACCTGTGAGAAAACCGAGCCTTGAAGAGCTTACAGCTCCTGCAAGCTCTGCTGGAAACTCATCTCCAGGCACATTAAAGATGTAGTTAATCAGAACAGCTGAATTTCTCAGCAAGGTAGCATCTGTAAGGCCAGACGAGGTACGAATATTCATTCCAGCCCCATCAGTCATTAAGAGGGTGGGGAATTGCACCATGAGCCAAGAACAAAGTTTGTTGCATTGTCTTTACAAAACAGGAGCTTGATCTTTGTAGAAGAAATATGATTACAGCCTATCAAGTTTTTCTGAGATACTTTGAACAAAATAATTGAGCAGGAAAACCTCTCAGGCCTTCATTTCTCAAAATATTAAAATTGTAATGTAAATTATCTTATGCCTGGAGCAAAAAACTTATAAAATATCAGGATTGTCACGGTTTTAAATACACAAGCAGTCAATCCTTTGTCAACTCATATTGGAATTTTAGTCATCCAGATAAATTGTTCCTTCACACAGACACACACATATAGACACACAGAGGGCTTTTTTTAAAAAAAATAATGAACCTGCTCCTCAGAGGGTATTGCAGAGACCTGTAATTCCCAGCTTCCAGAAACATCTGCAAAAGGAGCCAGCTAATATCTTCAGAGCAAATCCACCTGGGTGTGGGGAACTTATTTATGTAAAAAGATTTGACTGTATAAAATGATTTCTGCTACCGCATCCATTTATATTTTTGTCTTGGTGTAACTAATGGATACAGCAGCAGACCGTGATGGAGGAACATTAAAGAAGTGCAGACTGGCTTGATTCAAATAATAGATCTTTAAAAAAATCCAGTTGTGAGCAAATCTTTGAATACAAAACTTGCCTTGGGGTGGATTGTGATTCAAATGATGCATCCCATGCAGACAAATAAAACACGTCCACCTCTTCCTGAAGATGCAGCAGGCCCAGGCTCCAAGGCTCAGGTACAAGAAGCAGCACCGGGTATCCCTGGGCAGCTGGGTGTGATTTTGCAGACCATTAGCTGGGAGTAGTGATCAGCAAGAGAAGGGGTAATGTGGTGCTGCTGCAGCCAATAGTCATTTACTGCATCCCAAGAAAAAAACAGGGAAAATGGGATGAGCCATGTCTGGGTACAGCTGGGATGGTGGTTTTTGAGAGTTAGCCCTGGGATAGCTCAAAGGTGTTTTCCACTTCAGCCTGTATCTGGAAAAGCAGTAGCTCCCAGAAGGGATTTTTAAATGGCTAAATTTAATTTAATGTACATTTACAGTCTCTACAAATGCTTTATCCCTGCTGATAGTTTTTCTAGGATCTGATTCATCAGTGTGCAGGTAGATTTGTCAGACATGAAAGCATCCCTTACACATAGCATGGGATAGTTTGCAGTTTGTTCATCATTTTTGTGGGTAATTTTTTGGGACTAAGTATCTGTTCAAGTCTGAGACAAAGACGTGTACAAACAGCTTAGTGTACACACAAGAGTCAGTCCTTCATGGGCTCAGTACGTGTGAGAGGACTTCTCAACTATAATTTTGCAAGATGCTTTTTATAGCTCTGTTGGAAGTAAAGACAAAGGTGGATGAGATCACTGGGACTCTTAACCAGTACCTGTCTGGTAATGACATGGCAATGATATAATTCATGTCAAACAAAAAATCGACATCAGGGTGGCTTGCATCTCATCAACTAGATGAAGGATATTTTGATATCATCTGTGTTACCCCTCTGGGATCTTCAACAAGAGGTGGTGAAAAGACACGTCCAAAGGTGGTTCCTCCCAGCTTGCTGTTGTACCAACAACTGTAGATGCTTACACAGAAGATGTTACTAGGAACCCCAGTCATCTCGGTTATATGGGGCATACTGCTGGATTAAATCAAATTCGCGTACATCATAAGCAGCTCCTTGTCCCTAAGCTCCTGTCCAGGCTTCCAGTTTCAAAACAAGGGGCATTCCTGCAATGTACAGTCTTGCGTGTGCTCAGCTTCTGATTGTGTTGGGTTTTTGCTTCCAAACTGCAATATCATTAACAGCTAACTGACCACATTTAAATGTTCTTGTTGTGTAGGGATCCAAGGAAAGCTGGTCTATATTTACTCACGTGTTTAACTGTTCCTCTGATGACATTCTGCACCCTGAGCTCCTTGTCTCTTGTTTGGCAGTGTATCGATCAGAGCGGTGTTTGGCATTGTTTTTTGCCTGTTTGTTTACAGCATCCCATCCACAGTAATCAAGGGTTTGATTTAATCTACCTTTCTTTGTGTTGCTGATTAAAAGGGAGCATAAGAGAGAGAGACATGATCTTATTTATGCAAAATGGAGTCTTTAGCACAAAATGGTGTTAATTCAGTTATACTCAAGCCCAACCACACTGATATTTTCTTGTGCATCTCAGACATCTCAGACAGATGCAGTTGTCTTTTGAGCTATTATCTCACACTGTTGACTATGGAGGAAACTGAGACAACTGGTTTAGTTTAAAAGTCTACCTTTAAACAGCTAAGGTAGCATAAAATCAATCCCATTCTTAAACTGCAAGTGCTTCAGCAGTAGATTGGCATCCCAACATCGTCTGGTAGCACCCTGCCCGAGGCAGCTCCAGATCCAGGGGGCCAGTCCCAGAACAAATGCAACCCAAACCATCCTGCCACGGTGCCTCCTCTGCCCACACAGGCAGTTCAAACCTTCGAAGCTGCTACATAAACCTGCCCCTTACTGAAGTGCTTTGTGCGATGACAACATAAATCACTTGAGGTTTTCTAAGCCAGATGATCCCGAGCAGGGCAGCGATGACCTGTGCTCAACGTGCCATTTGCTAGCCTGTGTTGATGCGTTATTGAGCCAGTCATAATTATTGTGTCAAAGAAAGCCAATTTGTACTTGGGTAGATTGACATCTGGTTTTAGGTGGCTGCAGCCTTTCCTTCAGTAATTGAAATGATTGTTCTTAGTGTGCATTGTCAGAAAATGACATTCTTGCTGATATCACTGAAGTGACTTATATTCACTCTGGAGCTAAACAGATATTGTCAGGTCTGAGCTGACAAGTCATTTTCTCTTCCTGGAAGAAATCTCATTACCTCCAGAGATAACAGATGGTAGCCTCAGCGTGCCTGGAGGGCTGCTCTGGGGCGAGGGTGTTGTGCTGCACACCCAAGGTGCGCTAAGGAAGGAAGTGAAGAGGTAGGGGCTGGGTAGAGGTAAGTCTAAACCTTTTCCTTGCAGGGATGAAGGAGATCAAAAGTGACTTAAGGGGTCCTGAGCACAAATAACCCACCAGAGAGTCTAGGGTAGAACAGTGATCTGTCCCTGTGAATCCAGTCCTGCTCTCTAACTGAGTGTGGGTGCAAACTGGAGAGCAAGGTGAAGGGTGTTTTGCTGTCCCAAGCTGGCGGCTTTGCCTGTTTCTGCGTGCAGGCACCCAAGGAGCTTCTCTTCCCTCACCTGCAGCTCCACTGCTCTTTGTGAGTCCTGTTTGGAGGGAGATTTTCCCTGGTTTGTGCACCCAGTGCCGTGGTCACATCTGAAGACATTAGGGAGGACCCCAGGAAAGGCCGTGACATGGTGCGACCATGGCTACATTGTCCTACACCACCCATCCTTCGTTCATCCTTTATCAGATTTTATTGGTGAAGCAACAACGTGGAAGAATGGACACAAGGGCTACAGTCAAAGCCCTCATCTAAGATTCCATTTTCCCTCATCTAACAATCAGAATATTTTAACCTCAGTCTCTCGAGGAGGAAATTTGAAAAAATACCAGACTCTTCTAACTACAATCAAGCTGCTATTTATGGAATATTTTTGTTTGTGAATTGTTCGCAAGATTTTATTGAAACAACCATCAAAAATTGTTCTTTTGGTATTTGTCTGATAGATTTGGTTTTTGTGCTTTTTTCCTTAAAAAAAAAAGGATATTTTCCCCCCCCAAATATATCAATCTCTTTGCAAAGTTTGTGAAGTGGAAAGATTTCAGAATTTTTGACTCTTTCCTGCTACATTTATGACCATGTAATGATGGAGTAAACAGCAGTTCCAGTGACTCTTTCATCACATGATGAAGTCAGTTTCCAAGGTCTGAAATGCTGAACACAGTGTGAGCTTCTGAGTGTTTTAAAGCACCCAAAGCACAGAGAATTACTTTAAATTGTACTCAGCCTACTTGAATTTGCCCTAATCCAGTCTTCCTAGATATCTGCACTCCTTTTTTTAACACCATTTGAGTGTCAGTCGAGTTTTAAGGAGAAGTATGCTGGATTGTTGCAGTTGGTGTTCTTCTCAAGGCTAGGAAAAAAAAAAAGCTAGATTGTAATGAAAAAATGCAGTTTCCTTTTTGCTTTGACTAGATCCACCGCCAGGTTTTTATACCTAAGTTAGCTGCGCATCTTCCTGCAGTTGTCAGGGACATCAAGAGGACTCTGCCTTTCTTTTGTAAAGCTAGACATGTTAACTACATTAAATGTAGGATACTGGAATGATACCCTCTTCTCAAGACAGGTAAGCACTGACATATCTGCACCAAGCAGTTGGTAAGTGTTAAGAGTTCATTATTGGCTCAGTCTTCAGTGGCAACCTCTCTTCCCACACCTCTCGAGTGGACGGACCGCAAGATGGGGACTGGGGGAACAAAGTTCCTCACACTGTAAGAGAAGATCAGGTTCGTGACCACCTGAGGAACCCGAACATATGTAAATCTATGGGACCTGATGAGATGCATCCCAGAGTCCTGAGGGAATTGGCTGGTGTAGTTGCCAAGCCATTCTCCATGATATTTGAAAAGTCATGGCAGCCAGTGAATGAAGTCCCTGGTGACTGGAAAAAGGGAAACATTGCCCCCATTTTAAAAAAAGGTAGAAAGGAGAACCCTGGGAACTATCAACCTGTCAGCCTCACCTCTGTGCCTGGCAAGCTCATGGAACAGATCCTCCTAGAAGCTGTGCTGAGGCACATGGGGGACAGGGACGTGATTCACAGAATCACAGAATCATCTAGGTTGGAAAAGACCTTGAAGATCATCTGGTCCAACCACTAACCTCACACTAAGACACAAGACAGCCAACATGGCTTCACCGAGGGTGAGTCCTGCCTGAGCAACCTGGTGGCCTTCTATGATGGAGTGACTGCATCAGTGGGCAAAGGAAGAGCTACAGACGTCTGTCAGGAATTCTGTAAGGCCTTTGGCATGGTCCACCATGACATCCTTCTCTCTAAATTGGAGAGATATGGATTTGATGGATGGACCACTCGGTGGATAAGGAATTGGTTGGATGGTCACATCTAGAGGATAGTGGTCAATGGCTCTATGTCCAGATGGAGATCAGTGATGAGTGGTGTCCCTCAGGGGTCTGTACTGGGACCAGTACTGTTCAGTATCTTCATTGATGACATAGACAGTGGGATTGAGAGCACCCTCAACAAGTTTGAAGATGACACCAAGCTGAGTGGTGCTGTTGACATGCCTGAGGGAGGGGATGTCATCCAGAGGGACCTGGACAAGCTCAAGTGGTGGGCCTGTGTGAACCTCATGAGGTTCAACAAGGCCAAGTGCAAGGCCCTGCACATGGGTCAGGGCAACCCCCGGTATCAATATAGGCTGGGGTATGAAGGGACTGAGAGCAGCCCTGTAGAGAAGGACTTGGGGGTACCGGTGGATGAAAAACTGAATGTGAGCTGCCAATGTGCACTTGCAGTCCAGAAAGCCAACTGTACCCTGGGCTGCATCAAGAGAAGTGTGGCCAGCAGGTTGAGGGAGGGGATTCTGCCCCTCTACTCTGCTCTCGTGAGACCCCACCTGGAGTACTGCATCCAGCTCTGGACCCTCACCACAGAAAAGGCATGGACGTGCTTGAGTGGGTCCAGAGGAGGCCACAAAGATGATTGGGGGGCTGTCCTCCTATGAGGACAGGCTGAGAGAGTTGGGGTTGTTCAGCCTGGAGAAGAGAAGGTTCTGGGGAGACCTTTCAATACTTAAAGGGGGCTTATAAGAAAGGGACAAACTTTTTAGTAGGGCCTGTTGCGATAGGGCAAGGGATAACGGTTTTAAACTGAAAGAGGGTAGATTTAGATTAGATATAAGGAAGAAATTTTTTACAATGAGGGTGGAAAAACACTGGAATGGGTTGCCCAGAGCAGTGGTAGATGCCCCATCCCTGGAAACATTCAAGGTCAGGTTGGATGGGGCTCTGAACAATGAGATCTCATTGAAGATGTCCCTGCTCATTGCAGGGGGGTTGGACTAGATGGTCTTTAAAAGTCCCTTCCAACTCAAACTATTCTAGGATTCTGTGACACACTGTATTTTTTCTAAATTATCAAAGGTTATTCTTAAACATGCCACTGAAAGGACAGAAAAAAATCTCGTACATGACAAAATAATAAAAATGGAACAGTAATCTGCAAAAGGTTTGTAGTTTAACAAATTTAAAGGAAGCAACTTCTCAGATACTGCCAGTTGCCATTGGGCCAATATCTGTATTTCATTTATTATTATTAAATGTTAGAGAAGAAAATCAAGAATGGGGAGAGACTGATACAATTTGCCACTGATGATGATTTCTGTATTTTGATGCTTGATGCATTTACAAAACCAGAGTTGCTTGTGTGCTGAAATGTGTAATATAAACCCAGCAAAAGGTATGAGAGCATGGCTGGTAAGAGTGAAGGGGCTGTAAGGTGCAGAGAGCTTTCAGTATCATTACTAGCTTTCTTGCTTGAGAAGCAATATATCCAGGAGTAATGTTTTTTTGGCTTGGACTACTTATACTTCTTCACCGTTTTCTCTCCTCTGAGACTCTCTTTGGGTATAACAGGGAATTAAGCATGTGAAAGCAGGGAAAAGTGCATCATCAGAGTGCAAAAATCATGTTTAGCACTTCAGTAAGAAAAGAGCAGCCTGTAAGGAGAGAAAATGATGGTGAATAAGCTCGTGGAATAAACCAGTTATGTGTCATGTCCTAAGCAGACCCAAAGTGTGGGCTGCTAGCTTTAGAAGCTGGTATGCTTTTTTTTGATTATTAATTCTATTAATTCATATTCTTTTACCTGGTATTCCACACAGATTAAAGGACACCCAGGGGAAATATATATTCTTGTGATAAAAGACCAAAAAAGAAACAGAAGTGCTATTACTCTAGTTTCTTGAAATCTATAGATGATTGTGAGTAAAGGGTATAAAATAGCCCACCTGGACATACCCATACGGACAGGTATTTGGTGCTACCAAGAAAAACATCCTAAAGGGCTTTTGTGCCTAAAACACAGGTGAATAATGGCTCTAAATCAGCCTGCTGGGAAAGTATAAATTGGTTTCAGGCCTTCCTTGTCTGGTAGGAGCTTGGTGTGGCTGTAGGTATGGGTTTCCTCAGCTGTTCCTTATGTTACTGAAGGCCTTGAGAACTTGGTGCTGGGTGGGTGTGCTTTCTCACCAGGGTGGGTTACCTGCCCCTGGAGGTTGCTAGGAGGGGGAATTTAGGCATCCTTCTGGAGACATCATGTCTGCACAGGCTTTGCTGCATCTTGGGAGGCTACAGAGCTGCTGGGAACCAAACCTATAAGCAAGAATCTCACCTGCAGAGACACATGGTAGGAAAATGGACTTATAAACCCTTTGCATTTCTGTTGTTGTTGACCCAGTTTCATAGTGCTTCTTTGCTTTAATGTTGCTTATCCTCACTAATATTCTGATAAGCTCACTTCTAATTTTGGGATTCCTTACAGAGAGGTGTTGTGGGTGTCTGCTTCAAAGCTGTGGTGGTCCTGAAGTGCTGCTGTAGGTGCCTGTGGGCTCTGTGCAGAGGTGTTTGATGCTGTCCAGACACAAGTGGGATGCAGGGGTTAAACCCTACATCACTTGGTGGTACCTCTGTGCTTCCTGGGCTGGTGCACACCCAAGCCTCTGGGTGTTGCTCTGTCCTTGCAGAAAGGACAAAAGGCCTTGTCTGTAACCAGGTTTTAATTGTGGGTCCCAAGCCATGTTCTCCTTCAGCTGTTGTGTAATTCAGAGCTTTGAATGCAGATCAGTATTTCCTTAAACCCACTAGCCTGGGGATCATGATGTCTCATGGTTATATATTGTAATAGCTTCTTTATTGGGAATTGCTGAAACTCAAGTTTTTGCAAGTTGTCTGAAGGTTTCTTTTTAAGTGTTGCTTCAAGTACAAGCTACCAATATACAGGTTAAACGTGGACAAGTGTAATACTATGATGAATATGCCGTATCTTGTGAAAAAAGATTTGATATGCACGTTCAAGAGGATCTGTTTTTCTAGTGTATGTATTTTATATCCTCTTGTAATGGAGGGCTGCAGCAACAGACTTGAATAAGAACATAGATTTCCTGGCCAAACAAATCTCAGCAATTTTCTCAACATTGCTGTTTATCTGAGGAGAAGATAAAATTAGATTTTTTTTTTCAATTCCTGTGAGAACTTTCTGTACCTCTTCAGCTATATCTTTTAAGAATTTGGGAATTGCTCCAAATCAAAACTCCCTCATATGGTAGGAGCTCCCCTTTTACTGGGAAATGCTGTTTGTTTTCAACATTTCTTTGGCCACCAGAGCCCGTGCCTTGACCAGCTCTGGACATGTGTGGTTTGTTTTTTTTTTTTGTGATGATTCCTGCCTAGTCCTCCTTTATTTCTTTTCATCTTGCCAGTCCCAAAGTACTTGATAAAGGACATCAAGAAAGGCATATGGATGACAGGGAGGTGATTAGAGACAGCCAGCATGGTTTTACATGGTAACATGGTAAATCTGGCCTTCTACAATCGACTGTTGGTGGTGAAGGGAAGAGCCACTGATGTCATCTACCTTGACTTCTGTAAGGCTTTGTGATGACCCCACACAACATTGCTGTTGCTAAATTGGAAAGATACGGATGGAGTATTTGATGGATAAGGAATTGGCTTCATAGCCTCATCCAAAGAGTTGCAGTCAAAGTCTCGGCATCCAGATGGAGATCAGTATCAAGTGGTGTTCCTCAGGGGTCCATACTGGGACGGGTACTGTTCCATATCATTATTAATGAAGTAAGGCCGTGGGTGACGCAAAGCTGAGTGGTGCAGTCGGTGCTAGAGGGAAGGGATGCCATCCAGAGGGACCTTGAGAGGCTTAAGAAGTGGGCTCATATGAAGTTCACCAAGGCCAAGTGCAAGGTCCTGCACATCAGTCAGGGCAGTCGCCAGCATCAGTACAGACTGGGGCATCAATGGATTGCGAGCAGCTCTATAGAGAAGGACTTGGAGGTACTGATGGATGAAAAATTGGATATGAACGGCAATGTGTTCTTCCACCCCAGAAAGCCAATCATATCCTGGGCTGATTCTGTGATCAGTTTTACTATTTCTATTTACAGTTGAGAAGCAGAGTGTTTGAACATCACTAGCAGCTCCCAAAATTTCCTTGGTGCCAAAATAAAGGTACCAGGGTTTGATTTCTGGTCTAATGTGATCCCATGTAAAATATTCTCAAAAACAGCCCCTCATTTTCAGTGCAAAATGCATACTGCAGAACAGCAAGAATGAAAGATGGCAATCGGTAACATTTCTTGCCAAGTTGCACTTTTGAAGAGTAGATTTTTTTGTATTGTTTGTCAGACTGACTCCAGCTGCTGCAGCTATGAGCAGATGTGTGCCCCTCAGGTGGGGATCACTGGGCCATCCAGGAAGGATGCTGGCCAGTCCTGGGTGCTGCTGAATTGTGGAGATAGATTGATGATTCACAGAGAGGCATTTACTGCAACTGAATTGTTTTGCTGGGATAATACTGGATATATTACTGGATATTGAAGGGAAGGCACATTAGAGAGATGGTGATAGCAAAAGTTGGAGGAAAGCTTATAGGAACCTACAGAAAATGAGTCGTTCTACAGGGAAGGTATTTGTTTGCAAAAGAACAAGCAAAACTCTTCTGTGACAGAGCAAAGGGCAGAGCACAGCTTGGTCACCACAACCCTAAACCAGTGCAGGTGGTAGGGCAAATGCTGTCTGTGGGACTTCACCTAATTTCAACCTATTTTTGAGATGTTTTCTGCACAACTTGGTGGCAGATGTCACTCTGGGTCAGTGTACCTGGGAGAGGGGATGGAAAATAGCTTTTCATGGTCTGAGATTTGTGGCAGTCATCTCTTGTACTAATTCCTGTTTCTGACAGGTATGGCTCCAGAAATACCCTTATCACGTGGCTTTCCCTATAGTTGAGATTACGTTCTTGTTTGGCTGGATAAGATTTGAGTCTATAAATGGGAGATTATAAAATCGCTTGGCCTTGGAGATATTTCCTAGCCAGAGTCAGCAGCTTACTCAAATCCTCTTTCGAGATCAGCTGTAACTACTTTCCCTCCACTCCTCCCACTCCACGATGGGTATTTATGTGAGTTTTTATTTCGTGTACAATACCAACCTTGTTGCACAAAACCCCAGTGTTTGAGAAGCACAGCTGATAAAATGGATGCTTTCTTTATGAAGGCTTCAGTATTTCGTGGCAGACATGAAGTGCTTTTTTCTTTTTGTTTTCTTCCCAGATCAAAGGTCTCATAATTCAGCAGATCACCATCAGCAGCAGGCTGCTCTATTATACACAACATCCTCCTCTGCTCACAGCATGCTCTCTTCACAAGTACTCTTCAATCCTACGAAACAAGGGTACTCCTCACTTTCTAAAGCAGACCCTTTATTCTTCTATCAGATACTCATTTGAAATAGTTGTGTGCTGTATCTGGTTACCATTCAATGTATGGGGGCTATATTTCTTTATTGTAGGTTGAAGATTTAATAAGCTGAGTAGCTCTTAAGCTCAGCAACATGACTTCAGCTTGCTTGCACCTTGGCACTATTGCTTTGAATATGTTTTGGAGGAAGGATGGGATAATTTGGTGTTTTGTGACTGCTTTGGGTTCGTAGATATTTCTGCTGTCTTCCAGATGCTTTCTCCCACCCTGTCTCACCTTTGTAGATCCTGATCTAACCTATTGAGTCATCACTAAACAAGTATCTGGATTGTACCAGAGTCAGCTGAGGTGTGGGTGTTTCATGCCAACTCCAAGATGTATCTGTGGCTCTAAGGGCTTTCACCAGTTTTACATGGCTGATTGATGAGGGTTAATAGTTTTTGATTATTACTCCCAGACTGAAGCTGTGCAGAGAGTAGAGGTTCAACTCTGTGAAAGGCTTTTGGAGGGGAGAGGGGATTTTGAAATTTGGCTGCTTTGTCAAGAGAAATGAAAATGGAAAACTAAAAGTCTTTACAGTAACAGAAGAGCAACAGTGAAAATTTGTTGACAGTTTATCAGTGAAAAATGTTTGGTTTATGGTATGTCTTTTATCACTGATCCATTTTTCAAATGTCTTATGAAATGTTTATATATGCTACTTAAAAATGAGAAATCAAAAGATGGGTTATTGATTCTTTTGAAGGTGATATTTTGGGTTTTTTCCTTTGTAGAGCAAAATGCGATTTAATATTGGACTGATTCTGTCTTTGTAGAAAAAGTGTTTTCTGCTTGAAAAAGGCTCCAGCAGAACTTCTTCTGCTCAGCAATGCATTGGAGGCTCAGATTCCTCTCCGAGGGAGGAGGCTGATGGCAGAGCTGGCTGGACCACAGCTGGGCATGTCAATGGAGCCAGACATGTTAGCACCCAGCAATGCTGCCGGCCACTGAAATCATGATGTGCTTTAGGCTGGTGCTGTTCCCAGGCTGAACAGCTCTGCCTTTGTCCTGGGTATGTGACAACAGCTCTTGCTCTGCCCTGGCCCAGCCACCCTGGTCTCAGAGCTGCTCCAGGGCTGTCTGGTCCTTGGATCAATTCCCCCCAAAAAAGCTTTGGGAAAAAGTTTCTCATGCGTCTCTGGTTTGCAACTTCTCTTTTGAGAAGAAATTGGCTTGGAAAGTGTGTGGTAAAACCCCAACAGAGGTGGAGGTAGCTCTAGATTTGTGAGAAGCAAAGTCTGGTTTGCAAGATTTGAAGAGAAACAACAAGTAGATCATGTGGTGGTAAGATAATTAGGCGTAGCGCTCCAAGTACATCTGTACCCTGTCGATGGCATTGACTATATGATGCCATCACAATTTCAGTTCTTTCAATACTGAAATGAACTGGTACTGGCTAGAAAGAAGAGGGCTGAGCTTCACTGCTGTCATTGGAGAAGCATACTAAGAGCAGAGCGGGCAATAAATTATGGTAGTCAGCTTCCACTACCGGCTGTGCACTATTAAGCTGCTAATTTTAGTTGACTTGATAAGAGGACAGTGGTGCTGACTGCTGTGTTCCTGGATTTCAAACTAAAGTACTTTCCATTAACAAAGATGAGGATATATTGACCTGAACTAGAAGAATAAATGTCTCCTGCTCATGTAATTGGCTCCTTACGCCCCTCTTCCCCCCCCCCCCCCCCACAGTGAGCTGCTCTGCAATGGGGGGATTATTGTCTCTACTTGGCTCCTCCTGGCTTCCTAATTCCTAAAGAATGCATGGTCACCCTAATTGCAATGTATAGTGGAACATGTCCTCTTTTAGCCATAGCTACAGCTAGAGCATCAGACGGTATTTTGCACGCAGTCTTGTAGTGATGATCTCTAATTATTGCCATACTCAGCTGTAAAAATGGGTGTTTTGCTTTGTTCCATTGGAGAAGGAACTTAATTACAGAGCTGTGAATGTTTGTGCTCACAAGTGCCAGCACGTCCTACATGACAATAAGAGATTCATTAGGAAAGCTGCTTTGTGGTACAGGCAATGTTCCCTCTCCTCTCCCTGTGTATTAAGTCATTGAGCAACATAAATGTTAACCTATTATGAAAATCAAAACTTAGAAATTAACTCCAGTTTCGCATGCAAGGATGGCTCAAAATTCAGAAAACAAGCTCAGTCTTGGCAGGCTTATAATATGATACGCACTCTTTGTCAACTCATTTAATATGTGATTGTGACTATCAGCTCTAATAATAATGACCAAATAAGCAGTTAATGAGGCTGAGCTTGGCATGGGCTTAGGAGAGAAATGCTATGTGAGTAATCTGAGTCTTTAATTTTAAAATTTTTTAACTCTAATTTCTCTTCGATAGTAGTTAAATGAAGTGCTGGAGAGCTTGTATGTTAAGCTGGAACGCTGAGGGCCTCCACAGCTTCTGTTACATCCATAAACGTGATGGGACACTGGCATCAAACTGAAATGGAGGGTGGGGAAAAATCTCTGTAGGTCCCTTACTTCTGATGGGCAGCATGAAATAGAGAATTGGTCATCAAAAGTGTGGGCAGGGGTTTCTTTTCTGTTTATGATACATCTCAGGGATGCAGATGGTGACATTTTCAGTGCTGGGAGAGCTGGAACAAGACTGGGGAGGGGAGAAGGGTGCTTAGTTTTCTCTGTCATGAAGTTTTGATATCTGTCCTTTTATGTCAGAAAAATTATTTTATAAAGTTTTAAATTTTATCAGAGCACTTCCTGCGTTTTCACATTTTCCCTGATTTTTATCTAAATCTTGGTAGTATTTGGCGTGCTGACACAATATGGCTGTGGCTGATCATGCTCATCAGCTGTGGCTCCCAATTATGTGAGAGTGTCCCAGGACTGGGCAGGTTGCTTGATTTCCCTGTCTTGTGGGAGTCCCGGGATCATGGGGTCTTCCCTGGTCTCTTGGTGGCCTATGTCAGCCCCGTGGGGGTGAGTCTGCCTCCTGGGGAGTGATTGCATCTTGTTACCTGATGTTGTGGCTGATCTCGGTCTCAGGCAGGAGATTGCCACCTTCTGATCTCGGTCTCAGGCAGGAGATTGCCACCTTGGCTGCAGAAAAGAAGTTGGTGGGACTGACTGGAGTAACAACTGTAACAACAAAAATCCCTCTGTCCTGCTGCCAGCATCTCCTCTGGTTGACTCTTCTCACTGCTCCCGTGGGGCTCTGGACAGCCTGGTTGAGAGCTGAGTCCCTTTGGATAACTCCCCACAGCTTGGGTGATTAGTGGGTGCTCAGTCTAGTGTGCATTGTCCTAGCAGGAATGAATTTCCTGATATCTGCCACTTAGATCTGAGCCAAAAATATAACATCAGGCATCTACCTGTTGTTCCACATTTCCTGTCTCAGACCCAGTCAGCATCTGGCAGTGCAGCTGTAAGAAGGTGGTGGGATGGTGCTGTCCTCTTTCCCAGTGCTGGTATATTAAAGGATAACAGCCCAGGGCTGCTGCCACATAGCACAGAGAGCAGGGCTTAATCAGTGAAATAAAAAGGAGTAATAATGCAAAAATGCTAAGCCATCCCTGAGATTCATCATTAGCTAAGCTCTATGAAGAGGTGATGGTTGGAAAGCAAAGCTGCCTTTTGAGGTTTGCAACCAAGTCCATGCTCAGCAGCTCCAACAGCAAGGCCAGGCTGAGTATTAACAGAAGCAGATCAAATTATTGCAATCTCTCGTCAGCCTCATATTAGAACAGAGCTGAGAGATGCTGGTGCTTAATATGGAACAAAAAGCATGTGGGATCCTCAGGCATATTATTGACTCTAAGTGCAAGTTGCTCTCACTGGCACATGTCTCATTTATGTTTTTAAAGAAAATCTTTTAAAACATTATTTGTTCTGGTTCTGGACTTGCCAGAGCCTGTTAGAGAATAATGCATCCCTACGACAATGGAGCTCTGATGGCATATCCCAGTAATTCATCATTCCCAAATCACATCCCGGTGATGTATTTCACTAATACATCATCAGAAAAGCAGCTTGCTGATCACTAGAGCTTTAATGATGTATTTGTGTGAACTCTGATCAAAAGGCCATCCTTCTGTTGATATATTGCTTAACAGCATAACCAGCCCTGTTTGGAAAGACTGTGTTGTAGAAAGCAAATAAGCTGGGTTTCCTAATGTGAGCTGGAGGCAAGAGATGCATTTTTGGCTCCTGTGTACGTACGGGTGAAGTGAGGATGAATGAGTAAAGTTGCTCTGAAGTCCACTTGTTTGCAAGCTGATTTAGGGGCTTGTACCAGCTGAACTGAAGTGCAGGGCATTGAATGCTGCTTGTGTTGGCTTGAGCTGGGTATAAGACATGAGACAATAACTAGCTTAAGCTGGTTTTTCTTGTGGTCTGGAAAACAACAACGGAAATTCTGTTAATATTTAATTTCTGTGCTCAGTGGTCTTTCAGCCAGATGGTGTAGAAGGTGTTCAGTACTGCAAAGTGTTTCATTCAATATGTTAAAATTACTTTGTCTTGTTCTGGTGGTCTTTCCTGCTGTCGGGAAGGAAGGACAGGGAATAAACCTCCTGATCTTTAACTCTGAGTGTGCGGAAGCTCGGAGCGCGACCAGGTGCTCATCTTGCTTGGAGGAGGATTACAAAGGTTGTCCATGACAAGTCTTGGTTACAGGACAGTTTTGGTTTAGTTACCACTGCAGAATGATGCTTTGGATTTAGCAGGTTTTTATTGCTGGATGGGAAATTCCGTGGTGAGCAGGGAAAGAGATCAGTAGGAGATTTTTCTCTGAAGAAACGAGTCTATTGGATTTTTATTTTTCTGACTTTGACTGAATCCTGGTGTAATAGGGGACGGCTATACTTCCAGAGTGCATGGCTTACATTATCTCACTTGTCACGGGTTGTGGCAGGCTGGGAAAAGGGCATCTGGCAAGGTGTGGGGCAGAGGGACCCAAACTCATTGGTCTTGGCTCTGAGCTGGCTGTGTGTAAGCAAACTCCTGGCTACCAGCCACAGACCTGTCTTTGTGTGCCTGGTTCCCTGGCTAACACAGCCCCATGCTGTCAAAGAAATCTCCTGTCACCCTTCCCTGACTCAGAAAGGAGATGTCTGTGTTGCCCAGCAATGTCCTGCTTCACTTTACCCTGTCCTCTCTCTTGGGACAAGGTGTTCCAAGACAGGCGTGAGTTTCTGAGCATTTTGCCTAATTCTTCCTTCAGCTGGCAAAGGTTTTGGGGAAGTTCAGTTCCTTTTCCTGCATGTATTCTGCACTTTACAGGACATACTAATCATCACATACAGTCTTAGCACCTTCATCCTAATGCCGTTGTACCCTTTCTAGAAGAGTATCTTGGATGAAAAGTGCAATTTGCTGAAAGACAAATTTCTGCATTTGAGTTCAAGAAGAGAAGGACTATTTTTTTTTTTAGTAATTCCTCCCTGAGACCCAGAGGGTTGGAGATGGGGGTTTGTGTGTCTTCCTGCTACATATACTAGAAGGAGTAACATTAATCCCAAGAGCAATCAGGAACTCACCTGGCACAGGAGTTATTGCCAGGGACTCACCGGTCTGTGCAAAGAGGTGATTTTGACAAAATCCATAATGCCAGCGCTCTACCAGGATTGAGTTTGTGGAAGATGCTTTGCTTTCTCACCTAAAGTTTTCACCTTCCTTCGGATTCAGCTCTGTCTCTTTGCTGTGGGTCACTCCACGATCCAACAGTCGTTGCCAGCAGCTGCCCTGCAGCTGGCGAAGGGCGTCATTTAGCATGTGCTGAGCAGTGTCACATCTGGACAGCGAGGGGTCTCGGGGGCAATCCAACATCAGTGCAGCCAGCCAAGTGATGGGAATGCCTTCAGGGGTTATACAGAGTGTTTGCCCCCGATTCAGCTGTTTTGTTATCAGACTTTCCACTTTAAAAGTATGGCTACTGGCCTTGCAAGCCCCACTGGTTTTCCATTTCAGGAAAGCTTTTTAGTTTTTGGAGATTATCTTCTTAACTCTTTGCTACCTGAGTTCACAGCAGAGATTTTTCTTGTAGGCTGTAGGCCAGGTAGTAATGCAGCTGTAAAATAGAAGCAGCAGCGGTGTGAAATCTTTCTTATTTGATTTTGATTGAGTGCACTGTTGGTAAGGCTCTACAATGCCCAGAGTCAGATCTATATTTCAAGATTTCTGGAGAGTTCATGCCCCCACCTCCTGTTGTGTGCTGTAAATAACCTTGTTTGAGAGTGAAGGTACTTCTCATTTCTCATCCTTCGCATCTCCCTGGGTGGGAATCTGTGTATGACTTTACACTGAGCTCTCTGCTCTGTTCTGAGCAGGACCTGGAAAAACTTGAGGGGAGTGGAATGGGACACATGACACATGTGGACACAAAAATGAAGAGGGCATGCAGAGGCCTCTTGGGAACCTGCTTTACCTGCCCCTCCTTGAGCAGAGGGTTGGACAAGGTGATCCCCAGATGTTTCCTTCTAGCCTTAGTGACCCCATGTGAACTTCATGAAACACACATGATTGTCAGTAGAAGAATGGTAACTTTTAAAGCAATAAGACACAAGCCTGGGAGGTAGCTAAAAATGTAGACACCCAAGTGACATCTTCTGTCTGAACCTGAGCAGATTTTGAGGAAGTAAAGGGCCATGACTGATCTATGGGTAGATGTTCTGACCCAGTCTCTGCTTTATAGCAAGCAGTAGTTTAGCAGCCAAGCTTTTAGTGGAAGGTTGTGGTGGTGAAATTCTTACCCCTCCCCTCCTTGTTGGGCTGCTTGGTGCTAGGTGTGATTCCACCCACCTCCCCTGAGCTATACACCAATCTGTGGAGATAAGGACTGCTAATGCCCCCTTAACGAGCCTGGCTCCTGCCCCTCCCCATTGCTTGGAAACGGTTATAAGGGCCCATCATCTCCCAAGGGCCTGGCACACCTGTGCCTGGGATGTGGTCAAATGGGAGGAATAACAGAGTTGCACATTCATCAAGTTCTTGTGCAACTGCTGGAAGGCACCAGAAGGTATTTGACAAAAGTCAATTATCTTGGACCCTATAAATTGCAACGACAAGGGAGATCCTTTGAACTCGCCTGGATTGCAGTGGGCCTGTGACCACCATCTCCCCTGACCTGGGACACCTCTCAGGTATCAAAACCCTTAAGGTGTCATCTGCTGCCAGAGCTGATGGAAGGCCAGGGTGAAGTCAACCCCCTCGAGTCTCAATTATCGCCTGTTGAGGAATGCCAAGGCATTGTGAGTATTTACTCTAAACTCAAGAGGAGGGAAATTTTACTTTGAGCTAACTTCTCTTTCACGCACTCTTTCTCTGCTTATTGGTGTGTGGGTATGTACTTATTCTACTGGATCCAGATACTTTTGTTTCTGTGTGTGTGTCTGTACGTTTTGTGTATGCGCATTTATATATGTATAAATTAAGGTACCATTAAGTGAGTTAGTGTGAATCTTGTCATTTTAGAATCTGTAAACAAGTTGCTTTTCTTTCTTTCAACATTTCTGAATTATTTTGTAATAATAAATTGCTGTTAGTTATTAATAAATCTAGATTTCCTGCTAAACCATCACTGTGTTAATACTTTCATCCATGACAGGGGTCACAGGACTGAACATCTTTTTTTCTTGAGGAAGGCTGCAGTGACTTCTTCAGCAGGCCAATGGCTTCTCAAAAGCAAGTTGTATTGCTGATCTTGTGATGATCTGTACAGGAAAGAAGCCCCTACTAATTTTGTAGGAGATATAGTGCACTGAAGGCTCAGGCAATATATTGTTAGCATAGTGTAACCTGCTGCCAAGCATCGGCTGAGGTATGGTAGCAGCCTGTGTGCATGTCTTTACTTTGCAGCAAAATCAAAACAATACCACTTAATTTTCTGTCAGTGCAGAATCAGCTCAACAGTGTTATTTTCCATGTGGCATTGGTCAACACTGTTTATGAGGAAAATCACCCTCACTCAGTACTTATGTGGAAACTTAAACTCAGGTCAGTTGTGGCTCAGTCCTGTGGAATGGAATTGTTTTTGGCAAAGAACAAGCAAAACTTGGATTTATGGTATCTATCGTCACTTCAATAGATATGGAGGATGTATCATTTTTCTTAGGAGGTACCTATGGTACTCATTGAGCAGCACTCGGAGTGCGTGCCCAAGAGCAGCCTTGGTTGCTTCCCAAGTCTGCAGTGGGAAGTGGCCTTTCTTCTGGCTCTGGAGCTTGCTGGAAGCACAGAGCCCCTCAGACACCTCAGCATCAACCCATTCTTGCTTACTGGGGTGCTCTGGCCTGGTTAATCATGGCAGGGGCTCTGTTGAGGCCCCAGTCAGCAGTAGACATGTCATGTGGTCTGGTGGCTCTTTCTAGAGAGGCTTTAGATGTTATTACCCTTTGCTAGTGTACATCTCCCTTGGGTCTGGGCCTGGTTAAGTGCAAAGTGGAGGCTGTACACACAAACTAAAGAAGAGCTGAGTTCTATCAAGTCAGCTGCACAGACAGTTAATGAAGAAGTTGGAGGACTTTGTTTGAGCAAGCCTGATTTCCCATGCTGTGCAGAAATACCCTCTGAAAATCATTGTGATGGTCCCTTCAGAGTTGATGGTCTAATGGCTCCTGCAACAATTTTGGATCATACACATATGGACAGAATCACATTCCCTTTTTGTTAAAAGCATTTTTGAGGGGGGGGGGGGGGGGAAAGAAGATTGCCAATATTTTGTGAGTAGGTCAAATTGACAACATTTCTGTAAAAGACTGTCTAAAACTTGATAAGTATTTCAGGTCTTTTTCTTGCTAGAAGTAGTTTGAAATGATGGAACCAGGTCTGGTATCAGACCTGGGGAACAGGCACAGTAATTTCTGTCCCCTGTGTGGTTTTGGTGGTAGGGGAAGAAGGCAAGGTGAAATGCAGTTGTGTGGATGTACACGTTTGCTGTGGGTATCCTGGTACCTCAGCTGGATAGATCCATTTTAAATGTTCTTAATTAGCTTTCCATTGACTGTCGGCAAGAGAATCCTTACCTCAGCCCTGGACTTCCTGACTCAACTTCTCTGTGAATAGGGCCAAATCCTTTGAGTGGGATTCACCAACCCTGCCTTAGGTTAAGTTTTTAGCCTCTCTGTGTAGGCTAGTCACCTTGGGCTTATTTATAGCCAATGGAGTGAAACATTTGCCTTCAAAGAGTGATTCATCTCCTCTTCTGGCAGATGTTGAAGTTAAGTTGGATGAATCACCATTTGCATGTGTCTATCTTTGAACTCCAAGGGTGAGGAAGAGCAGCCAAGTCAGATGTATAACATCTCACGTAATTTTATATGACTGATAGTATCATACCTATTGTGTAAACTCCATAAATGTCACAGACGTTGTAGCATTTTGCACCACAGAAGTTTATAGCATTATTTAAAGAAAAGTGAAAACCTGGCAAAACAGTTTTTCTACAAAACCCCTTTGCATTGTAACCTCTGGAGCTGGGTTGATTTCGGTTGCATTGTTAACATCTGGCACTCTGGATATGCTCCCCACTGAAGGGCTAAGGATCACTTGGAAAATCCACTTCAGATGTGGTCAGAAGCCACCTCTGTCATGCACTTGCACCCCCAAAACTTCCAGAAGGACCAGGTGACACCCAGCAAAACAAGTTCAGAGATATTTAAGGCAATAGAAGATTAGCTGTTGGGAAAGGAGAATGTCTGAGGCTGGTAGGCCACATATGACCTAGGAAGGATGAGCATGGTCAATGCTTCTGTCAAAGACAGTTACTGGGGGCTCTTTCTTGTTATTTCCAGTTAACAGACTCTGAAGTGTTTCCCTTGTGAACTGAATTCCCCAAAGCCCATGCACAATGTTGAATGAAAACCAGGTAAGATAAAAAGTGAAATGAAAGTTTGAGACGTGCTTCCTTGTGACGACCAAGAAAAAAAAAGTTAAGTCCCCTGTAATTTTGGGTTTGAGGTTTGTTCATTTTAATTTTTAAGATTTAAGTAGGAAATTAAGGCTTGGAGCTGAAAATATCCAGCATGTGGTAGCATATATTACAATGTAATGTCATGACAGGTTTAATTGCTGATAATCATTATAAACGAGCAATGATGGATGGGGCAGAGAAAAGGGATGGAGCCAATGACCTTGGAGCATTCAAAGGTAAAAAGACTCAAGGGCTCAATTATCTCTTTCCCTGAACTCCCTCTGGTACCTCAGTATTCGCTGGTGCCATTGTAAATTAAGGCAGAACTTGTCTCTCTCTCTCAAAGCAGACTTTCTGTATGCATTTTTGGGCTGTCTGTAGAGAATCTCGGTGGTTGGCACAACGTGTCAGTAGCCTACAGTTCAGCAGAATGATCCTATCATAACAAATCTGAAGAGCAAAGAACTGCACCAGTGGTCTTATGATAAAATATGTCAATATTGTGTGAAATTGAAAAATGCGGTGGATCAATCAAGATATACCTATATCAGCAAACTAGCCAGTGTCGTTCTGGACACGTGGAGGTTACAGGCACTATCACTGCTCCAGGTACCACCGCTTGGGGTTTATTGTTAGTGGACACTCCATGAATGTAAGAGCAGTATTTAACATGCTTGGGGGAAAAAGAGTGTTGCTTTTTTTATAGAGACACAGTCCTGAAAAGTGGGTTTTTTGACAAGCAAATATCAAAGAGATAAAAATAATTTTATATTTTTTAAACTTAGTAACAATTAAGTGTCTATGGAAAACTGCTGCACAGCATCTGTTCCAGTTTTTCATCAGTATATGTATATATTTCTTGGATATTTGTGCCAGGAAGGGTCCTAGGAATATGCATAACCTTAAGTCTGTGACCCTTGTCACTGAACTCAATTGGTGTGTTGATTTGCTTGAATGCTTTGATGGCAGGAATCCTACTGACAGGAAAGGATAACACAGGAATTAAGATTCGGCATCTTGTCCTGAAAGTGATGTCTTTTAATTTCAAGAATTCAAGTTGACAAATGGATCTGTACCACACGAGCTGTTGTGATTGCCTCTGAAATGCTTTCCCAGAGTGTGCTGCACCTGCTAAGTGAAAGCCTCCTGGAGTACGGTTTTATCTAATTGTGACGATGATGATTATGAAATGCATCCATTACTTAGATTGCACGGGTCCTGTCAAAATAGGGATCCATTATGCTGGGGATGATACATGCACCAGATACTGCTATTTTAGTGAGCTCATTAGGAAACACAAACAGATGAAAGGTAGGGGGTAGGAGAAATATATATTGTGAGTGAATATAGGGCTCAGGAACAACTTTGATTTTATGCTTAGATGTTTTTGCTGTATGGTAAAACTTATACAGTGCTTTAATTAAAGTCCCCAAAACAGGACTTGAGTAAGAAATGTGTGTGTATCTTTATGCTACCTGTTCACATAATGGTGATTCTGGTCTTTAAATGTTAAATCACAGGTTTCCTAGTAAAGAGAACATGAAAATTCAAATGTTCCTTGTAGGAGCATATGTTGTTTTACAGCTTCTAGAACAACATGCTCCAAGTAGGGACAGGAAGCTTTCTGACTGGAAAAAGAAGTCTTAAGATAATATTTGAGGGGCAATTCACAAAATCTATGTATTAATAGAGATTAAAAACACTTGCTTGCATTTTTTCCAAGTGTGTGTTTACTTGTGACGTTCTTGAAATAAAGTATAGGTTAAAACAATGGCTGTCATATACAGTATTCCCTAATCATTATGAACTTGATGGATAAGAAAATTGTGTTTGAGCTGCGAATTGAGAAAAACTTTGTTGGGGTTACACAATTCTCTCTGCTCAAGGCTTGGATGATCGCACGCTTTGCTGGATAAAAAACTAGCTGGATAGCCGGGCCCAAAGAGTTGTGGTGAATGGAGTTAAATCCAGTTGGCGGCCGGTCACGAGTGGTGTCCCCCAGGGCTCGGTTTTGGGGCCACTCCTGTTTAACATCTTTATTGATGATCTAGATGAGGGGATCGAGTGCACCCTCAGTAAGTTTGCAGATGACACCAAGTTGGGTGGGAGTGTTGATCTGCTCGAGGGTAGGGAGGCTCTGCAGAGAGACCTGGACAGGCTGGAGCGATGGGCTGAGGCCAACTGTATGAGCTTCAATAAGGCCAAATGCCGGGTGCTGCACTTGGGCCACAACAACCCCCAGCAGTGCTACAGGCTTGGGGAGGAGTGGCTGGAGAGCTGCCAGTCAGAGGGATCTGGGGGTGTTGATTGACAGCTGGCTGAACAGGAGCCAGCAGTGTGCCCAGGTGGCCAAGAAGGCCAATGGCATCCTGGCCTGTATTAGATAGCGTGGCCAGCAGGGACAGGGAAGGGATCTTACCCCTGGACTCGGCACTGGTGAGGCCGCACCTTGATTACTGTGTTCAGTTTTGGGCCCCTCACTCCAAAAAGGACATTGAATGACTTGAGCGTGTCCAGAGAAGGGCAACGGAGCTGGTGCAGGATCTGGAGCACATGTCGTACGAGGAGCGGCTGAGGGAACTGGGGTTGTTTAGTTTGGAGAAGAGGAGGCTGAGGCGAGACCTCATTGCCCTCTACAACTACCTGAAAGGAGGTTGCAGAGAGGGGGGATGAGTCTCTTTAACCAAGTAATGAGTGATAAGACAAGAGGGAATGGCCTCAAGTTGCACCAGGAAAGGTTTAGACTGGACATTAGGAAGCATTTCTTTACAGAACGGGTTGTTAGGTGTTGGAATGGGCTGCCCAGGAAGGTGGTGGAGTCCCCATCCCTGGAGGTGCTTAAGAGTAGGGTCCACATGGCGCTGAGGGATATGGTGTAGTTGGAAACTGCCAATGCTAGGTTAAAGGTTGGACTAGATGATCTTCAAGGTCCTTTCCAGCCTAGATGATTCTGTGATTCTGTGAATTCAACACAGATGTGCAAGAGGGAAGCGACAGCAAACTGTGTGGGTCTGAAGTTTTCTTGTGTCATTGGTAGTGACTTCAAATGAAGTGCAGGAGAGCACCAAACCCACCTCAGTGATCGTCCTACTTCTTATCAGGCTCAATGTCAAGTAAACGTCACAAAGATTTAAAGCCTCGGTGATAAGGGTCCAATTGAAAATGCATTTCTATTATACATTTATAGCAATGTGATATTGCCTGTTAACCAAACAGAATTTAAAACACTTGAGCTGTTGTGAGATGCAATTCTTATGGTCTAATACTAATTTTCATTGATCACTTTTATGATACAATCATCATCTCTGAGATTCAGCTTTTGCTGCAAACTTGAGGCCGCCATAATTTGGGAACATAATAACCTGTGAATTAGTAATGAGACAGCCTAAGGATCTCTGCGTGGCAATCGTTTAAAACCAGTCAGTGCTTGGGTTGTTTATTAGGCCTTCTCTGCTATGAGGAGCATTTGCTGCATTCAGATTTTGGCTACAAAATATTTATGGGATCTAATATTGAGGAGAGCTACATTCACGGTAATGTGATCAAGGTTTTCAAATGTGAGTAGAGGCAGCGTGAACACAGCTGTATCTGGAAGGGCATTGTTTCGTGTCTCCCTGGAAGAGATTTGATATGAATGATAAACAATTGTATATCAAATGCCATAGTCAAAATGGAAGTGGTTTTAAATCCTAGAGTGCATGTGATGCTTTTACTGGGACATGTACAGGTCAGGCAGTTGTCCTGTATAAACTGGTTGTAATTAAGAAATTAATAGAGATCTTAGTGGAAAAACCAGCTTTACCAGTAGCTTTGAAGAGGTTTGAGTCCACATACCTGACTGATAACGCTTAATGCTCTCTTTCCATGTATATAGATAAAATCAGGATGGCAGTTGTAGTGATCTAAAAGTTAACCTAATTAACGGACAATATAATTTCTTGTAACAGTCTTAAATTGTAAATGCCACTGTTTATTTCTGACTGTGGCTGGTGTAATGAGAATAAGAAATGCACACATTAAGCTTTCTTTGCTGTCACCCTTCCAGGCATAAATATGCGATGTGAACTTTTACCAGCTGGAATGGTTATTCTGGTGAATCATTAAATTTCCTTTCTCTGGAGTTGTTTAAAAAAAAAAAAAAATCCTCTCTGGCCCCAATAAATGAGTGACAACTTCTCCTGGATGACAGTCAGAGGAAAAGCAAAAGGCCACATCCTCTGTTGGTGCATGCTGGCAGAGCTTCATGGGTGCTGTATCAATTTGCATTGACAGAGGGTCTGGCCCAGTGACTATGAAAAGTTCAACATGAGCACTGGGTAGGTTAGGAGAATATAACTGAATAATTTTGCAGGAAGGTGCCAGAGGAAAAGCACATGCTATATTCAAAACAGTCTTTCTCTTAATTAGTGCTTTAAGTGATGCCAGGCTGTATGATGTACGTCCCATTCCTCAGGATTAATGAGCAGTTACCATTACATTTTTATCACTTATGGCTTGGCAAATACACAGCAAAGTGAAAACAATTAGGGAAACAAAATACAGCTTAAAACAGTCCTATTTACAAAAAAGATAATTGGTTACATGCAGCCTAAGGTGGAGGTATTACAGTGGCTGTTTTTAATCAGTTCACACACATGTTCTCAATCTTAATGTATCTGTGGGACTATTTTACTGTGACCATGACTAATTACGCACACCAATCATGCATTGCTTTTGGTTATAAACAAGTTAGAGCAAGAAAATGCTGATACAGAGTTCAGCCTGAAGTTTCCCAGGGGCTCTGAATCTGTCAAATTAGCAGGACAGAAATATCTGGTCTTGTGTTAAGAGTTGCCTAAGACTTCTACTTTTAATTTGTAGCATCTTCTTCACTTCAGTGGGCATCTTCATGGACCAGGTACTCACATCTTTATTTTTTTACCTTCTGTGCTCTGTTTTGCTCCCCCTGGGTTTGATGTTTTTGTTTCTCATGTTTAGGCTTTGGATCTAGGGCTGCTTAATGCAGACGCTTGTATCGAGTATCTGCATTTAAAATATTGGGGTGCGTGCGCATACGTGTTTGGGGTTGTTTTTTTTTTTGCAAGATCAGGACTTTAAGCACAAAATTAATCAGTAAAGAGTGATAGCATGGAATTCACTTGATAACTTTCTGAATAGGGCTGTTTTTTTTGAAATAAGGTCTGGGATTACGAGTAGTGTCTTGTGTACATGTGCACACCAGTGAGCACAGGGACTGGAGTTTGCTGCTCATGTATAGCTTTTAATCTCAAACAAGATGGAATACATCAAGATTAGTTTTAGGACCAAACTAATTTAGATCATCTTTTTTCCTTTAAATTACTTGGAGAAAAAAAAAAGCATTGATTTCACATAATGCTTCCATACAGCAGATAAAGTGCTTTGTTTTGGGCAGATTAAAAAGTATTAATAAAGGATCAAGAATGCTAAAGTTAGCAAGTGGTCAAAGGACAAATCCTTACCCATGGTGTTTGAGCAGCCATTCAGCCAGATGTTGCAGATGCTCATTCAAGTAGCTCTGCTGCCTGTGCCAAGCTGAGCCCCTGCATCCCAGGATGGGGCCGTTTCCTGCAGGTATGATGGAAAGGGCCAACACCTGCACCTACAACCTGAGCTTCTGTAACCAAGGGAGGAGAAAAGTCCCCTGGACAGGAGAAAAAGTAAGAGAGGAAAAAAAAATCACCACAAACAGAGGCTGGAATTGGACTTTGTTTCCTTAATCTGCAGGAAGTAGTTCAATGATCAAATTTGAGGATCTAAGGGTTTAGGGTGCCTGTTGTCACCACCTTCATGTTGGTAGGAGTTAAGTCCTTCCCCTTTTCCTATTTTTTGGACTGAAAGTGTTTAGTAAATTTTTACTGAAGTGCTTTAGTAAATTCAAGTTCAATTCTTTAATAATTTCCAACTGCGTCTTTTGGCAAATATTCTGTTCTCCAGAAACAATTTTCCTACTTTTAGTTAGTGACTGAACAAATAATTTAATTTCAAAGAATCAGTAAGCATAAAGAAATCATGATCTGATTAATCTAAACTATTCAGTGCTGTGAGAACTTTTTTTCTCACATTGAATGCAAATCCTTGGTAAAACAGAGTGGGAATGCTTGAATGGATCTAGAAATTGCAAAATAAGAGTCTGTGCAAGCAAAACAATTACACACCTATGGATTGAAACCCTTTCGCTCCCTGATGAATAAACCACATGATTTAAAACAAAAGAGGGAAGGCATACCAGTCTAGCTCTTCACCTCGGTTTCTCATCTCAGGGAAGATGTTGATCTGTGTCACCTGAGAAGATGGGGAAAGAAGTGCAAGTGCATGAAACTTTCATAAGCTTTCCCATAAGCAGCCCAGTTTGTCTCGCCTGCATTTTGGAAGCACAGTGGATTCACATTTGAGTCTTGTGTTTGGGGGTTTGTGGGCTGAAATGTCAGCTGCTCAAAGAGAAGTTCAGGTTTTTTGGAGGATGTTTTTATTTATATATTCTTAGGCAGACATATACTAGACCACAATAGCTAAAAAATGTTCTCTCAGTTTCTCTATTTGCCAGGACTAGTGTGATTGGGTGGAATAATGATTGGTAACAGGGTCTCACTGAGGAATTTTTGATTTTTCAATAAAATGTTGGGAGATGTAATTTCTAAGGAAAATCCTAGATTGAAGAACAGCTCACTTTGTTTCATAGATGGACAGGAGAGGGCAAATGTACTCAAACCCCTCTTAGTTTAGACTGTAGGGCAATGCATTAGCAAATTTTAAAATATCTACCACCACAGAAGAATGAAATTATGATTTAGAAGGGTTTCTTCCATTCTTAGTTCAATGGAGATCATTGAGAACAGCAGCCTACGTGAACCGTTCAAGGGAACCCCTGGAAAATGTCATGAGAGAGGGCAAAAAAGAAAGCTGTGATGGCAAACACGGTTAGATATTGAAGGCAAGTTGCAGCTCTGTGTGTGTGTGGGGAAAAAGCTGGCTTCCACCTAAACTTAAATATTCATGTTATTTGCTGGAAACATGGAAGGAAAGAAATGTTGACACCTTCCTATGAATGTGACTTTATTTTTTTTTTTTGTTCTTGAAGCGTCCAAATTCAGCTGTGGAGCTAGTGCTGTGAATTTCTATTTGTCATCACTTTTATTCTGTCAAGATGTCTTTCTGCCTGTTGATAGGAGCTTTAGTGAGTTTGATAAAAATGTAGACGGAGTGAAAGTGAGTTCCCTCTTGTAGACAGGGCTGCGCATCCTGCTCAGCTTCAACCACGTGTAGACATGGAGCTGTACTGCTTTCTTCTGAGGAGTTTCCATCGTTTTGCAAGCAGAGGGCAATCCTAGGAGTTTGAGTATGGAACAGTCAGAACATCTGAGAAGGGAGAAAGCCTTATTCTGTGCTACTGCTGGAAAGCTTCCCTTTGGGCTGGTTGGGCTCTGGCTCAGGTTTGTCATGGGTTACCCTCCCTGTTCTGTGCTTTGTTTTCTTGGGTTTTTTGGACACCAGAGCTTTACAGGGAAGACTGGTGAAGACATAACTGCAGAGAGGGCAAGATGTGAAAGAGCCTGGGTGGAGGATCCTGTGTGCACATATACATCTATATGTGAAATGGGAAACGTAGAGACTCTCTACCAGTAATAACGGGTTAGAAAAGGACCAGGTTGCAGGATGCAACAGGGGAAGGGGGACAGAGAAACTAGATGGTATCAACCAAGGGTAAGTAATAAATGTTCGAAAGAATGTGATGGCTAAAAGCATGATGATACCAAGAGCAGATGCACTGTACACAAAGCAAATCTTGCTCACCACTGGCCTTGCTCGAACCTGGGAGCTCACCCCCAGCATGTAACACAGCTCAGGCAGGGCTGGCAGTGGTGCTAATTAGGGTGGTGTGTTTTATGATGGTACTATTAAGCAGGGTTATTTATACCATCATACGTCTCGCTTTATCGCTTGCAGAGTTCAAAGCGTTCTCCTCTCGGATAATGAAGCTCAATGTTTTTGTACCTCGTGATGTCCCATTATTTTGCAAAGACACCAATGCCAGTAAGGTACAGCAAGCTGACAGTTTTATTCATTGACTACTGTTAAATACTCATATTCTGTATGGAGCTATTATGTGTATTGTACTTTAGATGATGGGCTGTAAATAATAACAAAATCTAGTCAGTGAATGCCCTTATAGGTGACATTAAATTTCATGAAGAAATATGTTAAAGCCACGCAGAAATAATTTCCACAAGACAGCCTTAATTTTCAGCCTCAATTTCTAACTAATGCCTATTAGGTTCTGTAGCCTCTGGAGATTTCATTTTTAGTCAATGATGACAAATGAAACTTCTTTTTAAGAGTATCAGTTCACCAAGCAGGCCTGCATGGCATTATGTTACACTAGAAACCTTGGAGTGGTGCCCACCTGGCCCCCTCATCCCTGCACAGAAGAAAAGCAGAAACTTTTCCCACTAACACCAAAAGGGTGGTGAAGGATGCAAATTTAACCTGAGAACAACTTTTTTTTTTTTTATCCCTTAATGTTGATAGGCGTTCACTACCTATTCTCAGAAGTCATTATCAGCGTAATAGGCTTCATCCCTCTGGAGATGCTGCAAAAAGTGATTTCCATAGGTAGATTCTCAAAAAAGTAGATAAACCTCTCTTCCTTTCTAATGAGAAGGAATCCCCATTGCTAAGGCTGTATATGTGTGGAGATGTCCTCTCCTGCCCTCCTCTGCTGGGCAGAGGATGCTGACTGTAAGGAAAGATCATGTTGCCTTAAGCTACTTGTTGCCCTGGTCTTCATACTTGGTCCTAATTACTGTGCAATATTCAAGGGATTTTTATATTAATCTGTATTTTGCAGCAGATGTCTAAATGGGACTGTTGAGCTGCTCTAAGTGCAGATCTGTCAAAGGATATGAAACAAAGTGCACAAGAGTAGTAATCAAGCTGCCACAATCTTTTGGGTGATGGATACTTGAAAATGGACTACTTGGTGTTTATCTGGCATCAATACTGTAGGAGTATGTTCCTTGGAGGGCTAAGGGAAGGGGATGTGACCACAGCCTGTTGTGATCCTGGTGGCCTGGAGGTGATAGAGTAGGCAGAACCAATATGTCCATGTGATGCAGCAAATCTGCCATGGGCCAAAGATTCTGAGCTGAACGGGAGCAGAGAAGGGCAAAGCTGCTTGGAAAGGCTGTGTGTGCTCACTGAAGGGCTGTCTCTTGAAACATGATGGTGAAAGAAATGCTATCGCACAGGTCATTCTGAGGTAGGTTAGTTCTCTTTTGGAGGTGGCCTGGAGAAGGGAAAAATCTAGTGTGGTATCCAGTGAGGAAAATCCCGACCTTCCTGACTCGATTATAAAATTCCTCCTAGATCTGCTGGCTTCAGTATTTTAAATATTCAATATATTAAAAATTATTATATACCATATATTGTTCAGATTTTACATATTTAAAGTTTCTCATACACATACACATCTGCAGGTACATATATACAATATATATGCACATATATGTATGTATACCCAAACACATAATACCCTTTGCCCAATGTTTTCTCTCTAACCCTGTCCTGGGGGGACATCTTATCCCTTCACGTTGCTAAGTTCTTGTGCCAAACAAACACTTGTTCACTTGTATTTCCTTAGTGAACTGTCTCTTCCTATAGCACATCTCAAGACTTGTCTGGAAATGCCACAAAAGGGTGTACTGAGCTAGGCCAAATGTTTCCTCCTAAACACTCCTCGCCTGACTATATCTGATTATACTTTTTCCTCTTTTTTGACATCAAATGCCCTTTCTCGCTTTCCCATGCTGACTGCAGGAGGATCCAGTTCTGGTCTCCTCCCATCATGTGTACCACAGTTCCTCCTCTCCTCTTTACTGCAGTCCCACTACACTTCTGTGTCATGGCTGCTCTGATGTGTTCCTCTCCTACCTGACCCACTTCTTGTGATGCCTTTGCTGCTTCTCAGTGACAATATTAATGTCTTCTGCTGCCCCCTTCCATCACACTTCTAAACATCCTGTCTTTACTTTCAAGTAACTTCAAAGCTTTCCTCCCCTCTCCCTTCTCTGTCTTTATCTAGTTCATCAGCTTCTCTTATTCTCTCTGCTGGCTTCCCACACGTATTTGTCTTTCTGCCACAGGCCTCATATTTTCTTCTGCATGCCCTCATTTCCCAGCTAATCTAGTAGTCGCTTGTCTCTCAACTCTTCTTTCAGCTCTCTTCTGCTTTTGGTATCCATAAGAAGGCATCAGATAACTGAATCTTGGCGATGAAAAGGAAAAATGTAATAAAGGCTGTGAAATACAGCTTCACACAGCAGGTTTAGATGTTGTTTCAAATGTGAATGGCTCTGTGCAACATGAAATAGCAGGTGCCCAACCATCATCTTTAAAAAGCTGAGATTTAAATTAGAAACTTGAAGGGCTGAGATGGCTCTGGGAAACAGGTGAGCAACAACAGCAGAGCAGCCAGACTAGCCATCTCCATGAACAACCAGCCTTTGCTCTTGGTGAGCTGGTCTACCGTGAACACATTTCCTGATTTGTGACTTTCATCCACTCTTCTGGAGCTGGCATCAGCAAATTTTTAACTTTTCTGGAGTTGGGAACTGATTTCCAGAACTTTTGGATGCTGAGGCTTTCCCATGGCTTGGGAGAGAGGAAACAGAAATATGCATTTTAGAATACTTTTAATACAAAAGAGCTTTCCCACATGTGCACCTCAGTAGCATATCTAATGAAATAACTGAAGAAATGACTTGGAGGCAGGGAGAAGGCCTTACTGTGTAGAGCAGCTTCCACAAGTTGCAGGAAGGTGGAGCTGAATACCCAGAATTTTGCATTCATTATTGTGCTCCTGTAGCAGCCAGAAGTTTCAACTGAAATGAGAACTCCCGTTAGGGCAGGTACCATAGAAATACCCAAGAACAATGTTACTCATCTCACCCACCTTTAGTTTAGTCTAGGTTTTAGTGCAAACTAACCATTAATTTCCTTTTATAACCAGGAGACAAAAGAACATGCAGAGAGGAATTCATATCTTAGAAGTACATGAGTTATCTTATGGAATTATCTTTCTGTCCCTATTAATAAAGGAGTTTTGGAGAGTTGTTTAAGATGGCCACCCACAGGTTTTACATGTTAATGAATAGTCCACATGGACAGAAAGAGACAAAAGGTTGGGAGAAGTCAGACTTGTCCAAGGTTAGTAGCTTAGTCAGGAGTAAAATCCAAGGCTTGTGGCTTGCCATTCTGTTCTCTGTCCAGTAGAGAACATTCTTCCCCTTGGAGGAAAAAAAATAAGGGGAGGAAAAGAAGCCAGCATGGACTTTCACTAGTAGATAAGAGCTGGAGGCAGGAAATACTGGTAGAGAAGAATCTGGTGGTATTAGGTGGGAGATCATAGAACAGTTCCAGTATAAGAGAAGGCTTCTCCAACATGATCACTGACCAACACCTGAAGGGTGTGAGGCCCTGTCCTGAAGTGGTGTGGCCTCAGCCCTGTGACTAAGAACAGGACCTTCTTCGCAATGGTCACACGTGTCCGTCCTACCTCTGCTGGAGGTCAAACCGTGTGGAGAGCAATTTGCTTTACTGTGGCTGACTGGCTTCGATGCCTCCATATAAAAATCCATATACATTTCCGAAAGCTAATGCCTAAGATTTGGCTCATTAAAATCCAGACGGCACACTAGTAAAATGGAGTCTACCAATGCACCAGATTTGCACACTGAAAAGTAGGATGCAGTCAGATTTGTCCGATCATTTATGAGCAATAAATATTCAGTAGTTTAGAATAAGTGCTTTGCTGATTTTTGACTGCAGATTCTGGAGGAAAAGCTTGGGGACACATGGGGACAGCTCTTGCTAATGCTGAGGACACCCTTGCATGGATGAAGTGGGCCAGGTTCGGTGCAAATGGCATTGGATGCACCGCGTTGATCTGCAGCAGCCGGGGGATTTAACGCATCGCTCTTGCACAACGGACTTGCTGTTAGCAGCTGGAATAAGCCACTTGCAGCCTTTTGCTTGTGAGTTTGTGTGCTGAGAGTGCTTCCTGCAGCTCAGCTTAATGTACAAAGCCGCAGAGAGGAGGGTCCCACCAGGGAATAGTGGAGAAGAGCTTTTCCGCAGCAGAGCCACCAAAGTGGTTTTGTTCAGAGTGCTTTGTTTCAGTGCTTCCTGAACAGGGATGATATTGCTTAGGCTGAGGACCTTTGCAGTTTGGAGCGCAAGCTGGTTTAGAATTGGGCCCAATTTATATGGAATGGGTTTATTTCTGCAGTAATGGTTTCTTCTAGGATGAGAATGTTTATGGCCTTTCCCTTTAGAATCATTGTTGCTCAGACTAGACTGTCTAGACAGCTCGGTTTTCAGGCATATTGACCGTGCTGTGCCTCTACAGTGGATAATAACATGTCAAAGCCATAATATTGCTGGCTAAGGCAGGCTCTGAAGGGGGAAGTGACTCTGCCCTCTATTTTCTTGGGAGGGAAAGTGGAGAAAGTCCTGTTCTACTGCCATTCGGGGGGGGAAGGTCTGTGGTCTGCTGCTCCTCCAGCCTGCATATTGCAGGTGAGAGCGCCTTAAGGGTGTACCGAGGGGTCTTTGCCTCCCAGATCTGTCACTTCATTAAATGCACGCTCCCTCACCCTAATGTGCGAGAATATCTGGAATGTTTGCAGAAAGGAAAAGAGCCAGGAAGCTTTTAGTTGCCTGCTTTAAATAATACATTCTTTAAAATACATTTCCTTTTCGGAAAAATAGTATTTACATAGCGTGACCACCAGCTATGATAAGTTGTCCTGAAGGAAATGGAATAGGCTTTTCCCACCAGTTTGTAATTCCAGGTCAAATGGAAGATCTTGACCAACTTGATCTTGTTTAACGTAGCCTTTCCTTCAAGGACCTTCAAGGAGTATGGAGTGATTTGCCATGTGTGGCCAGACCAAACATCACTGTGAGTGAATTTGTGGGTGATGTTTTCCCATGCACTTGAGTCTTGTATTCTGTGCTTTTGCTCCCTTTGACAGCTTGGTGAGAAATCAGAATATTGTAGAAGCATAATTAATTTCAAGTAGATGCCTGCTGGGGCCCTTCTGTACAGCCTTTGTGATTTTTAGGGGGTGTACAAGTAACTTCTTAAGCTCATCTTAAAGACGTTTGGAAGGGAAGAACTGATGACACTAAGTGAATTTTGAAAGGAGGATTCCCTTTTGTAGGCTACTGACAAAAATGTATTGCACAACCTTATTCACTTAAATTACTCGTGGATCCAAAGTTATAATACTTGCCCCAGGCTTTCTGCACTTCCCATGGAAATGATTAATTGAATTGGGCACTTGCAGGATTGTGTCTTGCAAACCCTTCAGGAAGCACAGAAATGCCCCTGACGTTTTTCAGTACTAGTAGAGGACTCCTTGGCTGTAAAGGATTATAGTTTAGAGAGCATGTATGTGCTGGACATCCAGAGCTCCCACTGGTATGTAGAAGGGAAAAAGTAGGTGCCACTGACATAACCGCTTTTAAGCAGTGGAAATGTGGAGAGTAATATCAGGAGGTGTTTCTGGCTAGATATACACAGTATATTATATTTGCACTGTATATCTACTTATAGGCAGTGTGTAGAGCTGATGGGCAACCTTAGCACAGCTCCTTGTCCTATGGTTATCATGAACGTTTGCTTGTGGAGGGATTCAGAGGGAAGTCATGGGAACATCCTTCCCTTCTGGATCACTGACTCCAGTATCCCTGCCAAGGAGACTGTCACATAATCCTTTTCAGAAAAATATCAAGCTCCATAGTTTAAGACTCTACTACTCTTCACAGAAAGGCTGTTCCAGATATTCACTGCTTTAATGGTTAGAAACTCTTTTAAAATTTCCAGCCTAGCTATATTCACAGTCAAATTTGTCCCATTTGTTTTTATGCCAGAATCACTCTATACTTTAAATATACATTTTTCCCTGTTAGTGGTGTTTTGAGGTTGTTGAGACTGTCTGTTTTATAATAAAAAGCAATAGAAACATTGGTGGTGGTTTATAGTTAAAATGAGGTGGAGGTGAGACTTTGTGGCATGTCGATAAATAATACCTCATTAGGCACAGAATCGGGTATTCAACTAAAACGCAGCACTTGTTTTGATCTGAGACACATACACTTGAGTTGCTGAGGTCCTCTCTAATGGTCTCTCCTGCACACGAGGCAGAAGCAGAGGCAATGTCCTGTTGCTTAATGATGCTGCCAAAATCTTTTGGAGGTATCTTAAAAGTTCAAGTACTTCTCAAACAAAGTGTCTTGTGTTTGATCTGAGTTGCTGGCAGAGACGATGCTGTTACCCAGCTATCAAGCCTCTGCCCACTTCAGGAAATACATTGACTATAGGATATAAATAAATCTCTTTCAAACAATCAGACTTGCAGTGATTACAAACCCAGGCATCCGCTCCCACGCATCCCCTGGGAGCTCCAGCATCTGGCGTCGGCGCCTGCCGTAAGTAGAGAAGCTCTCACAGTTTACGAACCAAAAGTAAACCAAAATGAACCAATTAACCTCTAATATGATCAAGATTGGACTGTGAGATTTGCCAACTTCCTCATGGCTTGAAAAGCTGACAGCTGAATGAGTGCAGCAGCAGTGATGAGCGTGGACGTGTTACATAGGACTTGACCTGAAGCAGGACGTTCCTGCATGGGTGCTGTTAGAGTAACCCAAAGTGACAAGTTTATGAGGTTTCTTTTGTTCCTCTTTCAGCTTATCAGGGGATACAAAGTCCCAGAGAATCTGCCGCTGTAGTCCAGGATAGCTTTCAGACTGAAATGGCTGTATTAGTGCTTTGGTGGCTTTTATTGCTCATCCAGGTTTCAAATACTGCACCACACTAAAATTGTCACTTGCTTTGACAGTTGCTAAGACTAATGGAGGGGGGAAAAAAAGAGTGTATAAATCTTTACTCTTTCAAGATTTCAATTTTGGACTTGACTTTGCTCATGAAAGTAACCTGTAGAACAAGTCAAATAGTGTATTTACTCACATGTACTAAAGTTTATGGTTTCAGAACAGTAATTTATCTGTGGTCACTTAGAGGTGTTTACGGTATGTTCAGTTGTAGGATCTAAAATATGACCTCTTTCACATCTCCATGGGCAGACTACAAAGCATGCTGGCCTGTTTTGCTCCCCTTTTACCCTGGTACCTCAAGGCACCGCATAGGACAGACCTTCACCTTTCCTTGTCTATCACCAGCAGCTTCAGCAGGAAGGCAGGCCAGACTTGATGTCGTCCAAGTGGGGATGCTCATTCCAAGGAGGTTATAATAAACATTCATAGCAGTTTTGGGAACAAGGAGGGATTTTCCCCCCCCCCCCCCCCCCCCCGCCCCGGTCACATAACCATATCCCAAACATCCAAAAAGACCTGGTACAAAGTTAAATGTGGATGGAGTGAGTCTGAGGTCAGGTGTCTATAGGGTGTCTCTGTATCTTGATAGGAAACAGTTGTACCTTCCCATGCAGTAGAGTGTCTACAGCCCGGAGTCAAACTGTACAGTCAATTGTACAACTCCAATGTGGCCCCTTCTCTGTAGCTGGATTGGATTAGCCAATGAAACACTTTAACAATCTACATGCATGTTTTCTTCTGCTTGTCCTGTGCCTGCAAGGGTGAGGAGGGCAGAGGAGGTATTTTGGAAGGTGCCCTCCCCTGTATTTTGTTCTGTAAATGGATATATTTCAATTTACCCTTTGAGGGTACCTTTACAAAGAAAAGGTAGAAGACAAATATTTTATTGGAATAAGGAGGCCTTAGAAGACGTCTAACAATGTAAAACCCACTTTAGGAAAAGTGTCTGCTTCGGGCTGTGTGCAGTCAGTGTTGCAAGTTCTTTGCTGGATGTGAAGCTTCCCAGACAGGGCAGCCTTTCTCTGTGGCTTTCACCACACTCCTCCACAGCGTGTGCGCACGTTGCTGCTTATTTGGAACAGACTGTCTTGGAGGTGAGCAGCTTTCTGATTTTGAAGGGCAAACTTTTTTTTTTTCAAGACTTCAAGGTTGCAACTTATGGTGCTCCCGACATACTTGTGGCAGTCACCTGCCATCTGACTTCCCATTTGTGCTGGCAGTGGCTTTGCTGGGGACCACGTGGGCATGAGGAGTTGCTGGCTTTAAGCACAGTTGTCATGTTGGATTATTGTCAGAGGGATTCGATGTGCCCATGATGGTGTTGAATATGTATGCTACACAGAATAGCGGTGTGTTGTCTCTCCTACAAACACCTGATCAAAGCCCACTGAAGACACTATGAGCATTAGTTCAGCATCTGTCCCCTCCCACCCATCTGGTACCCCACTGAGCTTTGGGAGCATCTTCCATCTGTGTTGGGCACCTTGCTCTGGTTTCTTGTGTTTAAAATTAGCTTTGCGTTGGAGGAGGGGTGAGTTTAGGGCTGTGGATATTTAAATACCCTCCAGAGCTATAGTTGTGAGACATTAACAGAAATTAGACCTGTCAACTGCAGGCAGGCTGAGCCTTGCCAGGAGTCTGACTTGGATTAACATTTATCTGCCAGAGATCCTACGGGTTGTCTGAGTGCCTTCCCCTCCTTGATGAACGTCTGGGCACCCTGCACAGAGAGAGGACAGGTTTGCCCTTTGTATGCATGGACCTGGGAGGCAGAAGATGCTCCTCTTTATCAGCCTCATCATCCCAAGGAATTCAGTGCCTTGGATGAGGCACTGACATACACAGTGTGAAAGGAGCTGTTTCAACTTAACCAGGATTAATTCCTTTGATGTTAACTGGTATAAAAACAACAGTGAGAGTCTCTTCCTGCCCAAATGATTGCCTAAATCCCTGGGCCAGACCCTCAGTGTAAGGCTTCCTGGTTAATTCGGCAAAGCAAAAAGGGTTCAGCAGCTCCAAAAGTCCGGTCCCTGGAATACCTTGCGCATAGGATGTGTATGCAGTGATGAGGAAGAAGCAAATCCTGGTTTCCTTGGAAAATGAACCCATTTTGACAACATCCCTGAGAGAGCTCGGACTCTGAGCTAAACAAGAGCAGCAATTATGTCAAGAAGGAGAGGGAGAAGATGCTGCAGCTTCCTCCCCAGTTGTGCATTGCTCAGGAATGTGCTGAACCACTCAGAATTGCCAAAGTCATGGTAGTAGTGGACATGCCCACAACAAATCTTTAGGAACCAAGAGGACTTTATGATTGAAAACTCATGTCAATAGAAAGTCTTTGCTCTTCTTTGGTTTTGTAGTGACTGTACAATGATTACGAAGATCTGCATTTTGGACTTCTTTCCTGTTATGCAAGCAGAGAGCTTTCCTAGCACGCTTACTGGAGCAAAACTGCTGCCTTCAGCATCTTCAGTCTTATTAAACTGATCTGACTTTCTATATTTCTATATTAACTGTCTTTTTTAAACTGTATGTCACACTTCAGAACTCACAGTGAATATGCAGAGCAGGGAGCTTTGTCGTGTGAAATATTAACAAATCGCTGAATATTCTTGAATGGTGGCTGGGATCAGTTTGCAGCGTAGTTCTCAAAACCTGACAGCTCCTGGAGGATTGCAGTAGCCGGACGCACTTGCAGAGCACAGCTACAGGAACTGCTCGTTACTGACTGATCATCCCAGCAAGTCATACTCCTTTGTAATCCACTTGATAGATATTCTGGTTATTCCTGGTGAGTGTTTAATATTTTGTTTCATGCAGCTCACCACAGGTGTCTGATTGAGGCAGTTTCGTAGGTATAACAAGGTCTTGGACATCTTAAAAGAATTGTTCTGGGAGTCCAAAGTAGCAGTAGAACTCTGTGGGGAAGTGTTTGGGTCTGCCTTGAGAGGGAGGAAAGTGTTACTGTCCTGGCAATTCAGAGGACAGCTCTGGCTGTCCAGCTGCTTCCTGACGCATCCAAACATTTGAAGGCTTTGCGGTCATAGCTGCCAAACGTGCTGGACCAGTGGACTGCTCTCAGCAGTCAGGTATTCCTCTGATCTCCTGTGCACCTGCATCACCCAACTTTTAATTGAAAATAATTGGAAGCCTGAATGCAGAGTTGTTGCCTCTGAAGCCGTTCCTGAGCCTTGGACTGCTGGAGCATGGATGAATATAACCTAGTGATGCTGCCCTAGGCATAGCCTCAGGAGGAACCCTTGCTGCTGATTTCAGCTATGTGCTGACAATTATTTTAAAACTCTGTAGAGACTTTTTTATTTGATATGATAATTTGTGAGCTGTGATGCCAAGGATTAGGTGCTATGTTGGTGCAAATGGGCCCCAGTGATGTAGAAGAAACTCCCTGCCTGCTCCCCATGAGCAGCCTGGCCCAGCCCGGTGAAGGTCCCCCTCCAGACTGAGGTGATGGTGTAACCACTGGGGAAGATGGGAACAATGTGTCTGGAAGGGAGATCTGGGAAAACCAAAGCCTGAATTTTGGACTTTAACCATTTATATGCCAGAAGGGTCAGACCTAAAGTGTAAGCAGAGATCTGAATCGCTTTACAGCCAGTTATCCCACTGAGTTCTCTGAGAAAACTGCCAGTACAAGGCAGATTACTGCTTTGTAGGGGTAAGAAAGTCGGGGGGTAGATAGGTGCATTGACTTTCAGCTGCAATCCCTGTGCATTTGAAGATATTTTAATTCTGGGAAATATCAGTATGCTTGAGGCAGTGAGATTTGCTGGCTGATCTACCTCCTTTTGGAGTTCCTCGAGAGGCAGCTGGGCCAGTGGAGTTATATCAGATTAGATGAACATGAAATGGCCCCTTTAGTGCTGAATTGACACTGCTAGGAATTGCAGGGAGGTTTACTGCGCTTCTGTGATCCCAGCAGTGCATACAGGGCCCTGCAATTCCCTAGGCACATGCCATTGCTTGATCTTTGAAGATTGTGATTGAAAACATTGTTGGTAGGAGACAGAGTTGTTCCCCTCTGTTCACCAATGGTCTCCTTGCTGGGGAAGGTTGATTTTTTTATTTTTTTTTTTCCCAGAGTGCTCAGCAATTGCATCAATTCAGATGTGGATGAAAGGAGACATGATCCTATAGTGGAACCTAAATTAGCTGGGCCATAACTAGACATAAGTGTCTAGAAGCTATTTTTGAAAAGGTGGACTCTGCGTCAAGAGACAGATAAATTCAGAAGTACAGGAGAAGGTTGATATGAGAAGAACTGTTAAATCTGTGGTTGGTGAGGGCTTGCGGTATTCTGTCCCTTTGCTGGAATTCAAGCTCCTCTTTTAGTTTAATATCCAGGACTGAACTCGCTCACTCCTTGAATGGCACTTCATAAAAGCACTGGTTGCACCATGTCACGCTGAGCATGGGCAACGGTGTGTGTCTGAGCCTCTCTGTCCCACTGATGCAGTTAATATTTCCCTGCCCAAGCTGAACCAAAGGTAAAATATAAATTGGTCCTATCCGCGCATAGCTGGAGCCTGTAGAGAGGCTTCATCAATCACGTTAGCACTGGGAAGCGGACTTGCTCCCTTCCCGAGCAGGCAGCTGTGCTCCGTGCTGAGAAGTGATATAAATGCACCCTGTGCCTTGGCATTAGCTGGGGATGAGAGAGGTTGATGACCGTGACTAATGGTGGAGGTGAAAAAGCCTTTTCTGAGCTGTGCCTGCAGATTTTGGTTTTACCAATGAGCTCAGAACAGAGATCATGACAACTGAACCCATCCCAAACCTAGGCCATGTGTTGGAGACGGTAGGGAAGTTCATCCCACCCATTTTGTCGCTCTTTGGTGTGGGATGGGCAGCAGTGCTTTGGGATGAGCCACAGCATTGTGGAGTGATCTGAGAGCTCACTGGAAGCCAGTGGGAGAGGGAGCAGTGTACACGGTTTGGAGAAGGGTTGGAAGGGTGACCAACTTGATGGAGTACAGCCCTGCTGTACTCTGAAAATGCATTTGGGTGATCCTAAAAGAGTGCTTAGGAGCAAGGGAGGAAAGATCCAGCAAGATGGGAGAGAAAATGTAAGGCTAACACAGCTGGCTGTTGGGATGGATGGAGATAAAAAGCTCTGGTCAGAGGGAAAACAGATACCTGAAGGGAGAAGAGTAGAAGGGCAAAGTAAGGAAGAAGTGGTGAGATAAAAGAAGTCCTGTTGTGTGTCACTTTGTGGTGTTTGCCCCAGTTTCAATGGCTCATGAGTAACATCTTCCTGGTATGCCTGGTCAAGCTGTAAAGCTTTTGAGACACACTCAGAGGGTGGATCCATTGGGTCGGCTCCTCCTGCCTCCTCTGATTGCTCTCAAACCCTTTGAAAGGCACAGGTCTTCTGTGACACCGCTCACTACCATAGAGTGACCTTATATCACTAATGCCTGTTTTGGAGGATTCTCAGCTTTTGCTGGTGCTCATGGGCTTTGCAAAACTTGCTTTCCCATCTCTGTAGCATGGGGCTTGCTGGAGTGGCAATCATACTGACTGCAAAACATGCATTTGAAATGCTACGTGCTCCTAACAAGCTGTGGTTGTCTGGACACAAAAATGGCCTATTTTCTGGTATATTTGTGGTCATCCAAAGTGAACGCCCATCTTCTGGATTTTCCAGTGGGCTGCTGCCTGTTTTGGACTACTTAAACCAGTGAGTACGGTGTCCTCATCTCTGTGACCAGAGCTCTGGTGGGAATTGGGGGACAACTGACCTGTGCCACTGCAGCCATGGGAAGGATGCTGGGGGACATCATGGATTTCCAAGTAAAATCATCCAGAGAGACAGCAGAGCTACCAGCAGATGTACGGAAGGACACAAGGAAAGCATGACATGATCAAAACTTGTCAAGGAATATTGCTGAGGAGAGCCAGAACCAAAACAGAAGCAGCAGAGCTGTTCAAAAGCATTACCTTTTCTGTGGCTTGGAGCAGAGAGCTGAAATGAGGAGATTTAGGTTTTGGCTGCCATAGGCAGTTGCCTAATCCCTCTATTCCAGAGCTAGAGCTACTGGCAGCTTGGGTCAGTAATACTCCGACACCTTTTCAAAGCACTTTCCAATCCTTGGCTGTGATATGATGCAGGTATAAAGGTAGGGGGATAATTATTCAGCTGCCTATCTAATCTGTTTGATCTCACTAGTCTAATCTCCATTATCTTCAAAAACAGGCGACGGGTGTTTTTGATGCAGCCTGTGATCAGAAGCCACGCACAGAAATCAGGAAAGTAGGGCAGCTGGCCATTTTCAAAGCAAAGCTGCAGTCTGTTCCTTGACTGTGTTCTGATCAGAAAAAGGCTTTTCCCATCTACAAATGGACTTTTATCTTTTTTCTTTTTCCTACCCCTCATAACAAACAGCTTTTTTGGTAAAGTTGCGTTGGCTGTTCAAAAGGTTTCTGCATTAGAAGTCCTGGGATGGAGAGACAATATCTGGGGACTGCCTGCAAAAGCTGTGTTTGGTGTGGGCTTAAGAGAGTTTTTTTCTCTTGCACTGCAGTTTTTAAAATGCTTGTGGGGTAAAACATTTTGATCAATTATTATGATAATGACACAAGAGTGGAATTATGAGCATAATTATAATTACCATTTTTATGCACAGTTAATTAATCATAAAATACTACATTATAGAATTTTTCTGTTTAATGAAATTCATTATAGAGGCCCCTGAAGCCCTAAATTTAATGTTAAACAAATTAAACCTGTGTCTGGTGTTAGGGCTGTTAGCACAAATGTGGCCTTGAATTAGCTGCTAAAACAGGACTTGGTGAGCAATTAGCCAAAGGGGTGGTGGTGAAGCAGCTCTTCCTGACCACAGGTACCTGCTCTAGGTTGAGGGGAGTCAGTTTTTGCCAGCCCTGGTATTTACTATGGGTAGCTCATGTGCTAGCTGTTGAAAAGTCTGAGTTCATTAGCCTCTAGCCCAAAAGTTTGGAGGACAGTATATGCTTGGAGAAGAAAAGATGGTTTTCCTGCAGAGTTCCTGGAGGGTAAACCATCCCACATCTTATTGGGGATAACTTCTTATCCATGGTCCAGGTTTCAGCTCTCCAACCAGGATGTAATGCAAAGAGAATAAGAGTATGGTGGCATGGTTAGACTGCCCTGCCAAAACACTTTTCAACTAGATATTGAACTTTATCACTGCCATGCATCAAAGACTTGGGAAAGACCCTCCTGGAGCGTACTAACAGTGTGGAAAAGCCCAGTGTTTTGAGTCACATGGCTTTGAAAGAAGAAAGGTTAAGTTTTAGGAGGGGAAGGCCAGCTGGGAATAGGTCACAATCAGCAGCAGTGTCATTGCTCTATGTTCATCTCCTCTCTGAAGAGCTGTACTGATTTAAGGCAGGTTGTAGATCATACCTCACATTGCAGCAAATCAAGTGGACTTCCTCTCTCTTTGTAACCTTGTCCTCCTGAGGTAGGTCCCAGCAGTTGGGAGACTTCTTGCAGCATTGTTCTCCAGCATGGCTCTGAGAGATTAAAGTGTTTGGGCTTTTTTGTTAGTTTGTTTATTTTTTTTCCAGGGCACTAAACCCATATTGTGTCTATGCCAGTGTGGCTGTGTTGATCTGTTACAGCTCTCTGTCAGAACTGGCATCCCAGGTAGCTCCATCACAGATATCTCCAGTGAGCTAAGCAGCAGAAGGGCCAAAAAGGAGTGAGTTTGATCAGGAAAATACTTCTTAGACAGGAAGAATAGAGGCCATCTTCCAAGAGGAAGAGTAGAGGCCATCTTCGCTTGCCTTTAGGCATGGACAATATTATTTTGAACCTGAGCTGGCTATCTAGTTGCTTTTATCACTGCAGACGCAGTTCACTTGGCCTGGTCTAGTTCCCCTTATTGGCCATGATGGGGCACATCTTCCACGAGCCCATTTTGTACTTCTGAGGCCAACAGGGTCTGGATGGTGGTGGGGGTGGAAGCCGTGCTCAGGTTTGTCGGGTGGCTCAATGAGATCCTCCCTGACGCTACTGTCAGAAAGGACTTGGAAGAATGCAACAGCATCTTTCCAGCTTTCTTATTTACTGGTTGTCATGCTTTTTGCAGGGACAGTGCCTGGCACCCACCTTTCCAGTCCCATTCAGTCGATCTCATCCCTGTGTACTGTGAAAGGCTTTCAGAAGTGCGTACGTTCAAAGATGCTGTTTGTTTTTGTTTTTACCAGTGTCTGTGTAACGGAAAGAGTTCTTGGAGGTATTAAATTATCAATTTTCTCACAGGTGCCCAGAGTGCTGATTGTTATGGTTGTTTTTATTGATGTCTGATCTGGAAACAGATTGCAGTTTTGTTGTTTTTAATATAATGTGACATGTCTCAGCATGCAGCTATAGTAATGTAATATAAAAAGAAATAGGCCTCTTCTGAAAGTGCAGGCACTGGTTATTGCCATTTGTCTGGAAAAATTGCTGCTTTTTTCTTTTTTCCTTTGCAGTTCTTAATCAGGGAAGCTAACACAAACCTCTGCTAAATTTTGTGTTTATAACTACGTCATTGTTAATGCAACATGTAATAGTACCATATTAACTTGTGTTGTGTGAGCATATCTAAAACCCAGGTTGTTCCTGTCTTGGGAATCTGATAGTATCAGGTAGTACATTCAGAGTCACCTCGAGGTTTCCTCTCAGCATCAGGAAATTCCATTTTGCCCCCTTAAGTACTTTTGGGCAGCAGAATTAAATTTATGGTGGTGGCAGAACAGTTTATGAGCTGGAAATGAGGGTGGTCCTTGGGCGGTTTAAGAACTGGAAAGGGTCTGTGGTTATATGGGTAACTGCAAGGGTGTTTTCTAGGGGAGCAAATGGGAAGGGCCAGCAGCAAGGGAATGGCCGAACGAAGAGACCTGGGCAGCAGCCAGAGTTTGGGGAAAATGAGAGTGGATGGAAGAGACCTGGAAAAGTATCTGTGGAGGTTTGAAGGACCAGCAGCTGCTCAGCTTTGAGAGAGGAAGAGTGCTGTGGATGCAACTCAGTGTGATGCTCTGCTGTCTTTAGGCCACCACGTATAATTATTGCTCTTACGCTGGTTTCTGCGAGCTGCAAAACAAAATCAGGGTTGTATGTTAGAATCTGTCCTTTCCTAGTTCTATTGAATCCTTTTTTATTTAGTTAGTTTTTTTGCATTGCATCGGAGGTGGTGCACTGATTTGTTGTTGGAAAGGAGAGGGGGAAATACTGAGCTTGTGCTGTCGAGGCCAGTGTTGAAACCCCAGCATTCTCCAACCCATCACAAGAAACTGGCCATGGAGAAGGATTGCTGGTACCTCCTCAGGGCAGCAGCATGGTCTGTAGCATTGCATCTGCCCACAGCCAGGATGGGCTTAGCCTGGCTTGATTTTTGTGTGATGGGACCAGGCGAGCACACAGAGAGCACTAACAGGACCATGTCTGCACATAAAAATACACGTATACTGAGGACACAGCTGGCATGTGCTGGCTTTGCAACACCCTAGCAGATCCCTAATTTGTTAAACTCCAATTTTATTGGACAGCAGGACATAATTTAATTTAGCCCTCGATGGGAGTGCTGGGGGAAATCAAGTCCTGTCTATGCATGCTGAAGTATTTGCCTATGTTGTTGCATTAGAGTCCTTGGCTTTTAAAAGTCAATAATGCAATACTGTCTAAAGCCAAAAGATGTCTTAGAAGGAGACCTGCTCTCTGGGGTTAGGGTATCTATAGCCTATTCAGGGAGTAGGTACCATCAGACTAAATGCAGCAGCCACTGCTGCTAACCAGGCTTCATGGAGAACTCTGCTCGTGAGGAGTGGTCCCTTGCAGGACCAAACCACAGTCCATGCTGCCTTTGCTCTCCTGGGAAGCAGGAAAAGTGCAGGCTGTGAAGAGGATCCTCCTTCAAAAATACTTACAACAAGCCTACTCCTTTCTGCTAAAAACACCTTGGTTTCATATTCTGGGTTTTATTTTTAGCAGCTCTGCTGTGAAATCTGTCTCACTTAAACAGACCCTGCTCTCTGTTTTCACTGACGCTTCTGGCATAAAGTCAATAAACTTATAATAAGAGAAATCTCTGGAGAATTTCTCAGAACTTTATTAGGTTGACAACAGGTGGGGAAAAAAAAGCATTATAGGTTATATTTAAACCGCACTGATTTGAGGCATGCATTTGTGTAGTAAACAAATGCATGGCTATTCTCAGCTGAGTACTTAAACCTGCAAACGGGAAGTGCTTGAAGGGGCACGGAGTCCTCTGGTCCATCCTCCTCTGCTATGGCACGGTCAGCTGGGCTTGTATCACTCCCATGAGGACCTTGCTTAAGAGCAGGCTTAGAGAATCATCATTTAGAGACTCCCTTCAGTACAGTACTGGAATACAGTATGATAAAAACTAAACTAAATCCCCCGATGATCCCAGTCCAGCCTGAATATCTCTAATAGAAAGACAAACACTAGGACTTGCAACTCATTCCTCAAAGAAGACCTATAAAACCTTCTAATGGCAGCCAGAGATGTAAAAATTTATAGCTCTGAATATAAACAATCCTAAATTCAAGTGAGATATTGCCTTCAAGACATAGTTCTTCTTTCCCAACTGCATGCTTTTTGCTACCCCTCACTTATACTAACTTCTTGCCTTTCTGTACCAAAAAAAGGCTGATCATCATTTTTGTGCTCTACATGTGCATTTCCCCTCAGATTGTCTAATTGGTTAATATAATTAACTTAAACCTGGAGCAATTGTTCTTAATCTGTGCTTAGCTTGAGGTTTTCAGCTTGTGTGTCTCACTTGAAAAGAAGCTCCTGTGCCTAGGAGTGTGCTCATTATACTTTCAGCTGCATCCAGTTATTAAATCCAAGCTACTGCTTCTTTCTGAAAACCTTGTCTGTCCAATAAATCTTTAGAGGTATAAAGCAGATACTCTGCACACCTTAATGTGTGTTGGGCGAGGAGCGCGGATCTTGAGACTGTAACTCTGCTTCGTTTAGTAACTGGTGATGGGGTTTGATGGACCTACGATGGTAACGTTCAGAAGCTAATGGAAACAAATAGTGCTGGCAGTTTACATTTTTCTCTTGGAGGGGACTACAGTGATTTTCCTGATATTACTGTGCTGGCATATGAAGCAAAAATGTCTATTATCACTCACGCTGCAAGTGCTGAGAGAAACTTTGGGGACTGTGATCATCTCTTATTCAGGAGCAGAGATATTTCTTGCTTTAGAAAATCTCATTGAAAAATCAGTTTCTGAGATCTCTCAGCTTTTATGCTAGAGGTGTTCTGCCAGTTTGAGGGAAAAGAATAGTTCTGATAAATCCTGCGGCAAGTATCTGAATCTGAGGAACGCTGGGGAAAAAGACTTGGAAAAATTAAAAAAGCGCTCTATAGCGCAGAGAGCGATAGGAGATAAAGCATATTGAGTGACTCTGTTTATGGGGAGAAAGATTAAGGCTCTTGTGCCAGGCAATAGGCTACTCTTGGCCTCCAGGTGGGGAGGGAGTTCCTTTCTCAACGTGCTTTTACAAGCTTTCAGGGGCAGGGATGGGTTTGCTTTTGGGGGTGGTGTGAAGTAGATCCCCTTGCTCACTGCGTGCAGCACCCCTGAATGGTCCTCACATGTGATCTGCAGCGTGGGGGGGTGCCTGTTGCTGGGAGGTTTGCCTCTGTCAGAGGCAAAAAGTTGCATTTTGCTCTATTTATAGCACTCTGTGCCAATATTTAGGCAATTAATTAGCACCAGTGCCGTTTGCTGCAGGGTGAGGGTTGCTCAGGGTTTAGGATCTGCAGGCGCACACAGGGGATATTCTGGTGACATAAATATGTCAAAATTTGCTTGCAGCATGCCTCTCCTGCATGCTGTGCAGCACGCTGTCAGGGTCTTGACCCCTGGTAAATAGGGGAAGCCACGCTGGGATTCACAGATGATGCATGTTAGCTTGTAGTTGAATTCTGGTTTTGACAGCTATTGTTGAGGAGAGCTTTGGGTCCTTCTCATGACGGCCAGCAGCTGGCTGTGAACACATCCTTAGGCTGGGCAGCCCATGTGGGTTAGACCAGCCCGGGAGGCCCATGTGGGTGCTGAGGAGAGGAAAATGTAGACATATTTTTAAGATGATCTAAATGCACCAAAAAAAAAAGAATTTTTTTTAACCTTAATTCCTATCCAAACAGAAGAATGCTTTGAACATCCTTGATCTTCGCCAAAACTGTCAGCAAATGTTTAACCTTCCCAAAATCTATTTTAGCACTGAAGATAAATAATTTCAGTGTATAACATCTTTGCTTTCAGAAGGAGACTTAGCTCCTGAGAAGGGAAGCCTAACTTGAAATGTTCTTTTGTGTGTACACTGAGCGTGAAGCCCAGTACTTTATAAGACTCACGGTATTGGTAACTTGGCAACTTTTAAATCATGAAAGATTTACACAGGTGCTGCAGAGTTGGAAATGCTTTATGACATGTTCATTCACATTAAATCAGACTCTGCCTCTTTAGAGTTTTCTTTCTAGACAGTTATGCAAATGCAAAAAGACAGGAATGGATTTAAAATGATTTTCAGCATTGGAAGATTAGCAGAAAGCGACAGACTGCTACAAAACACTACACTGCCTCTGCTGCTGCAGACTTTCAGCCCTGGTTGGGATGGGATGGGCAGTGGTGAGAAGAGGAAGAAACAGATCAAGGGTCTCAGTTTTAGCTTTGTTATTGGAACACTTATGTGCTTGGATGGGATAATGGGTTTGTTTTGCAAGGTGGCTGATACAAAATGATAATGAAAAATGATTATATAGAAATCTAGTGTAGGACTTGACTGTTCCCAGTGTGCAACTTCTCTCCTCACCCTTAATTGAAAATGAGCTAGGAAACTCTTCCTTTTGGTCTTGTCCAAGGACTGGAACCTGCAAAGTCTCTAAAGTGATAATTATCTCTTGCTTATGTGACTGAGCTTGTTTGCTTCTCTGGATATGGAGGGATGAACTAGCTTCTACCCTGCAAAGGGCACAGGCAGGATTATCCTGTCCTGTTGCTCCCCAATCCCAAATCCCCCAAATTGGAAGTGCAGTATTTGACACCACTCATCAAAAAAAAAAAGACACCGCTCTTCATCGCCTGCATGCAGCACTGAAAAGCTCAGCTCTCCCTGTGCTCTTTTAAAGACTGTATGGCCCATAGTGTTTGCTATGTGCTTTTAACTCCCATGCAATGGCAGTTCTTAATGGGTGATTAATTGGCTTAATGTAAAAGATAAAGTCATGAAAATGACCTCCTGAGGCAGAGCCCTGTACCCTGCTAAGGTAGGCTACTCATCATAAAATCCCCTAGGATATCTGATATAATTTGCAAAGAATAATCCCTCAAAAGGACTGGAGTGGATAGGGTCTGGTCTCTGTCACCAGCCTGTCTGTCCCTGACACAGGTGACATGCTGAGGACAGAGGTATTCTGTACTTGCAACCTTCACTTTGATTTGAGTACTTTGTACGAGCATATGTTCTCTGAAGGCCAAAGCCAAAGAAGTTAAAGAAATACAGAAGATCCCCATTGATTAGATTTTTGAATTAAATTCCTGGTGAAATTTTGAGAGCTACTCAGGCTTGAGTTGCTACTTTGCTTTGAAAACAATGAGATTTAAAAAAACAAATAAAAATCACCAAATAAATGTCAGAGCCTTCCTCTTTTCTTTGGAGTGAGCTTGGACTGCTTTTACAGGGTGCTTTCAGCAATGCTCAGTTTTCCCGTTGGCCCAGCTCAACGGAGATCCTCTATGGATTTGGTGATACCTGAGTCTGGGACTCTGAGGAAAGACCTGAGGTAATTCTTGTGTTTTTAGGTTTGACAGCCCTTGCAGTACCCAGCACTGAGAGTCCCTGATAGATCACAGGGCATGGGGATTGTCATTCTTGAAATGTTTTCCTTACTTTTGAGACACTGTCCTCTCCCAGTTTCCTTTCTGCTTCTCAAATACCTCAGTGTACAAGATCTCATCTTTCTCCTTCCAGGTCTTCAGAGAGTTCTGTTGCTTATCTCCAGTTGTGAGTTCATGAATTATGATTCTCCAGTGCATATTAGATCGCTTAATGCTGATGTTTCACCTACCTCTCTCTCTAGTCCAGCCTTGTCTCTCTGTTCGCATCAAGTCCTCTCTCTGGTATCGTCTCATGGACATCCATCCTCAGCTTAAGCTCACCAAGCACTACACCAAGCTCTTATGTCTTCAAGCCCTTTCTGTCATCTCCCTCCTTAGTCTCTAGGCTGCCTCACCCTGTGCTGCGCTATGAGCACAATGACCTCAGAAAATGCACCTCAGGTGGGGGAGGTTTTCTGCTGTGGAAAAGCCCTTTTAATAACACAAGAGATGTCACTTTGAATATGTTTTTATGGCCATTTTTGCAGCTTTTATTATACCTTAGATCTAGAACAGATCCTTACAATTACTCATAATTAAAAGTGTGGCCAGCAGGTCAAGGAAGGGGATTCTCCTCCTCTACTCTGCTCTTGTGAGTGTCCACTGTGTCCAGCTTTGGGGGCACCAACATCAGAAGGACACGGACCTGCTGGAGTGGGGCCAGAGGAGGCCACGAAGATGCTCGGGGGGCTGGAGCACCCCCCTGTGAGGACAGGCTGAGAGAGTTGGGGGGGTTCAGCTGGAGAAGAGAAGGTTCTGGGGAGACTTTAGAGTGGCCTCCCAGGACTGAAAGGGGCGACAGGAAAGGGGGGAGGGACTCTTGATCAGGGGATGTACGGATAGGATGAGGGGTAACAGCTTTAAACTGACAGAGGGGAGATTTAGATGAGATATAAAGAAGAAATTCTTCCCTGTGAGGGTGGTGAGGACCTGGCACAGGTTGCCCAGAGAAGCTGTGGCTGCCCCCTCTCTGGAAGGGTTCAAGGCCACGTTGGACAGGGCTTTGGGCAACCTGGGCTAGTGGAAGGTGTCCCTGCCCAGGGCAGGGGGGTGGGACTGGATGATCTTTAAGGTTGTTTCCAACCCAAACCGATCTGTGATAATTGACAGTCTTTGGCACTTTACAAATCAAACTATGCAGCCTGAGAAAAATAACCCTTCCCAGTAAGTGACTCTTGCATGGGGAGAGTAATGACAAATGTGGAGTGCAGGAGCAACAGGCTTTCTGGGCAATTGTAAACAGCATTTGTGCTTAAAAGCATCATCCTCTGATCGCACAGCATTCAGTGACAGAAAGGGAAATGCTGTGTTTAATGAATTAAATTGTTCATTGAAAATCATGACCTGTTTCTGACTTGTATGTACTTATTGGCTGCTTGTGATGCTGGTAGCCCTTCATCAGCACAGGGTGTGAGCAGCTCCTGCCTGTGCTTTCTCTAAGCCTCACTGCTTTTGTTTTGTGCTGGCTACGCTTCATTTGTCTGTCCTGTGCAGCTGTCTGGATGTTAACTCTATTGCAGAATAGCTGCTGTGCATATGTTAACAACAAAAACATATGTGGAATCACAGGCTGGCTGAGACTGGAAGGGACCTCTGGAGATTGTCTGGTCTGACCCTTCTGCTCAAGTAAGGCCACCTACAGCCAGTTGCCCAGGACTGTGTCTAGATGGTTTCTGAATATCTGCAAGGATGGAGACTCCACAGCCTCTCTGGGCAACCTGTTCCATTGCTTGGTCACTCTCACAGCAAAAAAGTGTTTCTTGATGTTCAGAGAGAACCCCCCATGTTAGTTTTTGCCCATTGGCTCTGGTCCTGCCACTGGGCACTGCTGAAAAGAGCCTGGCTCCATCCTCTCTGCACCCTCCAGTGAGGTATTTATACACATTGATAAGATCTCCCTGAACCTTCTCTTCTCTGGGCTAAACAGTCCCAGCTCTCTCAGCCTTTCCTCATAGGAGAGATGCTCCAGACCCTTAATCATCCTTGTGGCCCTCCATTGGACTCTCTCCAGTACGTCCATATCTCTCTTGCACTGAGGAGCCCAGAACTGGAGAAACACTCCAGCTGTGGCCTCACCAGAGCAGAAGGGGGAAGGATCAACCCCCTCGATCTGCTGGCAATGCTTTGTCTGGTGCAGCTGAGGGTACGGCTCCCCTCTGCAGCAAGGGCACATTGCTGGCTCACGTTCGACCACGTGTGTCCACTAGAAAGCAAATGTCTTTTAATATTTCTGCATTAAGGCTTCAAATCCCCCAGATAACTCATTGCCTCTCAAAAACATTAACAAGTTCTTTTTCTATGCTGCGTGGCAGAGGCAGTGCACTTGTAGCTCCCCCGAGGAAGCGGATTGTGTACTGTAATGTGTTTTGGTTTCCACACCAATGCTTCAAGCAGGAATATCATGTTTCCCTATATTTTCCCTAGGGAAAACTCCTTATACCTGCGTTTAACACAAATGAACTCTTCAAAGCATCAAGGAAGCTTTTCTTAAATATGGAAACTGGTTGAGAAGATGTAACAAAAGGTAAGGTTGTCCCAGATGACAAGATAAGATACGTATAGGCTATGACCCATTTAGGGATGTTTGAGAGAGTGTTTCCATCCTCTGAATGACTCGTGCTCAGAGCAATGACAGGTTCAGGAATGTGCTGATAAATATTCTGCTGTCATTGGTGAGGCTCTGGCTTTACCCATACATTTTACTGGTAGGCACTTTTAATGGCAACAAGTAAATCTTCCTGCTGATATCTTTAACCTATTATTTTTTTCTCTTTCCTGTGAATAGCTGCAGGTTGTATGGGTGATTATTCTCAAACTTCTTATGTGCTTCTCAGTGTCAAGGATAATGTGCCCATGTAAATATATATACATAAATACAGAGACAGTGCATAGACAACAGGCTCTTCACTCCACATCAAATCTTTCCTGTCAGCTCAGGCTGTCAGAGGAGGGAACAGAGGGTTTCAAACCTTTCCCATGTTGCTATAACCTTTTCATATTTGCTAACACACATCTAAGGTGTTGAAAGAGGCAGAAGTGTCCTTTGGATGGCTCGTCCTTGGCACGTGCTGTCTTGGGTTGCTGTCTTTGCAGGGTTGTCTGACTTCAGATGTAAGCACATGAAATGCCAGACTTGGAGGGTTTTTGTGCTGTGTGTAGGACAGGTAGTGCCACAAGTTGCGTTTTCTGATGCCCCATGGTACTTAAGAGTACCCAGGGTCGGTCTGTGATGACAGATGTGGGTGAACTTTTATATGAGCATTACTGATGATTGTGATGGCTACTCGATCTGCTGTGTCATATTTTCCACCCCAAAAGGCTGGCTTTGGTGCTACGGAGAGCAGTATGACTGCTTGGACTGTGCCTATAGCACTTAGGAGTCCTTTCCACATCAGTGGTGATTAAACTACCCTTCCCAGGAGCTTGTGAGCTGGAAAATGCCGTGATTACCAAGTTGATATCCTGGGATTGCTATTGACAATCAAATTGGGCAATTCTCCTCTGGCTGATTAGACCAGATGTGCAGGACACTTTTAATAAACTGCAAAACAATCGAGATGACTTGATAGCAAACCTGAAGAGAATGGATTAATAATTTAAGACTCAAGTGAATACGGTCTTTCAAAGTCATGTATTCTGGCAGGTGGGCTACTGCTCCCGCTCGGCAGCTGTGCTGCCCTTGTGCTGCAGAAAAAACCTGGCAGACCTGATCAGCCCCATGCCTTGAGCTCCAGTTAAAGTGTAAAACCATATCTAGTGCTAGGACTCCGCATTCACCTCCTTGATTTGATAGTGAATGAAATGCTGCTGATGGGATGAAGGGTGTGAAGGGACGGGCTGATGCAGGGGTCAGTTGGGTGGTCAGGGCCTCACAGGAGATGCAGTGGAGGTGCTCAGTGTGGTCAGGTAGATGGAGAAACCTGCTTAATTAATATACTATGTGCTAATGAATGCAATCATTGCATCTACTGCAACTAAATCTGTCAGGCTAGATGGGGTAAGATGTGGCAAAGTATGGAAAAAGTGTTTCTGTGGTGCTGAAGGGCTTTGTTTTGCTCCAAACCGATCCCACTCCGATTTGTCAGTCTCTCATAGACTTGCTCCAAACCGTTTCCATTGACGTTGTGTACACGTTTGAACATTACTACTGCTTTTATTTTTAAAAGGGAAACAACTGAGCAGAGCAGGCCTTCTAATAAATGCTGACACAAAGCCAAGTGTCGGACTGTCCAAATCAGTCAGATCAGAGAAATGCATTAAAGAAATTAAATTTCATGAAAGCTCATTACAAGAGACAATTAGTGGGGAGCAGGATCCTTATCAAATGGCAACTACATCTTCAAAATACAAGGGAACGCTGACATTGGGGTGATTAGACCAGAGGCTGTGGGTCAGGCACTGTGTAATTAATTTATTCCAGAGCTTGCATTGAGAAATCAGATGGCAGTATATTAGAAAACCCATAACTATAAAAGTTTGGCTTACAAGACCATTTGCAGAAAACTGCTACTCTTGTGTGATATCCTGTGTCTGGTTGTGTTGAGACACCCAGTCTGGTGCAAGATCCTTCCCTACAAAACCTCCCTGAGGAAGATGTTCTCCTCCTACTTGGATATCTTCAGATCTTATTGGGACTGTATGTTTGAAACTCCATCATGCAGTCCAATTAGAGGCACTTTGCCTTTGATGGGCTTGAATAGAGATATTTAACAGAAATACTTGTTTAGCACCAGTGTGCAGTCAGGCTTTTGCTGTGTGAATGCCTTTAGAGGTCTGGGGAGCAGCAGGAGGCTGTTGCTGAGTTCAAGTAGCTTATTATCTGTACGTGAGGGCTGTATTTCATTTCTATGCTTAAGAAGAGGCAAAGGACCATGTGTTTTTCTTGTTTCTGAATATAAAGACAGGAGGCAGGCTACAAGTTTTTCTAGGTGTGTTGTGTTATTCAGGCAAGACAAGTTGCAGGCAGTTCACAAGACGAGGCGAAATGGGTTATGTGCTTTCCCAGAACAGTTGTTCCTATGGTTTTTAGTTTTTTTTGTTCAGAAAGTTTACATTTTTTTCTGTTTGAATGCCACTTTCCACTCTTTCTTTCTAAACAAAGGTTTTGCTAGCAATAGCTTTCTTGGACTATACAGCATGGGTAGCAAATGCATTGGCTGCCCACTTCTGTGTCTTACTGTTGCTGAGGGGGGACCTCATGGCCCTCTACAACTCCCTGAAAGGAGGGTGCAGAGAGGGGGGATGAGTCTCTTGAGCCAAGGAACAAGTGCCAGGACAAGAGGGAATGGCCTCAAGCTGTGCCAGGGCAGGGTCAGACTGGCTCTTAGGAAGTATTTCTTTGCAGAAGGGGTTGTTGGGCGTTGGAATGGGCTGCCCAGGGCAGGGGGGGAGTCCCCATCCCTGGAGGGGTTGAAGAGTCGGGTTGACCCAGCGCTGAGGGATCTGGTGGAGTTGGGAACGGTCAGTGTGAGGTTCATGGTTGGACTGGAGGAGCTTCAAGGGCTTTTCCAACCTAGATGATTCTGTGATTCCGTGTTTGCACACTGACTTTATAATATATAACATAGAAGCAGTAGATCAGCCACACCTGATTAGAAAAATCCTGATCTTTCCTAGTGTCTTGTTTTCAGCAGTGATCAAACACAGAGCCCAGGGAACAAGAGAGTAAGGCAGACAGGTAGAGATGTGTTCAAAATACTATTCCCCAGCTCCAGGAATTTGCTTCTTGGGCATTTCCTAACCCAAGACTGGTGTGTTGGTGTTTAACAACTAAGTCATCTCTTTAGTGGTGTGTGGTGTGTTTTTTTTTTTTTTAAATCTTGCCTGAAAGGAGTGAAGGGTTGATGTAGTTTTGGTTTACCAAGGGACAGCTGGTGCCTCTGGGAATATGTGCAGCATGATGCACACAGTGCTGTGCACAAAGCTCCCCTGCTCAGGAGGGGATGCCACTTCCAAAATGATCCAAAAACTGTCTCCCAGGAAGGTAAAGCACCACACCAGAACCCACTGATCCATTTGCACAGGTCTGAGCGTCCTACCTGGTTTCTTATGCAGGTCCAGCATGATGCTGTAGTGGTACTCAGAGACACTTACCAAAGATTACAAGGATCTGAAAGACACTGTTAGAGGTTTATGGGTTGTTTGAACAACCAAAGTCCTTTCCTATGATATTTCTCATGCAGTGGTTGTAGCTGGAGAAAATTAGCCATAAAGACAACTTTATTTTAGCTTATTATTTTGATTTTTTTTTTAGAAGTTGTCTCTGTTCAATTGCCCTTCTGGGAATTTCTGTGTTAAAACACAAATTGTTCCTTAAGAATCTGAAGTTAAGAAGCTCTCGAGGTGCTTTTTGTAGGTGCTCACACATGTGCACACACACACTCTCTCTCACTTACTAGATTATGCAGAAAATTCTGATTTTTTTCATATCGCAAGGCTTAGCTGACACAATATGGTTCAGGAAGGGACAACACTAATTAATTGAATTATAAGGTGAGATATCTCTAAGTGCTGCAGAAAAGTGTTGCTTTGGGGAGCGTTTCTTTGCATTTGAGAAGTGCAGGAGATATCTCCCTGTGGGGCTCCCAGGATGGAGCAGTGCTGTCCCATGTCCTCTGCAGAAAACCTGTCAGAGGCTGGTCCTGAGCACCCAAGCACCAGGCAGGTCGTATCCACGATCCAAAACGAGTGGGGATAAAAAGCCCCCACACTGCACATGCCTGTACAGCACAAGAAAGTTATTTTAGAAATCTTTTATAGTGGCTTTAAAGAACTGCCTTGGTTCCTCTACTTTACACATCACTGTCTGTTAAAGCCAGTTGCCTTAATTACCACAAGTCTAACTCTGCAGGACTGAGAGGATATTAAAACTAATAAATGTAAAACATCTCTCTATATCTTTATGTATCTATAGAGCTGGGCCTATGGGCAAGTCAGTTAACCTCTCTGCCTCATTTTCTTCGTCCATAAAAGGACACTAATAATCACTTACATCACAAGAATATTCAGAGAATTAATGTGCTTTGAAGGTGGGAAGTGGGCTATGAATAGTGATCATAGTGAAATAGAAGGGGGAAAAAAGAGAAAACTTTCCTCAAACAAAAATTTGTTTATGATGTCTCTTTTAATGGAACTGCTGGCATGAGTTCCTGTTCACTGGGTTATGAAAATTTAGGACTGGAGAAAAAGTTTCTAAAGGAGTCATCTAGCTAGTTTGTATTTGCCTTGATTTACTCCCTGTGATTATGCTTCCAGCACCTCTGCACATATTTGCAAGGGATTGGTTCCTGTGGTGTGGTTGGTTTTTTTTGGTGTGTGGTTTTTTTTTTGTTTGGGGTTTTTTGTTTGTTTGTTTTTGGGGTTTTTTGTTTTGTTTTTTGAAGCAGAGGTGTCTGAGCATCAGGACATGCACAGAAGGGTGTTTCCAAGGGTGTCCATTACAGTGGCCATTGAGCTGAGCCTTTATTCTGAAGTGGACAGTATAACTGCACTGCTATAAAGTGGAGCAGGGCAGGTCTGTCCATCTGCAGTACACCTACACCTCCCCATCAATGGTCTCCTAATCGTGTCATTATCTGAAAAACTCCCACTGTGGAAAATCCTAAGTTTTTAGGAGCCTTTATAACAGTCACAAAAGAGCTTTGTTGGACGTTCCCATATAGTGATTTTTACGTTGCGTGATGGTGTCTAGAATAAATGTCACAGATTTTGAGTATCTTAAGTATATTTTGATTTTCAGTATTAAGCAACATGAAATCATTAGATGTACAGAAACTGATGAAAATACAAAATTTGAGAAGATGCTGTCCTGCCCAGAGGTTTCATGCTTGTGTCCTTTCCAGTTCATCATGGGAGGAGTTACAGGCAGAGAGGGAGTCTTCAGAGAACATAGTTCTGTCTTTCTGAAGACTATTCATATAAATACAGGCCTCTATGGATGAACAAGCTCCTGGACATGTTCAGACACAAAAAGGAAACCTACAGAGGGTGGAAGCAAGGACAGGTAACCTGGGAGGAATACAGAGAAACTGTCCGAGCAGTCAGGGATCAGGTTGGGAAGGCCAAAGCCCTGGTAGAATTAAATCTAGCCAGGGACATCAAGAGCAACAAGAAAAGCTTCTATAGGTATGTTGGTGATAAAAAGAAGACTAGGGAAAATGTGGGCCCTCTCCAGAAGGAAACAGGAGACTTGGTTACCTGGGATTTGGAGAAGGCTGAGGTACTCAATGACCTTTTTGCCTCAGTCTTCACCAGCAAGTGCTCCAGCCACATCACTCAAGATGCAGAAGGCAAAGGTGGGGACCGAGAGAACCACTCACTGTAGGAGAAGATCAGATTCAAGACCATCTAAGGAACCTGAAGGTGTACAAGTCCATGGGACCTGATGAGATGCATCTGCAGGTCCTGAGGGAACTGGTGAATGAAGTGGCTAAGCCACTGTTCGTCACAACTGAGAAGTCGTGGCAGTCAGGTGAAGTTCCTCCTGACTGGAAAAGATTGGAACTAGATGATCTTTGGGGTCCCTTCCAACCCAAACTGTTCTATGATTCTGTGAATTAGGTTAAGAGCACCAAAAAAAGTCTCTAAAAGAAAGAATAAAGGATGATTAATTCTATTAATTCTCCTACAGCATAAGTTTATATCCCTCTATCTGATAACAACATCAAAAATATGAATAATTTTCATGTTAGCAAAAGCCAAACTTGGGCACTGCCGGCGGTATGCTTACAGTTGTGTCAAAATGAATCACCATCACAGGGTTGTCTTTGTCATCCTGTAAAAATTATACCCATGAATTCCAGACACTCCTCCATATTTGACATGAATATTTGTTCACGGTTAAAAAGCACTTTCCCAGCTTTGTAAGCAGGAAAAAAAAAGTTACCATTAGTGTTTTGTGATTGTGGCTACCGTGTTTTGGCTTTGTGGTGGTTGTTAGAGGCTAAAGCCAAGGGTGAAAGAGTGTGAAAAAGCTACCACAGGGGTTGCGTAGTGTGCAAGTGTGACTGTGCTCTTAGCAGTGCTTTGCACTTTTATGCCACGTTTTTTTCAGAGATGATCTTGGAGCTTTATACAGCACAATGTCCTTGTTTGGCTTGGTTAACTGAGGCACAAAGCAAGGTTATGATTTTCAGGAGCACTGAGTCACCACAAGCCTCTTGGACCCTGTGTGGGTTCTCAGACAGTCAGGTCCAAATGACTTGTTTAGGGCACACCCTGAATTTCTGCGAGGGATGGAAATAGAAATCCAGGAGTCCTGACCTCTATTCTTGATGTTAAACCTGTAGCCACATTTCTTCTGACTACATGTAGTCAAATGACCTTCAGCTGAAGAAAATGGGAACATCAGCAAAGTCTGTTCATAACTGGGATGGTTTGCTGAAGATGGCCATTAAATGACACTTTTGAAGAGTAAATGTGACAGCCTTAATCTGCCATGTGCTGCTGGTGTCGACTGGAAGGTGTGTGGCAAACACCCTGGGGATGTGGCAAGCACAGTCCCAAGGGCTTCCTGGGGGTGGTTCCATCTCTTTGGGTGAGAAAATGGAAAAGAAACCCCTCTTTGAGCAGCAAGTCGGCACACAGGCTGGTGTTTCAGACACCGCGGTGTGCAGTGTTGCTCCGTATGAAGATGTCAGCCCATCCACACTGTAAATTGGCACATTATATGCTTCATTAGGATACAATATCAGGATGGGGAACTGTACTGACAACAATATGGTCTGAGCATCTGTGGCGCAGCTAGAAAATGGCTGACGGCGGGCATATACCGCTTACGTCTGCAGCTAATTCTTGTCAAGGACTGGAAATAATTATGTGAACTGCACCAGCTTATATTGGGAAAGGCGTAGCTGTTTGGTGTGTATTACCCATGGACATCTGATTTCTCTATTAGCTGATGCTGTGTGGAGGTTCACAGTGTCAGCGGGAAATGTTGGATATGTGTGATCTGGGATGCACGGAGGGGAGAAGTTGGAGAGGAGCTGCATCAGGGACAGTCTCATCTCCAACCTGAATTTCCGTGCACTGCTCGTGAACGTTAAGCAGGGTTTTGCATATCGGGCACTGGAAACGCTGCCCTTTGTGGTCCATAAAGTCTGGTGTGCTGCCTATGCCCACGGCAAAGCTGGACCTGAAGCTCCTGCAGATGTTCACGAGCTAGCTCTGCTTGGCTTGGGCAGGTCCCACGGGTGGTGAGCATGGAGCTCAGTTTCTCCTAGGGGTTTTGGGCCAAATGTGGAGTTAGGTCAGGTCTCTGCAAGTGACGTGTTGGCAGCAGTTGGGATACAACCATGATGACACTGAGCAGCACTTGCTCACACGAGATCGCTGTCTCGGTGCAAATTAGCTAGGGTTTTGCAAGGTTTGCCACATGCTGGAAGAGAAAGCTGACTTTTTTTTGTTTAAAGCTGAATTATCATCCTGTTTTCTGTTTTCCAAATGTTCCCTGTGAAGGAGTAGGGGAAGGAAGAAATGCCTGTGCCATCAGCTAGTGCAAAACCCCGATAATATTTTGATTGGCTTTGGCAGTCCATGCTGAGATGATTGCTTGCACGCCTGTTCCCTCATTTCAGCCCTGAGGGGTAAATGAATCTGAGTGATGCAGTTGCAGGGTAGTTTGCTTGGGGTTTTGGGAGTCCCACAGCTAATATCAAGGGGAGTGCCACTACGCAGCTTGGAGGGGCAAGGGGAGAATATCGATTTTACAACTTATCCAAGGGAAGGAGAGCTGACAGCCTGTGATATTTTTTTTTTTTTTTGGACTGCTGAAAGGAGGGGTGAGAACTGGTGAGCTGCAGAGACCCTCACAAAAACATCAGAATGCCCAAGAATAGTTATCATTTGTGGAAACTATTATTTAATATGGCTTTTGAATTGCAGGAAAGCATTGCAAAGCCCTGGCCTCTTCACATCATTAAGTCATAAGCTATCTTCTTGGCAGTGCCACATGTCCAAAAAGGAATAAATCAGAGGTACAATTATTGTGATAATGGATAACACTCAGCATCTGAAATGGATTTAGTAAAGCATTACTAAAAGAAAAAGAAATGAAAGGTGTAAATTAAATCTCCATAATGATGAGGGATTTGCATGATATCAAACACTAAGATACCCTATTAGCTGATAAATAACCCTTGTGCGGTTACCTCCGGGAGCCATGTTTGCATTTTATGATAATTACTTCTTGTCTTGGGGCATTTACTAAGGAAAAAGCCCAGGAAGTTAACAATAAATTTTTATAATTAAACTTCAAGATGAATTGAGACTTTGTAGACATAAATCTTTTCATTTGTGCCAAGATGTAACATTTTGTTAGCACGATATCAACTAATTTATGGAAATATTGCCAATTATGGACATTTTCATACAAATGAAACAATACTGACAATAATGGAGCAAGTAGCATATTTTGATACTCCCTGAATGTGACTATGTTATTAATGAAGACAACTTCAGTCAGTTTAAGAAAATGCCAGAGCCGTTTTTAATGAGAGAAAAGCTCCCATGAAATACAAATGAAAGCTAAGGAATTAATATGACCATCAAAATCCTGCTTCCCCTGAAAAGTGTGCTTGATCTGGATCCTCTGTCTTTAGGTGCTGTTAGATATGGGAGTGGGAGAGGTAAAGCCCTAATCCCAATTTGCTGCATGATCTCGTGTGGGTTATGTGACCTTTCTGGATTGATTTACACAGTCTCTAGATTAAAGTTTGCTAAAGGGCCAATGGCAAGCAAGACAACAATATTTACAGGTCTCTACAGAAGCCATCATCAGACCATTGATGAGGAGGTGTGGGAGTATATTTCAAGCCCCCTTCCTCCTACCTCCAAATTAGGATGTATTTACCCACTGCAGAAGGTGAGGACGGATGTATTGAGGTAACCACACTCCCTATTAGTACCAAAGTCACCCTTCTAAATTGGAAGTTGATCTGTAGCCTCCACATCACCACAGCCCCCTAATTCACTCAAAGACTGCCTTTCGTAACCTATAATTGCTCATTATATAGCACAGAAGTTGTTGGGGACATCAGCGTCCTCCGAACCAGCAGACTGGAAAAAAACAGATATACCTGCTGGAAAAGGCTTTAGATTTCTGACAGCAAAAGGGAGATTCAAACATTCACCAAAAAATAATGTATCTCTTTATCTCCTGAACACCTCGACCAAGCTAATTTTTCAGACTTGCCCTGGCATTGGACTATGCCTGTGATATATTTGACAGGTTGGTTTGGTTTTGATAAAGTTGAGGAAGTCAGCTGGGATAACCAGGTTGATGCCGTAAGACTCGTCCTTAAGATGAATGAGATGAATTGTTCAAAACAGAGAGGTACGGATTGAGGGGATTTGTATCGATCAGGAAAGATCAGAATGAAAAGGATGTGTTGGAGGATTCATTTTTTTCCTATCCAAAAAGAAGCAGCTGGCTATATATAGATTCTGCAGTTTAAAGAAATGAAAAAGAGTAAAATCTTTTGATTAACTTTAAATCCTGACAAATGGAGAAGAGCTCACAGCATTGACAAGCCAAGAAAGACAAAATGGTTTTTTCTATCTGTTGCTTGGTGTTTTGGGGGAAGTGGGATTCAGGGGAAGGGAAGGTTACTGCTGCTGCGGGGAAGCGAAAGCCAAACCGCTGCTCCTCAGCCCAGCTTGCGGGGGTTCCCGTCTGCTTGAATCCCCTCTGAGCTTTAAGGATCCAGAGGCGTTTGCTTTCTGTGGGATTTCCTCCTGCTTCTGGAGTCTGTTCTGTATCACCCAGTGCTCTGCCTCTGGCCCTGTGGCACCTCACTTGGATTATTCAGTAAAGTGTATAATTATTTCAGCGTACCCAGGTAGATGTTATTGGAATGTAGGAGCCGAGTGAAATATTTACGTGGTATTTAGCTGTTTTTCTGGTTTTATTACTGTTCCCTGGCTAACATATTTGCTTAGCAAAAGGAAACATCCTTTGGACTGGTGCAGTGAAGGTGTGTGAGCCTCCTGTAGTGGCTGAGTTTGGTGCATCCCTGTTGCTCCTTGAGGACCTGGGGACCGGTCTCCTTTAGTGCTTTCATTCAGCAGCAGGAATTTGTCCCAGAGCATAAGATGTAAGGCTGCACACTTGCCTGCCACACATAGATGGCCCCAGTAACTTCTGTGCCAGTGGCAGAGAATAAGTGTTTTTGGGTTAAGATACACCTGACCCGCTTTGGATATCTGCTCCAGGTGGAGATGGGCCGTGTGCTGGAAGGGGCCTGTTCCTCCTGCGCTGCTGGAGTCTTGCTGCCCGGCTCAATCCAGACAGTAGCTGCCTCCATCTGTCTGCAGGGATCCCGCAGAGACTCTCACTCCTTCTGAAAACAAACTGCATTGGGATTTTTAGATATATTGGGATTTCTAGATATATTGGGATTTTTTTAGCATTGTTTGCATGTGGTCTAGTGGGGAGGTCCTGCTTAAAAACAGATTGCAACATATGGTTTTTGTTAAAAAATAAAGCCTGTTTATAGCTTCAAGGCAATAAACTTCTGGTTGTTGGACTGAATTTGCGTCAATACAAAGGAGACTTCATGTGATACAATAAAAGTGATACCATAATTAAGCATAACTGTAGGAAAGTCTCATTCCTACCGGGTTTAGACAGGGTTTCAGTACTCTGGGAGTGATTAAATCTCAACATTCAACGGTGGCTTATGGATCACTTGATTTTTTGGGGGCCTGAAACACTTCAGGTTTTTCTTTTGGGACTGCTCAATTGAGATAAGGCATGTGCTTTGTGGTGCTGAAATTAAGGCACAGGATGGCCAGAAAAAGGAAACCCCCAAAGAGAAACATCTGACAGTGATTGCCACACGGCTGTGCAGGGATGGTGCATCCCTCCCTGGGTGCCCTGCACTGGTCTGGCAGGGTGAGAGCATGATGACCCCTTCGTTAGCAGAGAGCCAAGGCTGTCACAGGCTTTCTGCACAGCCTTTAACATTAAGGAAACAAAAGCAAAAAAGCCAAAAAAAGAAAAAAGTAAACCAAAATCAAACAGAAGCTTCTTTTAGCTCTGTGGCATCTTCTTATGATGGAGATGGGGACTGTGCAGCAGAGGAGCAAGTGACAGTTTTGTAACAGATTGTCTGAGAGTTGTGTGTCTGGAGGTAGAGAAGGAGATCAGTCGGAGAGGAGAAATGCGGAGATGACAGCTGGTTAGGGCTTTTGAAAGAGGATCTCAAAATATGCCCAGTGTCCTTAGTAGGAGGCACGTAGCCATAAACACAAAGTGAGCGGCTGGCATAGTCCCTGCAGTGATTCAGCTCAGCAAAACTCAGCCAAAAAAGGGGAAAAAAACAAAAGGCGTTGCAAGGAATTTAGAGGAAGTCCAGTGAAATTTGGAATGGAAAGAAGATAGTAATGCAGCAAATCCTGTGCTGAACAAAACAAATAAATGTCATTTATGGCAATGTAAAAATAGTGTTTTATTTAGCAAAGACCAGCTGTAGAATACCCTGTACAGCTAAAGGTAGTTCTGCTGCTTGGGGTTACTTTACAATCATCTTCCTTGTTCTTGTCTGAGTGTTTTAATTAACCTTTTGTGCCCTGATCCCACATCCACTCTTCATCTGTAGCTGTGCTCATAAGGAGTTATGATCCTGATTAGCAGTGCAAAGCAGAACTGGAAGGGGGAGGTTTCCAATTAGTCTCTGTCTCCACACAAGCGAACTCCTTTGCTACCTGTTGTTTACCATAACGTTAAATCATGGGTTTTTTTTAATTTAAGGAATGAAGATAAAACTTCTCCCTGTGAATTTGTAAAGACTCATTTACCAAAAGCTTTAGTAAATTAATACGTGATCTTTGGAATAAAAATAATGATTTAATTCGAATGAGCAGTGTGACAAAGACAGTACTCTTACTCCTCAATTTGTGATTTTAAATTGCAGCTACTTAATGCTCGGCAATAACTCCTGGCCGCTGCCGGAATACATGGGGAGAGCACGTGTGGCTGCAGACCCAGAGCATGGCCAAGGGGTGCTGGTGCAGAAACTGCGAGGGAGGAGAGACCTTGGTCTGACTCTTGGGTGCCACAGACTGTGAATTCAAAGGGAATAAAACCCTGGTTAAGCAGTTTGCAGTGTTAGATCTTTCAAAGTAAAAGTGAAGGTATGAACAGAGCGATGAGGCTGGGCGTGCTTAACAGCAACAAATACCAAGGTGTTTTTTTTTGCTAATGTAGCTTGTTTCCTCTGAGTTCAAGGTGACATCGCTATATAACTCTCAGGAGCAGCAGGTAAACAGATCCCCTGGGCTTTTAACAGATAGCTTTTTGAGTGATTCATCATCTGGCCTTGTGGCTCAGGGCTTCTTTTACTTTTTGCCTTGTGCTTTCTCTTGGTCAGATCCCTGATCCCTTAGAAATCTGTCCCCTGGACACTTGCATCAGCATCATTATCTGGAAGGCAGCTCTGTGGTCTGCTATCCTTGGAAAATGAAATGCTCTTGGAAAATGAAATTCCTGCACTCACCTGCTATAACTGCATCCTCATTAAGATTACCCAGAAGAGCCTTGGCTTTGTAGCCACCTACCCAATTTATTTGGAGCAATGTTCAGTTTAGGTTGCAAATTGCTTCTCCTAATCACCAGGCAATCATGGCCCGGTTCCCAGTACTGTGAAGAATATAATTACTGCTTTACAAGCAATAGCCTACCAAGCTGAAGTTTCACCAGCGACTCACAGCGTACAACAATATAAAAGTATTTTCCCAGTGGAACCTGCTTCCCTGTGCTGTTAGTGCTGGGGCTGGGGCTCCAAAGAGCCAAAGAGCTGCTTGGGTGATTTCCCATTGTCCATGCAAATGTCTGGGCTCTCTCTGACCCAACCTGGTGTGAAGTTGGGGTGCTTGCTTGCAGGCTAGAGGAGCCAGCTCGAGGAGGCCAGTGGGCAGGACCAATAAAAGGGGCTCTGTGGTGAGCAGTAAGGCTGGAATTGATGTCTAAGCAGGACCAAGCAATGTAGGAGGAGGTGGTCACTATGACTGCTCCCACATATTTTCCTGTATAGAGGGGAAAGACCCCTCCCCTTCCCCCATGACCTCATAGTTATCTGAGTTACTTTCTGCTAAGGCTCAGGCTGAGGTTTAGTCACAGCCTTGTATAAGCAGTCTTTCCACTCTGGCACTCCATCATGCAGAAATGTTTGGCCATCTCTTATGTCTTTGGTAGTTTTTGTCTGTTTTTTCAGTCTGACGTTTTCTGTTTCGTGCTGCTGAGCACAGAGCGTTCCTTTTGGGTTGTTCCTTCTTGGTATTTGAGCTCTGGACCAAGAGCCAGGAGTCAAGAGAGTGGGCAGACCAAGAGCTCTTAATTGTAAGCATCCCAATCCCGATGGGAAACTGTCATAGCAAGAGCTCAGGGAAAGTGTAACAGCAAGTGCGCAGCCCTTTCCTTTAACAACAGCGATGTTTCTGGATGGACCTGCTCTGTGGCCATTTCCACCACATTCAGAAAAAAAATTACTTCTGATCTGCTGATTTTCTTGCTTTCCATAGAAGAAAGAGGCCATGAACTTGCACTCACCGATTTTACATTGAGGCTGTATTTTCCTTTAGAGCTGATGGGTGCTTTTCTGGAAAGGTTGGCACTTCTGACTTCCAAGCTTCCACACTTGAGGAGTTACTGCCTCTTGGGAGTTGTCCACAGCCCCAGACACTAATTTCCACTGATTTCCCCTCAGTCTGCAGCTTTAGTGTCCATCTCTTGGTCTTGCTGTTTAGTCAAGGACCCACAGGGCGGCCCTACCTCCCCTTGTTGGTGTGAGTGGATCAGGAAGGAGTTGGCTTTCAGCCTTCCCTTGTACCAAAGTGTTTAGTGACCTCCAGGTGCCCTGGGGATGGGACTGCCTTCTGCACATCCCATGCACAACCCAGGGGAGGTGTGTGAGACTCAGCCAAGCTTGATTTGGTCCATCCTGCATGCAGAGAAGCTCAGGGAAGGAGCGTGGTGGGTGGTGGATTGATCTTATTCCATCTGCACGGAGCTCCAGGAACATGGGGCTGCTTCCACACCCCAGGGGACAGCGGGACAGGGCGGTGGGCACTGGTGTCCCTTGGGCACTGATCTTTGTACTATTCACACCCAGGTCCCCATGTCTGCATGGGACAATCAGCCAAACAGTGCGCTGGGGCAATACAAGTCTTTGTGGCAATAACATCCCAATTTTTCCCCTCTCGCTGCCCACACCAATGCTCTGTGTACGGTGTTGGCACAGAGCATCACCTGTGTTTCCCCAGTGCTCTGATGCACAGTGAAGGACCAGAGGAAGCTTTATAAAAACATCCCATCCCATCCGTACAGTCAGTGCCTGTAAAATTGTGCTGCATCAGAAAGATTTCCCTACTGCAAACCCATTTGTTCCTCTTGCTTTTTGGCTCCCAGAGAAGTTTTGTGCAGCATTCCCAGCCTGCTTCCACTCGTGTGGCTGAGCCAGTTTGCAGTCTGCAAACTCATTCCTAATTCTATTTAGTTCTTTATTTTTGTAAAAAATGTATTTATTCTGTTGGGGGATGTCATAATTTTGCTGTGTTCACCCTGGCATTTTGTCCATTACCTCTGGAGTTTGCCCACGGGAAAGAATTAAACAGCTGAGTCTCCTGTAAAAAAACACTAAACAAACTTTGAATCAGATAAATGGGGATGCTGTGCTGTGCATTGGTCCTGCTCTCATAATGCACTCTACCAATTTATTCAGTTCCAGCTCCATCCTTAAAGGAGACCACCTACTTAATTCAAATCCTCTGGAGGGGTTCTCAGCCTGATGAACAGGGCAGCAGGATTAATGAAGAGTAATGGCTGGGAAGGCAAATCAGGAGCAGCAGCTGATGTGGATAAGACTCGCAATTGTGTTGCTTTTGGGTATAACAGCTGTGGCTGGTGTTTTCACATGTTCACAGCATTTTCCATAGTAGTAAAGAGAAGGCTGAAGAGGGCTGAAATGCCTTTCTGAACACAAAGGGGTCGGGACCCATAGATGGGGTCAGCCCTCTCCCTGTGGAGATGCAGTTCTGCACTAAACCTCCAGTTCGTGGCATGTTATGAGTGTCCCCTATATTGTTTTTGATCAGAGATTTTATCTTGTTTGCACATCAAGCCTTTCTTAATCTGCAAATTCCTCTCAGTCCTCCTGGCTATTTCAAATCTCCTTCCCATCAGCGTTGCTGGTGGCCCTGGTCATGGCCTCATCTTCAGAGCTTCAGGGCATGTGGCAGCCTGGAACAGGGATGCGGTGGCTGACCCCCAACCTCTGGGCTGCAGCAGCTTCACCAAACCCCAACTGTCCTGAGACCCTGAACTTTAACAGGGTATCTAACCCAACCCTTCACACTGTCACCTCTGGTCCTGCTTGCTTCCAGATCTGTGTTTTACTCCTCTTGGTTGGGTGGTAGTAGCTTGGTTTTACGCTGCTAAGCACTGCTGTACAGAGGCCAAGGACCTCCTCACGGCTGGATGCTGATCTCCCCAAAGAACCTTCTACACTATATACGTGGCCTGGATGGCAGGAAAATTTGGTGATCCTGATGGTCTCTTCCAACCCTTTTCCCTATTTTCAGCTAAAGAAAGAAGACCCTGATCTGCTGGAGAGGCTTCTGGACTGCTTTGTATTATCTCTGGTGCCACCTCACTCAGGTCTGGCTTTAGGCAGATCCAGAAAATTGGTTGATCTTAACTGAGCCATGTTGGCAGAAATGCAGTGGTCCGTATAAGATAAAACAGAGGCAGGAGAGTTTGCCTTCATGTATTTTTGGCACCTGGGTTAGCCTCTGGGAGCATGGAAACAGGAATTCAGATGTGTAGCGGGGTATTAAGGCATAAAATATGGCAGCATTAAATATAGGCTAACTCCCCACATTTTCTCTATATCTTGTTGCTGGCTCAGTTTTCTTCAGCATTTCTCTCAAAATAATGATCTTGTGATGTGACTGTAATGCAGACCTTGTAGGAACATGAATATTTGTAAGTTTCATTCTTTTTGTGAAATAAAATTTAAAAAGAAAGAGAAAGGGAGAGCAAAGACCTGTAGTCACCCGTAGACCTGTAAATTATGCCTGCACGGCTTTATGGACAACCTTCCTTACAACTTGAGAGACCATTCCTGATGGACAGAGTCCTGAATTAGGACTCCAAAAACCTTGATTCCACCCAGCCTTCAGCCTTCTGGATATTTAATCATGCCTGGCTCAGTTTCCTCTATGTAAAATAGGGATAACAGTGCTTAATTTTACCCGTAAAGATTTTAGAGCTCTACTACTGGGAGATGCTTGAGGCAAGGATTTATAACTTTAAATAAATTGAATTACAGCCAAGTTTTGCATTGCTACCGTAATTGTCCTTTGTATATGGTGGTTTTTATTTTTTTACACCTTACTAAGAGCTTGTTAGTACTGCTTTGACATCTATGCTATTGAGTGCAAGAGAAGTAATTGATTGCTTTTATTTAGACCTGCTCCTCACACAGATGATTTTTCTTAGGCCGTGTTTCAGTGCAGTGCATTCAAAAGCTGCATTTCCAGCTGCATTTTCTTTAGTGGGAGTAATTTTTCAAGAGAACACCAGGCTCAGAGTGGTAGATAAGTGAAGCTGAGTGAATATTACCGGGAGCTGCTGCCGGTGAGCAGGGCTGGGCTGGCAGTTTTCCGATGGAGGATTTTCTGATGCTGTGTTTTTAAATTCTTATTCCGTGAGAGTGCCTAAGGGCATCATCAGGATGTTTTATTTCAACTTTGTTATTTTGACTCTTCAGGGATGCTGTGCATTGTGTAAAAGTCAAAATGATAAAGCCAGGGCAAAAAGCAGAATGAAATGAAACTTTAAAAATTTTGACCTACAAGAAATGTTCTGACCTCATCAAAAGTGGAGGCATAAGGACAATACCAAACTGTTTTCAGAGTATTTCATTTCACTGCAAAGTTGAGATTCTGACTTATTATTTGACTTTCTTATAGCAGGAGACACAATATCAGCTGTAGCTCTGCATGTTTTTGTAAACCGGACCTACAAGCACAATTTCTAGCAATCTACTCACATTGGTGTCCACCCCCTCTCTGCAAATCACTTGTAAGAGTGCAGATAGAGATTCAGAATAATCACAGAAATAATATCCTGAGTGCTTTGATCACAGAGAGACACAGACCTTTGCTGCTGAACTCTAGCAACCCGCCTCTGATTTCGGCGGTGTTGTAAATGAAAAGATGGTGAGGTTAATTACACTTAAGGGTAAAAATTCATTGACAGTTGGGAGAATTTCTCGCTAGGGATATCAAAGCCTTGCAAACACCCAGGTGTATGTACAGAGAGGGATGGCAGTAAGAAGAGCCATATTGCTTATGAACTACGTTCGATGGGGAGTTGAGAGAAACTTTTGCTTCTCTGCAAAACACTGAATTTAATCCTACTTTACGTACAGCTATCTTTCTTTCCTGCATAGTCATTTTTGGTTAGAAGCTGACTATGTTAATTAGCGAGCACGACCAAGTGCTGAAGCAGAGGTTTATTGGGGTGAAATGCTCATTTCACCCATCCTGGAGGAGATGATCTGGAAAACAACATAATTGTGAAGAACAGTTTCCCTCTCTCTCTCCATGTGGCACACAGGGAAGATGATCCATAATCTCTGCTGCAGGGCATTTCAATTAACACGGTCTAGCGTGAAGATCTGCAGGTAAATCCCCCAGGCTCAAGGACACTTGACTTGGATAAGATCTATCAGGGAGCACCTGATGTCCTGAGCAGAGTTGCTGTGGGTTTGCAAAGACCCTGATATCAGTGGCACGTGGGAAGGTTTGTGTGTTTGAGGCTTGCATGGGACAAGGGTGGACGATGCAGAGTCATGAGTCTTCTAGCTGCAGCTGCTGGAGAAGTAATTTTGGGTCAAGAGAGGGAGCAGCGTGGCTTGGCTCTCCTCTCGCAGAGGATCCCGTACACCCTTCCTTTTCCCTGTCTTTGCTCTAGCCCTTGCCCAAAGCCATCCTTCCCGTGGGTAAGATTTCTTCCAGTGTCATCCTTCATTATTCTTATCCCGGTCTCTTTTCTGTGGAATTAGCATTCTACTTTTTCTGCCCAGACACTCTCCAACATCATGTCCAAACAACTAAACTAAACAAATCACCTTGTTAGGTACCCAAGTGGAGGAAAATTTATGTTCTATCTTTTCTAACACAAGGAGGAAAACATCACTGAATTTTTCTGGCATTTAGAGAACAAGATTTGACTGAATTGCATAAGTGTTGTACTTAACCTTATGTTTGATCTTACAGAAAACAAACTCCACCAGCCCAAATCTTAGAATGCCAAAATATTTCTAAAAATGCCCTCTTTTGTGCATGCGTTTCACATGGACATGCTTAGGCAAAGGTATTTCTTTGTTGAGAAAGAAATGATTGCATGTCAGATTTTTGTCTTGCATTTTATTTTCATTTCTTGAATGAGCTGTAATTAATTTAATTAGTTATGATGATCATATGCATATCCTGAAACATACAAATAAATGCTAATATATACATAAGAATGTGTGCCTATGTGCCTCTGCTTCACTTTGTAACTAAGGGAGTTAAGAGCCAGTGAAAGAAACTAATGAATAGCAGGAAAAGAAAACCAAAGAATAGATATCTGAAATATTCTCCTTTTGTACCTAGGTCACTAACTTAATTTTCTCCTCCAATTGAATAGATTTTAATTTCTAGGAAGTCTTACAGAAATCTTGAATCTTTGTCAAATTATCACTGTGTTGATTTATTAGCTTCACAAAAAACATTACCTCCGCTGCACAGAGAAACCAATCATGTCTAATGGAAACCTTTAAACAATTCTTTCTGTTCAAAAGGGAGACTGTAATATACAGCACAGAGTCTAATTTTCATTAATTTGTGCCTGAGCAAAGAGATGTTTTTATGGAGTAGGAGACTCACTTCATAATCTGCAGAAAACTGAAGTCATTTGGAGAGATGAGGAGTCAGTGCCAATGCACTTTTGCTTGAGGAGAGGTGAAATATCCTTGAACACTCTCTTTTTTTTTTTTTTTTTTTCTCCTAGCAATGCTTATCATGCTGTAGAGCTATAAGATGATCCTGACCTGGGTTTGGAGAATGATACGCTGGCATGGCTCCTTCAGAGTTGAGAGCATTAGCAGTTTGGCAATGGCATGGGGTGTGACGGGCACAAGGTCTGGCGATTTCAGTTTAGGAAGAGAAAGAGTAAGAACCTGAAGGCTTGTCCTGGCTTCATCTCTCAAAAATACATTTTGGTTTCGTACGAAATAAAACCTTGACAGATGGGGAGGTATGAGCTGCTCTCTGGGTGACTCTAGAACCTGGCAAGGACCTGCCAGTCAAGTTGGTTAGGAAAAACAACTGCCTGGTGGCGGTCCCCTGCCTGTGAAGGGCAGCCTTGTACCCCCAGTGCATCATGTACAAGAGCAATTAATCTCATGCAGTTATTGAAATTGCTGAGTGTTGCCCCACCTGGGCAGTTACGGTCTTCCTGTTACTTAAATAAAATACCAGCTATGCTATACCTGACCCCAGGTAGTTCAGCTTCATAAATGGCTCACAAAGATGAGTCCAGCAATGTGGATTCTGATTTATGGGGATGGATGCTCCTTTCTCCCAAAGACTGCCTTTCACAGACACCCGGTCTTGGGTACCAAGTTGGGCACCATCAGCCTACACATCCTTGGTGCTGCCATCTGCCTCCCAAATCCCCCGGCACTTTCTGTTGGTAAAACCTGGGGTAACGCAGACCCATTAATTCATACCCCAGTTTGCTTTTTCATTCCCTGCAGGGCAGCATCTGGAAATGCATATCACTACTCTGTCATCCTTCAAGGAAAATATTTCTATTGTGGTTGAGCATCTGCTACAGCTTTATAAATTGCACACCTTGTCTGGAGCGTAGCTTACTGTAATGACTTCATTTGATATGATGTTATCAATACAAGAAGTGATATTTCTTGTATTGCAATACGTTTGTTATGGAGCGTGCTTGCAGTGTGGTAGGTACCAACTTTGACACATTCAAACTGTGCAAAAGTCACACTGGCAACTTCTGTTCTGTAAAGTATGCAATATATATTTGCTATAAATACCCAGATTTGTTTCATACTTATAAAAAATACCTGAAAATTTAGAAAATATATAAGATAAAAAAGAACTGAATTATTATGTACCTTTTCCTACCCTTCCTTCTTTCCTTTCTTCCTGGAAAAATTTAAAACCCAAAGCACCTTCTGGCTATTAGTTCCTGCTGTTTCAGGTTCGAATCGTCTGTGTACATATTTCATGTTTTGTCTTTGCAATATGTATTTTTCAAAAAAATCCTTCATTAAAATTTAAATTGCAGTCCTGAGTACAATTTACTTTGCATATTTGGCATATACTATACTCTATTTAGCATAGCTTGTGCAGGCTGTTTCTCTGCTTTTAGGATATTGGACGAGGATGTATATGGAAAGTGATTATTCCTCATTTGCCAACTGCAGAATTTTTATAAATTCTTTCCAAGCATCCAGCTTTTGACACAGCTGCAGACAAGAACTTGGGCATGATAGACAGGTTTTAATTCATTGTTGCATTTCAAATTGTTCCTGTGAAGTCAGTAAACCTAGGAGCAGGGTTGGAACTGTTGAGTTTTATGCCATACTTTCTTTTTCTTTTCTTTTTTTCTTTTTCCTTAAATAATTAATATTCCTTCTTTTAACATCTAAGTCTCTAAGTCAAGTCTAGATTAATACCAGGTAACACATTTTATCTTATTCTCCCAGACAGCATATAATAAATAAATAAACCCCCTTTCCAATTCTTTTACCTTAACCAAAAAAGCAATCTGCTATAAATGATATCTGTAGCCAGGTATTGCACAGCTCCTGGCTTCATAAAGACCTTGATACTTAGTAAGGCAGAAGGAGAAAATAAAGCAGCACTTTTGAAGCTGAAATAATCCTATTTTGGAAGAATCCTTTTGTTTAATAGCCCATATACTTTCATTAAGCATAATTCCATCACTCAGTTTCTGCTGTCAATGAGATTATCCTGTGTGGCTTCTGGAGTTCAGTTGCAGTAAAGTAGAGAGTAAAGTATATATGCTTTGCATTGGTATTACTACAAAGAGGCAAACACAGCTGTATTTCCTCTTGGACAGCCTGAGTCACATCAATCTTCACATAATCGTAGAATCACAGACTGGTTTGGGCTGGAAGGGACCTTAAAGATCATCGAGTCCCACCCCCCTGCCACAGGCAGGGACACCTGCCACTAGCCCAGGTTGCCCAAAGCCCCGTCCAACCTGGCCTTGAACCCTTCCAGGGAGGGGGCAGCCACAGCTTCTCTGGGCAACCTGTGCCAGGGCCTCACCACCCTCACAGGGAGGAATTTCTGCCTTACATCTAATCTAAATCTCTCCTTTTTCAGTTTAAAACTGTTACCCCTCGTCCTATCCCTCCCCCCTGATCAAGAGTCCCTCCCCCCTTTCCTGTAGCCCCTTTCAGTCCTGGGAGGCCGCTCTAAGGTCTCCCTGGAGCCTTCTCTTCTCCAGCTGAACCCCCCCAACTCTCCCAGCCTGTCCTCACAGGGGGGTGCTCCAGCCCCCCGAGCATCTTCGTGGCCTCCTCTGGCCCTGCCCGAGCAGGTCCGTGTCCTTCTGATGTTGGTGCCCCCAGAGCTGGACCCAGCACTGCAGGGGGATCTCCCGAGAGCAGAGCAGAGGGGGAGAATCCCCCCCTCGTCCTGCTGCCCACAGTGCTCTGGGTGCAGCCCAGCACACGGGTGGCTTTCTGGGCTGTGAGCACACAGTGTGACTGAAACAAATGGAAAGAGAAGAGGCCAGGGGAGAGGGTGGTATGAAATAATCTGAGGAGGCACTTGGTGAAGGCTGTTGTTGGGGGGGATGAGAAGATTCCTCTGAAAGTTTCTTTTTGAGTAGATGAAGTGAAAAGGTAGAGCTAGAGAGGGAATATTATGGCCCTCAAAGATGTTTTCTTGCGGGTGTGGATTGAGTATTGTGGAGGAGATGGCCAGAAGCAGGGACACTCTCTACCTGCCCTATTTCATCCAGTTGTTACTTAAGCCTGTGTTTCATTATCAGGTTTTCAGGGTCAGAAACTTGGTCAGTCGTCTCCAGTCTTGGGTCTGACCCAGAATGGCTATTCCTGGGGTAGATAATCCCACCAACAGTGATGGCAGAGGATGGGACTGTGTGAACAGAGGGATAGTGTACTTTCTTAATTGCTGTACCAGTGGCACTGGAGCATGTGCACCTGCAAGTCATTTTGATTCAAAACCACTAGAATTTCTCATTCTGTATCAAAGTTTAGATTGAGAGGCAAAGACTAGAGGTAAGAGAGGAAAAAAAATCTGCTTCAAACTTTGGTGGTAGCATATAACTCCCTTACTATGAAGAAAGCTTATAGACATCAAAGTCTTCCCAGTAAACTTCCCCAGTGCTCTGTTGCCTGAGCATCTGGCTCAAACGCAGCGAGGTTTCTGCTGCCGGCGCTCATGCCTCGCTCTTTAAGACCTGGGAAGTTTGCAAGGGCTGCGATTTATCACCTGCATGCAGTTGTACCCCTCTCCTGTGAATACAGTTTTGTTCTAACGAGCTCGAGAAGTTGGTTAAATCAGCAAGTCAGGGGCCCTGAGGATTTAGTTTCCTGTTGAAGCTGTCAGACTTTTGTTTATTGCTTCCCCACTAAGTTTTGTACCCCAGCTGCCACCAGCTCTCCTTGTGCAGTGGAGGTGATGATGCTTTGCTGTGGTGGGGGGAACAAGCCTGTTTTACACCCAGCCTGTTCCCCCCATCTCTGTTACCTCGCAGTGAGGCACAATGATCCTTGTGATTTTTTTTTTTTTTTTAATTGTTGAAGAACCAGTGCCTCTGCAAGCCCTCGGGGCAATTGCTATGTTTTGGGTTTAATTGTGCGCATTACTGTTTAATAACAACTCCTTCCCTTGGGTATGGACCTTTAAATCTCATTTATTGTTTTTCAGTACTGCTGTGCAGGCTTTGTGTGTTTTGGCTAGAGAGGAGGCACCACTGCCTGTGTGAAAAGAGGCCAATATTGCTCTGTAACAGCAGGGTGAAAGCCCTCTTCTCTGCCCATGTCCATCTTGTTTTATCCTGATGCTTGGAGAAGAAACAAACTTTTTGGTGTGTTTTGTACAGCGCCTAGCTCGTTCTCCTCCTGCTCCAGTTCTTTAGGGGTGCAAAGCATTTCTACCATAACCATGAAGAGCAGTGGTGCCTGAAGAAAATAAGGGCATATTTTTAACCAGCTCTGAAAACACAGATCTGAATTTCACAGACAAGAAAGTACCCTTGGTTCAGACTCCCTGGAGCTCTGAGGAGCACTCAAATATGGGGTGGTGTAGAGGAGCTCAAAATGTGCCAGAAAACAGCTGAGCGCTGTGTTTCAGAAACATCTCTTTGGAAAGGAGTTTTTCTTAATGAGGAATGAGTGATGCAGGAGACTCAGCGGGAGAAAGTAGTCACTAAACGTTGACATTCATTTGTAAATCCTTATGTAAGGGCTAGTGTATAAACACATAAAGATAATTTGTGCCAGGCAGTTGGAAAGAAAACGCTACTTTATTTATATTTTAATTTGTTTAGACTGAATTTCTTTACTGTTATTCACAAAACCAGACTCTGCTGTGTAGGCACAGGTGGGAAGTATTGATTTTAGTGCAGAGAGTGTAAACATGTTTTGGTAACAAATAAACTGTTAACATGGACGAATGGGAGGGAATGTGGTTGTGTTTATCCTGGCAACTCAGCTGTGCAGTCAGGCAGGCAGGAGAGGTGGCGGGACGGGCACGGGACGGGGACCCACCACGACAGCACGTGGCAGTGCAGGGTTTGCTGCCCATTTCTGAGGTCTTCTAAGTTGGCAGACATAGGTGCCCAAATGCATATAGAGGAAAAAAAAAACAAACCCGAAGGCATTTATAGAGAAATCCTGCTGCCGGCTGGGGGTGCCACAGGTTTCTCAACATCCCCAGTTGGGACCTGGATACCTGAGCCTTGGGCTTGTAGCTTCCCTGCAGCCCCCCAAGGAGCCCAGGTGAGCTGACATTCAGTTTTTTCCTAAAAACCTCACCTCTTTGACTTTACGTTTCAAATTACTTGGCTTGTTCGGTTTGCTTCCTCTCCCTCTGGGTGTATAATTAATATCTCATACTATATCTCTGATTGATAAGTCATGGAATTAAATGCTCTGCATGGCCAGGTAACTAGAAATAGACAGCAGTCCTCCAGCGCTGGTTCTGAATAATGAAATGTTTTGCTCTGAGAATAACTGGGTTAAACATTCAGGTTTTCAAAGCCTGGCACACAATAATAGGACATATAGAGCCTTTATTTTAACTGCATTATTCTTCACAGCTCTGTGGTCATCCACCTTCAAGCAGAAGCTCCACTCCTGCACTCGGGAGGTAATTTGGGCAGCCCAGTTGCTTTGACACCACAACATATTTTCTTCACCTCTATCATATTCTCTGCTACCTTGAGCATCTCTGCTGCTGGTCCAGCTGTGTAGGGCAGGCACGCCTGTGGTTTCTGGAAGGAAAACAGTCTGTATTTGTCGGGCCAGGAGAAGTCATCAGCAGCTGTTGGTGTGCAGGGTTCTGCAGTCAGTGTGCAGGAATGGTCCGAGCTCCTTGTTCTTCCCCAAATCCGGGGAAAGCCTTGCTGCTTCCTCCCTGAGCCAGAATAACAGTGACCCGCCATTAACCTCTTACTAGCTAACGATTTATTGGAGATACTGCAGAGGAGAACACCATTTTCAGACTCCTGTAATGCTGATAGCCGAACGCTGCCTAAGCTGATATGAGGAGGGGAAGCAGGAGGATATTTAGGACAGGTTGAGGAATTCAACCTGTCTTGGCAGAGATATGAGGCAGGTGGTAGAGGTGCACCTCAGCACGGCTGTTGCTTTCCCCACGATAAGGAAAAAAAGTGGTGAGGAATCAGCTGGAGGTGTGACACATCGCATAAATCACAGTGTTTGTAGTGCAGAGACGTGCTGACAGAGGAGGGGAGGTGGGGCTGCAGAAAAGCTACAGCATGGGGATACCTCAAGGGAAGTGCAGTCTATAAGCCAGTAGCCACTAGCTCCTGCCAGTGTTTTCTTTCAAATCCTTGTGAACCAGCCAAAGCTCATTGTGCTGTTCTTCTGACTCTGAAGTCTTTCAGCCTGAGAATTTGCCACTACAACCTGCTTCATCTCTTCAGCCCTCATGCTGTTTTAGGCACCTGTTCAGTGCTACGGAGCAGTCTGCCTCATGCTTGAACATACTGTACAAAAAGAAGGTTGTTGAGTTTCTGGACCACTGGAAATCGTGGCAGTTACTGCTGAAAAACAACATAATTTGTGCTACTGCATAATTTTCTGCTGGCTGATGTTCAGGGAGGAAATCTTTCATGCCAGCAGCTGAAAGAAGAGGTGTTGTGAAGATGGAACATTCCTTCCTCCGTGCCTGGAGCACAGAGGGTGACAGGGCTTGGTTCCTGCCACACGCATGGGCTTCACAAGGGATAGCACAAGCACTAGTGTCGTAAATATTGTGGATGATGTCCTTTCCCTTGTTGTTCCTTGGGAGCAGATATTTTACTTGGTCTTGGGAGGGAGGCAGGACTCTAATCAAGAGCATAATGATAGCCAGCATGAAAAATCCCAAGTCATGCCCTGAATCTTTGGTTGTTGGAGCACAGGTGTAAATTTAAGACTGCTCAGTTTATTTAACCCTGTGCTGCTGCTGTCTGTCTGATTTGAAGGTGGACCCAAAATGGTAGCAATTACATACAAAGATATTTAATGATCCTCATTGTAATGATGGAACACCTCATGGTAATGGCTTCTTCTGATGGGTCTGCACTAGTCCTACAGTAGCAATGGACTTGCTGAAGGTCTAACACCCAGCCTATAGACTGGGTCAGACTTCACGGGGGAGGATTTTAGAGATGTGCATGCATGTGAGTTCAACTCATGTTGATTTCAGCTGGAATCAAAATTCTATGGTTCTGAACAACCTGTTAACAGAGATTTCGTGTCACCTCTCTTGGCTGTCAGGGGAAGAGGGACTTTTTTGATGGCTTTTCAAACCCACCCTGGTGCTGTGCTCTGCCTTGGATGAGTCTTTGGGCAAAAATCCTGAGTGGTGCCTGTAGCAGTAGGCAGAGGCCAACTGCTTGGACGTGCGTCCAGAGAGTGATGGGTGCCCTGGTACCTGAGGAGGTGACCTGCTCACCGTGGGGAGGGCTGGTGTACACGTCGTGCCCAGATTTGAGATGGTTAAGTGCAGGCAATGGACTTGGCATCTGAGTTGATGTCTCCCTCCAGCATAATCCCCATGTCCTTACCTAATATGCCAACATCTGTATCTATATTGTCATTTAAAGATAAATATATATGTATACACACATATATATGTATCTTTTCCATGCTTACAGAGAAGCAAAGGGCTTTCTCCATGGTTCCAGCAATCACCAAGACAGTATCTGGCTCCCAGCAGTCTCTCGCTGTGGTTTAGTGCAGAACGCACTTACCTGCATTAGAGAGAGATCATCAGGGTAATCACAGCCTGGGTGCAGGCGTAGGGTTGCATTAGTGTGATTTTACTTCTACTGAAACTCATCTTTCTCTGCCCAAATCAGGACACAGAACACCCAACAGGAAAGTTTGAGAAATGGTGAAAAGAAAGATGGTGTGGGAGCTTTCTGCATTTGTGATGTATCACACGTACCGGTGGAGCTGCTGGATTAGCTGCACTAATCAAGATCTGGAGAATCTGGTTCTCCATTTGAAGGGAGCATCCCTTTTGTATTAGTCTCTGAAGTTATTTTAGCTTGCATTGACACAAATTAAACAGGAATCTTGCTGTCTATTGATTTTGTCAGCAATGTTTTTTTCCCCTCCTGAAGTAATCTTTAAAGACTTTACTTTTATTAAACTAAATGCTGCCAGTTAACTAAAGTCTTTGTTTTTATAGACTCAAGAGAACAAGATCTAACATAAATTAATCATGACTTAATTGACTGAACTAATTCAAGTTCTCTCCAGTCCACTGCACAGCAATATTCCTGTCTTCCCAATGCTGTAACTGAAGGCTAAATGGCACATTGCTTTAACAACATAAACTTTTTATATCTTTAACACAACATTTTTACTGTGGACAAAAGTTTTAATTTCCTTGGAATTAAATCCACAAAACATTTTCACAGTTAGGAATGCTGAAGTGAACACCCCTTTTTGTAATGCATATTAGAGCTGACTGCAATTTCTTCCTATTATCTTTTTCTTTCTCTGTGCATGGACCAAATTATTTATTTGGTATTACTATTTCAAAGGAAAATCAAGCATTAATTCAATTTACAACAGTATTCTCTCACCCTACAGAGCATAAAATGAAACGCAATGAATTGCTAATGCCGCCGATGTCAAGAACGCAGTGCGTTTAGTGAAGCTGGCTAAATCATTAATGTGAATAACTCTCCCCAGAAAGGCACTGCTGACAGCAACCAGTGAACCCAGTGCGTGGCTTTTGGGTTTAGCCCATGCACTAAGTCTGGGGACAACCCCCCCCCAAGTCGTGTCCCACATGGTGGAGCAGGGCGGGAGTTTGGGGCTGACTTCTGGGAGACCTTGCAAAATTAGGGAGGGTGCAGGCTGTGCTGCTGCTGTGACGGCCTTTCAAGGCCATTCGCTACCAGCTCCAAAGAAACCAGCCTGGAAACTTCTCCACCGCTTCCTGGGGAAGGTACCAGAAATCTGGACCCATGAGGCAGGGGATTTGAAGGGATTCATCGAATGCATTTGAATAACGTATCTATACAAGGAAACTGCAGGCTGCTCATGGGCTTTCCGCTGTCAAAAGAGGCAGAATTAATTAAATAGGCAGTTCCCTGACTCCTTTCTTTCCTCAGCCCTGTGTTTTTCAGCTCTGCATTTCCCAGTGCTACTTTTTTTCCTGCAGCAGAGCTTTAAATATCCCAAGCAATGGTGGGTGCTGCTATTACTTCCCTTAGGAGCCTGGTACTTACTCTAATAAGTCTCTTTCAGGAAAAGGGTTTTTCCCCCTATCAGCCTAAACTTTTCAGAGCTTTATTTCATGCTGTTTTGCTTAGTTTTGCCCCTTAGCGCCATCCACAAAAACTTCTACCCTTGGGGGAGTTCAGAGTTATCGTGTGTTACCCCATCCCAGGGTGACTCCCATCTCGCCGTCGGATGAACTGTGCATGTTTTTCTCGGTGGAATTACTTCTTCAACCGAAAGCCACATTTGATGTTAGTCTCTGTATGTTCTCTCATTTCACATCTTTTTGGTGGCTTCCCCACAGCCTGTAGTCAACACAGCGTTAACGTCTGGTGGTTTGAAAGCTCGGTGAGCTTTTGAGCAGAGTTCTGGAGAAAGAAATACCCAATTTTACCATTTCTTAGTGGTAACACTTCCCAAGAAGCTGCTGCAAGAGAAGGTTTCTGTCCTCAGAGTCTAGCGATATGGGGCAGATGAAGAAGGGGTTTTGCGCTGGGTTTTCAGCCACTGGTGGGGGAACATGAGGACTGGGAAGAGCAGCCGGGACTGCCGTGGGGACCGTCCTGCTTGTGTCCTCTCATGGACTGCTGGAAACCTTCCTGCTGCCTTGGGAATGGCCAGAGGAAACCTTCTTTAAATATGTGTAGGGAGATTTTTCCCTAGGGGAAGTTTTTGTGTCAAGCCTAGAAAGTACATAATGGCTTAGACCCTGAGTGTCAGGACCTTGTATCCACTTATCCAGCGTTTTGCTAATGTACTTGAAAAGGTCTGAAGAAGCCTTGTCCTTCAATGACAGAGGTCTGTTTTGCCATTAGTGTCTGCTCTTCCAGCTCTTTTATACTGGTACGTCTGTCTCTCAGTTGTTTCTTTCTGTTCTGTTAAGATGTTTCAATCAATTTATGTGGCACTGAAATAGGCACGATTGTGGTAAAACCTCATTGCTTTGAAGGTGGCTCCAGTCTTTGCTACCTACACTGAATTGCTGCCAATACTTCAGCTTTGCTCACAGGCATCTACTGACACCTCTTCTGGCTAAGACCGGTGCAAAATAATCTTGTTTTAGCTTTACCTCACTCTTTAATCCCCCTTTTACTTTTTCAACTGTGGTGTGAAACAACCTGTACACTGCTGGAAGGTTGGGAGAGAGACTTTTACCTATAAATAAATACAGGATTACAGCCTGAAGATTTTTCTCCTGCTCTGTCTTCTCAAAGCTCCTCTGCATCACTTCACCCTGAGCTGATGTTATCAGCTTTGGTTTCAGAAGTCAGTGAAGCTGCTGCTGCTTACACCAGTGTAAAACTGACCCTTAGGAAGGGATTAATCTTCTGTAAGTTCTGGGAGTAGAGGATGTGATTGGAGAAATGGAGAGACTTTATGAGGGAGACGCTTGTCTCGCTTAACCCGATGTACAGCTGTGCGTGGCTGCTCTGTACTCTTGTCATCAGCCCCTTCAGTGGCCAGCAGAAATGAGGTGGCACTTCCAGGGGTGCTGCATTACCCTCCTGTAGCACAGGATGAGTTGCCTTTTGAAGCTGCCTCTCTCCCTCCACAGACCAATGCCTGTTTGTTGAGTAGCTTTGAGCAGATGCTTAGTTTTTGCTGAAGAAGGTCAAAACGGATAAATCCCACCTTGTATTTTATACAGAAATGCATGTAAACTCCACTAATTTCAGCAAAATTACAGCTATGTACCTGTGCTGAGAGTCTGAAGCAACAGATTTTGGTTTCCTTAAAGCCCTCCAGGCTCTGAGCTCCTGGATGCAGTGGAGTCAAGGTGTATGTGTTCCTTGGACTCAGGAACTCAGGAGGTGTTAATCGAATTATATTAATGTCACCTTCATAACTGTTTGAGCAGGGTCTGTAGAGCAGTCCCTTCACTGCTGGGAACTCTCACCCTGAGAAGAGGTTCCTTTCCACCTTCCTCACCATGATAAAAAGACTCTGCGATACTTCTCACAAATGCTCGATAGATGAACACACAAAGCATTAATGCATTTAAGGCAAAAAAAGTTAATGTACCATACAGCTCTACGTACTATTTAAGCTTAATTTGATGAAATACCTACTACCAACAAATGTAAAAGGTCTGCAGTAAATATATGTAGTGTTCTCTGTAATGAAAGTGTCATCATAAGGTATAATTCATTATAGGCTCATCACTTTGCTTTTATGTTTCAGGTCATTAATTGCTGATAGAGGTTACAACACAAAACAGATTAGGTGATAAAATTACATTTCAAAGTCTGCCCTTTTTCCTCTGAAGACTAAGAAATTTACATCTACAAAAGCAAAGTAGCATCCAAATATCTCAGAGCAGATGTAAACTATCGGCATTGTACTTCAATGCAGCTGCATGTAATGAAAACCTGAAATTGAATTTTAACTTAATAACGTAGATTGTTTTTTAATTGAATGTTGCTTTTTTTTTTTCCTTGACTGGGAACATTCCCACTCTTTAATTATGTTTCATTTAAGAGAAGAACAAATAAAATCAATTTATTTTCTGACAGTGAAAAGGGAACGTGTGGTATTTCTCAGCAGTTTGAAAAGTAGCACCCCACACCTTGAGCAAATCTATTAAAATCATGTGCTTAAAGCAAGCAGTCATTTTTAATTAAAAGAGCTACTCTCTGTAAACAGCTTATATATCAAGGCATCATATATATTCTCACTTCATGCTGCATTTTTTGGTGAGGGCAGCTTTCTAATGTATGGGGAGAGAAAGCTGTTGACAAAGGAGTCCCTTTTGGAGAAAGGTGCTGTTTTATTTAATGCTGGGCAGGCACCTGGCAGGGACCATCCCAGCATCATCTGACCCCAGGGTGGGTCTCTGGTGTGTGTCTGACCCCTCCATGCACTGAAATTTAGCCACCGGCCCCTGGCCCCACTTCACATTTACAGAACGGGGAAAAAAAAAATCTTCCTTGAGTTCTCCCATATCGACCCTGTTTTGCTGATAATGGAAATACATTTCTGCAATATCTTGTTCTTCCCAGTGTGGCTGCAACAGCCTTCCTTTCCTCTGCTTTGATGCCTTGATCTGATTTTCAGGGTGAAAACAGCTGGGGCTGTACTTAACTGGCTTTCCCAGGGACTAAAGTAGGTTTTAGAAGGAATAAAACTTACATTTAGTGATAAATTTTCATGACAGTGTATCTTAACTACTCAAATCCTCCAAACTTCTTTAAAATTTCCTCTCTTCAGGATGTGTTGAGCAAAACATTCATTGTCGGGATTTTTGATCTCAATTGTAAAGTTTGGAACACAAACACCAAAGATAAAATGTGAATGATCTCACGTTGCATTTGTGTGCACAGCATTGTTTCTCCTTTTGAGAATGACGACGTTTCTGTTTTTCTGTTAGGACAGTTGCTTTTTTCATTGTCTTGCTTACTCTGTACTGGTTTTTGGCATTAGAACAAAAGGAGGGTATTAAAAAATACCCTCGCCCCAGACAGGGAGAGAGAGGGGAAATAGCAAAAGCAATACTTTCTCCTTTCCATCACATTTTATGCTTTTTCCTTGCTCTTTCCCCACAGGAAAGATTAAAAGAAGAAAGAAGGAGAGGGGGTTCCTGCTTTACTCCTCTTCTGTTGCTGGTAGACTTTGTTGGGCTGCACCCAGAGCAGTGTGGGCAGCAGGGCGAGGGGGGGGATTCTCCCCCTCTGCTCCGCTCTGTGAGATCCCCCTGCAGTGCTGGGTCCAGCTCTGGGGGCACCAACATCAGAAGGACACGGACCTGCTCGGGCAGGGCCAGAGGAGGCCACGAAGATGCTCGGGGGGCTGGAGCACCCCCCTGTGAGGACAGGCTGGGAGAGTTGGGGGGGTTCAGCTGGAGAAGAGAAGGCTCCGGGGAGACCTTAGAGCGGCCTCCCAGGACTGAAAGGGGCTACAGGAAAGGGGGGAGGGACTCTTGATCAGGGGGGAGGGATAGGATGAGGGGATTTAAAGTTTTAAACTGACAGAGGGCAGATTTAGATGAGATGTAAGGCAGAAATTCTTCCCTGTGAGGGTGGTGAGGCCCTGGCACAGGTTGCCCAGAGAAGCTGTGGCTGCCCCCTCCCTGGAAGGGTTCAAGGCCAGGTTGGACGGGGCTTTGGGCAACCTGGGCTAGTGGAAGGTGTCCCTGCCTGTGGCAGGGGGGTGGGACTAGATGGTCCCTAAGGTCGCTTCCAACCCAAACCATTCTATGGTTCTATGTTTTTCCATTTCATGGGAAATCTTAATTTGAGAAAAAAAGAATGGTTTGATAGTAATAATATATTTCTGTGGAGTGGGGAAGCCAGCCTGTCTGGAAAGATGGAGTGATGTTTTCTTTTGAGTGTTTTGGGATGCTCTGCAGGCTGCTGGGCGTGCGGCAGCCACCATGCAGGAGGGCAATGTAAGACACAGAGGCACCCCAAAACCGTAGGTTCTGGTGCGTCATGAGCCAGGACATCCTCACAAGCTGCTGGGGATGGATGTGAAGGGTGGCAAGAGGATGTCTGCAGTGGCTTGGTGGCACCACTGTCCTCAGAGCTGCCCTCCTGAGGCTGTAGGTACACCAAGTGTCCCTTCCCGAATCAACACTGCCTGGGGCAGGAGGCTGTGAGCGAGCTGCTCTGCCACAGACTGTCCTCTCAATGACTTTAGATTATTGGTTTTTACTGCAGCAGCTCAGTGGTAAAGACTGACAGGGTAGAAAAGGGCAAAAGGTGTTTGTTTTGTGATAGCATGTGTGTGAAATCACTCGCAGGTTGAAAGCCCAGGGGTCTATAATGGGAAAATCTTCTCTGGCGTATTCCAAAAATGGGAGCAATGATGTGTGAGGCTTTGGGGTCTTACAGCACTGTAGCCAAATCCCTGCCGGAAGCTACTTTCCTTCCCCCCAACCTCTTTTCCTTATTTCACACTCCTGGAGGAAAAATATGAAACAGATTTCATAACTGTTTGATGGGGATAAAAGCAGAGAAAACACAAATACCTTCCTCCCCGCGTAGCTGCGCCATGCTCAGCGCGGGCAGCAGATGCTGTTCAGTCCACCCAGCCTCTGCTTTAACGAGCACGTTCTACCAAACCGAATTAACAGCTGATGAGATGGGATTTTGTTGCTTCAGTCCAAAGGTGATTAAACATTTACTGACATGTCTAAGCAAACACGGGATGAGGTGATGGGATTTGAAGTGCGGCGACTACGCTGTAATGCCTTCTGCAGAGCAGGTGGGATAAGGATTAAATCAAACAGATGTATTTACATACATGGGGGTAGCAAACTTTTATGGGGTTGTTTTACAGAATAGCCATTTTTTTTAAGTTAGGGCTGATCCCAGTTGTGACTTACTAGTTGGAATGGATGCTCTCACTGCTTTCACCTCTGCGTTCCAGTTACAGCTGCCCTGCTGTTGTGTTAGTGCTGTGTATTGAGGTTTGCTTGCTGTGGAAAGTTTAGTCAAAATATTTTCCTTGAAAGTTTCTTTCTTTTTGTAAAAAATGCAGAATACTGTGGGTTTTTTGGTGTGTTTTTTTTTTTTTTTTTTTTTTTTCAGTTAAAACCTGGGAATCTTTGACCAGAATGAGAAAATGGTGGTACTTAAAAAAAAAAAATTAAAACCCCTTTTACTAATCCATACAAATGGAAAAATGTCAATGAACTGCAAAGGCCACGTTAAGAGATTTCAGTTTACCAACAGCAAGCTACTGCGAAGTCCATGGTATCAAGGCAAAGGTTAACTTTAATAGGGATGTGAAAGAGCGTAATGAACTGGAGGAAGAATAACGCACAGTGTCACACAGAGACCTTACACATCCCCAGCACACCTGGATCAGATTTCCCCAGAGCTATATAGACTCTATGACAAAAACAAATTTGGTTTTAAGAAGCATTTGGGCTCCACCAGCAGTGGGCCATCAGATTTGTGCGTTTGGTCTACTCTGTGGCTGGTGTCAGCAGTGTCTTTTTATTGATTTTTAAGTGGTTTGGGGGATTCTGTGTCTCCTGCTGTGGAAATAACTAATTGTGTTGTTTCTTGGTGATTCTAGAGAAAAACTGGGTTAAATGGAACACTTAATTTAGATAAAACCAAGCAGTTTCCTTCTTATTTCTACTGTTTTCCTAAAGACCTAAACCTATAAAAAATAAGAGTGGAATTTTTTTTAAATAAATAAAAAAACCCCAAAGCTGAAACTTGTTTCAAAATATAAAAAAAGCAAAGATGTTTCATTCAAGAAATGGGAAAATGAAACATTTTCACTTTCTCAGTTTATTTTTTTTGTTCTTCTGTTCTTTCTTCCCAGGCAGAAGTTTCAGAGAAGCCAATATGCATTTGGAAAACATTTTGGAGTATCTGAACCTGCAGTTTTGAGTGTGAAAAAAGGGGTGACCAAAAAAATTCTTTGGGTTTCCTATGGCTACAGAGGGAACTATCGTTGGACCCACTATATAGACACATTCAGGGGATCTGACTGCATCCGCTGTGCTGTGACCTTCCTATGTAGCCTTTCTTAAAAATTAATTACATCAGTAATAAACCCCAAGCCAGGAGATGTTTTCATTTGTGTGCTTTATGGGGCTCCTTGTCCTTTCCCCTTGTGGTGGTACGTCCTTGAGGCTCTCTCCCTGGTAGTGAACCTGGGAGGGGGGACATTGCTGCTGCCTCCTCGGAGACCCCTAATTGCTATTTCAGCTGTTTGCAAGAAACAGTGCAAAAAACGAGCCCTCCCCCAAACTAGTTATAGGTTTGGAACATCCCCAGGGGAATATCTTAGGCTTGATTTCTTAGAATATCAAAAGGTAGCAGCCCAAATCTGATTAAGCACGGAGCGCCCGATGAATATGCTACGTCTGCAGAAAAGGGATTCTCTATCAGATGCCTCTCTCAGAGCAACCACCAGCAGCTACCACCACAAACAGATTTTAAACCACTGCACTTCATCTTTTCCCTCATTTGCTCCATCAGATCTTATCAGAGAGAGCGCCCGTGACTGCTGCATGTATATTGAAAATGAAGAAAGTTTCATCCCTGGTTAAATCTCCCACAACTGTCCCCAAGATGCTGCGTGACCGTTGCACTGGCTACCAGCTAACCAGAGCTCAGCGCACACTGAGGGGGGACACTGGCACCCCAGGGGACAGCAGATCCTACCGTAGACATCCATCAGAGCGTGGGGTGTCTCAGCTGACCTCCTTTTTTCCTCCATTTTCCTTGGAAAAATATAGAATGAGTGCCTAGGTTGCTTTTTAAGGTCTGGTGCTGTACTTCTGTTGATAGAGACAAACAGCCTTTTGGGCTAGTTGTAACCCAGGATTTTCCATACCGTTGCCTTAATCAAACCAGTTTGATGAAATATAGCAGTTTTTTATATATATATATACACAAAAGTCTTATGGATATCAGATACTTTACACTGTGAAACCTGATAGAAGGAGAACCTTGCACTGGGATGTGGGATGTTAGATATGATCATGGCAATGGAAAGAGGCTGGAAGGACATCTAGTCTGGTCCCATATATCTAACATGCCTCCAGTGGTGAATAGCTTTTCTTGTCAAACTATTTCAGTGCTTTGTTACAATTACTGTTTAGAAGTATTTTTCCTAACGATAGGGTTATTTTCCCTTCTCATACTTCACTTAAAGCTTAATGAATCTTAGCTGAAATATATTTCGCTTAAAAAAAATTCCTTAAATAAATTGTTTCGACATGAAGAATGTTTCCATGGCTAATTTGCAGTCTGAAGTCTCTGATGAATTTGACCTGAGTTCAAAATAGCTTCAGTTTTACCAAAATTCAACTCCTTGGTAAATTTACTATTCACAAAAGAGAAGCCCTAGATTTAAATTCATTGACTCACTTCAGCTGCAGGAATCTGCTGGCTTAAATTCTGAATAAATTCAGGAGGAGAAAATGCCATCAATACTGCAGAGCCCAAAGTAAACACAGAAAGAAAATAAGGATTATCCCGCATTTATATAATATAATCAAGTTCAAATTTACCTAGGTGTAGAGTAATATAATTGGGGATTTGGGTGAATCCTATAGCCAATGGCATCTTTTAGAGATAACCAGCCCTTTTAGAAATGAGATTAAGTGGGGAGAAAGCCTAGTTATGCTAATTAAAGCTAAAAAAAAAAAAAAAGAATAAGGAATAATTGAATTTAAAAAATAACCCACTGCTTAAAGAACATGAACTTGAATAGCTCTAAAATGGTTGGACTAGATGATCTTCAAGGTCTTTTCCAACTTAGATGATTCTGTGATTCTGTAAAATATGTCTGATCCCCGTTCCCTGCTTGTAACTAATGTCCTCGAGAGTGTGCGGCTGTGGCTTGAGTCTCCACGGCTGGGGCTGTGCTTGGGTTTGGGTCAGGATAAAATTCAAGGGATTGTGTGGGCAGACAAAAGCGAAATGCTCCGCTTGCACTCACAGACAGGGATACTTATGTGTATTGGTAACATCTTCCTGGAAGCCCTTTAGAAAGCTTTTACTGGTGAATAAGCTCAGGAAGAGGTGGTAGGGGTGGTGGTTTTACTGGCAGAGCCATTTGCATCAAGCGGAGTAAGTCTCTGTACCGAGATGATGCTCTGTGCAGTGCCTGGCATGGGAAGAAACGGCACCACAGCTGACCAGGGATGAGAGCTAGCATGAGAAATGTGTCCTGCCGACCACAACATTGCCAGCAGGTTCATGTTCAATATACTCTTTGAAATCAAAACAAGGTAACTCTCCAGGAGCAGAAGACTCTGCTGGGCTCTATCCCCATCTCAGCACTAAACACAAATTCTGCTCCTTGCAAAAGCTGTTCGTTCAGTGCAGACCAGCTGGGCTGTGTGACAGTTTCAGTGCCATCTATTAAACCTAGGGAAGGTAGCAACTGCTTTTTCTTTTGTTTTTTTTTCTTTTTAATTTATTAATTTTGTAACTCATGACAGAAGAATTCTTTCTTTCTTTTTTTTTTTTTTTTTTTCCCCTAGACCATTTCTGCTTGATGCTTATGGTGGCCCAGCAGTTTCTTCCCTCGCTCTTGTTGGTTCTTCAGCTTTGGTGGCTCTGCTAAAATTTTGATTTCTCCACTTTGCCTGGACAGTGGAATTTGGCACCCTCTTGCCTCACTCAATCCTCTGCTTAATGTCAAGTGCAGCCACGTCCCTGGGCAGCTGCCAGGGCTGACACAGAGGAGCTGCCTGGGAGTGTTCCCAGACAGCAGCTAAACAGGTACTTCATCTTTTAATCACCTCTGGTATCAGTGGTGCCCTTTCTTCTGCAGTTAGCATTTTCCATAGCCAAAATGTTGAGGGTGATCTCTGCAAAGTCCTACATGGTCCTTCTGTTTCAGGGTAGAGGTTTTGGCCAGAGGCTTGTCACAGCTGAATACAAAAAGGCTGTGGCTGAGGAGCATCGCGGCTCAGGCCACATCTGTCCCCTTAGCCACAAGAAATAGGAACCTGAAACAGAGCTGGAGCAGCATAAAAGAGGCAATCTGCAGGGTTTTATAATAGTTTAACAACTGTGTCAGTAAAAGAGAAAAGTTTTGCTCCATTAAGATACCGTCTGACCGTTCACCAGTTGCTAGCCAGAATGCAATGCAGAGCTCCACCCCACTGACCCTCTCTGAAGGTCATCCTGGCCATATTGCTTATCAATTCTTGGCAACAGCAAAGAGCCCACGTGCTCAGAACACCACTACCCACCCTGTATCATCATTTCCTTGTATTTCCCTGCCTTGTGCTCCTCTGCTCTTGCTTGGACTCTAGTACTTGCTGCATCCGAGTTGCTGTACTTGGATAATAAAAACCCAGATTGATTAGGCCCCATCTGGTTGTACAGCTCCGTGCAAAAAGGATCCAGCACCCTCACGGCACTGCAATACAAATGAGATGGTTATACATTTTTTGGGGCCAACAAAAGTTTGTTCCTAAATGTGTCCGTGCACACAGACTCGCGCTCAGGTTAATTTATTTGGTGGCTGAAGCAACTGTACCTCTTCTGCCAACGACTTTACAAGGATTAGGTGTAACGTAAGAGCAGGGGTTGGTTCTGTGCAAACACTGCATGTGCTGTAACAGAGGAACTTCTCAGTTTCTATGTTTGGGGTAATGCTTTTGAAACACACAGTGGTATGCTTAGGTCTGGTGCATTTATGAACTCGACTCTTTGAAGGAAGATAAAGGATCAATGGCTTTCCTAGTTTTAAAAACACAGAATTCTTCCTCCCAGGGGAATCTTTCTGGATGAGCAAAACATTTTGCTTGTTTGAGCAGAATATTTATAAGTTTACTTCCAAAGAATATTCTTGCTCAGAGGGCGTAGTGTGGTATTTCTCTCATTGCACCCTCTCCAGCAAGAAGTGTCCGCAGTCCCGGGAAGCGCAGAACAGCCTCAGAAATAACGGCGAGGCGCAGGATGAAGGGCGTTCATTAGTGTTCTTATTTTGCTGCTTCAGTTGGAAAGGCAAGCATTTGCTTCTGCACTTGTGCAGGGAATAACGTTACAGATAAAGCGTCCCCCTTTATTCCTGAGCAATCAGGTGTGTGCTGTATGTTTAAGCACATTATTTCCTGGCTGTTTGCCAAGGATTCCCTGCTTAAAAGTTAGCTGGAACGAAGTGTTTGGTTTGGAAGGGGCCCGATTCGGTGTGGTGTAAACATTTGTCTGTGAAATTCCTTTCCACTGTTGCATTTTGTTTCAGCGGAATTGGCGGAGGGAGTTAATGTTGTTGTAATTCCATAGATTTTCTATTCAACAGACACTGACCATAATTATGACTCATGAATTGGATTAACTCCCTCATCTCTCTTAAGCCACCACTATGGTGTGATGAGGAAGAGCTTTAATGAAATTGCACTTAACTCCAACACATCCTTTAACTCCTTTCTTACCTGCAAAGTGCTGCTTGCATTGCTGGTGCTTGCAGCGGTGTGGACTTTGGTGTGAAAACCCAGGGGATGTGGCAAAGTCTGGGGAAGAAGGGGGCACGGGCAGGGCCACCCATGGATGTACCCCCAGAGCCTGCCCGGGCAGGGCGATTGCTGCTGGGTGTAAATCAGTGAGCGCTGGGTGAGAGGGTGTGAAATACAGCTGTTAGGCTACCACACACAGTATTTCAACTCTGAAAACCTCATTAATGAGCAAAGAAGCAGCACATGTTACACATAAAGACCAGAATTTATTTTCAAGATTTACTGAAATCTCAACAGTCTAATCCAAGAATCATCATTATTAGCCCAGATGTAATTATTACTGAAAGAAGAAGAATACATCTATGCAGAAAAGCTTTTAATAGTAGTAATAATGATAATAATACAGTTAAAATTGTTACTCACATACCCCTTTTCCTGGCATTCTGTTCCCCCTGCTCCTCTGGGTGCTACAGCTGGGGTTTCACCCTGGGACTGGCCTCACAGCAAGTGTCAGCGTCAGTGGTCCTTTGCTTGGCATAGCTTGTCCATGCTGAGGGTTTCTTCTTCCTCACCACTTGGAGCCAGTTTTATATGTTTGTTAACATGCTTTTGTACCGTTTCCTCTCCTCGTTGGCCCTCAGCCTCACATCGTGTCCCGATTTATTATATGTGGTGCCCTTTACGCATGTTAGATACTATTTCAGAGTATCCAAAATGCAGAAAACAGAGATGCTGTTCTCTTGGTTACCCCAGAAACCAGTTTTGTTCAGCTTGAGCTCTGCATTTCTTTAACTGTCTGTGGGTGAGCTGTGTGCAGGCGTGGGGTGTCCCATGCCAGCCTGTGCCCATCTCTACCCATCTGGTACTTGTACCCCTCCAAGCTGCATCCTGGGTCCCCGCTTCTCAAAGCCTCTGCTATTGTAGCAGGTTTGGATTTCTCTACTCATCAGTGCGTTAGTGATAAATGTCTTGTTCTACCTAGAATAACTCCTTGTTACCATTGTCTATATAAAACTGTGGTTTTATACACCATTTACCATACAAAGATAAACAACAAATTAGCCACAGACAGCTGGTCAATTAGAAAAACTGCTGTTACAGCTAAACCAAGTAAGAGAGAGCTGCAGGCAGGTCAGGAAAAGTTCAGGCAGAGCAGAGCTGAGGCCATGCAAACTTAGGGCAAAGCTGATGGCCTGTAGTAGCGATGGCAATACCCTATAACAGGGCTACACCGCTGCAGGATTATTACTATTAATGGTACGTAGCAACGGTGCAAACCCACCGCCGATGGCGGCAGCGCTTCGCCAAGTGGGCAACGTGGGTGCATGTGATTAAGAAAAAAAACCCACATGAAATAAGTGAGCTGGAGGGGGGTAAACCACAACATTTAAGGGACAGTGGGTTTTGCCAGGGTACTGTCTTTGGTGCTTGTTTTGTTAACTCACAAGCATGAAAATGACATGACCAGCTGGGCAGTTTTCTTGTTGGCTGTTGCACTAACTGCAGTAGAGACTTCATATCCATTTTCTTTGGATTCCTCGAGACTAATGTGCCAACATCCCAGTAACAGGTTATATAGACACTGCCAAAAGACAAATGTGTAGAGGGATATTCCTCTGCCTGCACTTGAGGGTTAGTAATAAGTGGCAATCCTGAGCTGTGGATAAGAAAAGCAGGAGGTTCACAGATGCAATATTGTCCAAAGATTACAGATTGAAGACGTCTTCTCTCAAGACTCACTTCTTAACCTCCACAATGGCCTCACTCCTGAGGCTATCGTAGGATGCCAAAAAAATGTGAAGCAGTTTTTTGCGCTTTACTTTTGCATTGAGTAAGATGTGAGAAAAGCTGCTGAAATGCCCCAAAGTAAGTTTGTGCCAAGGAGCGGTGCCCTGGGGAAGCAACTGATGGGTGATCCTTGAAGCGACCACGCTGAATTTGGAGGGCTTATTGAGGATTTTGGAGCTGTCCCTGGGACGCAAAGCCACTGACATCCATCAGCCCCACTCACATGGCGTGGCACCTCGCTTCTCCCATTAGCTTGCTCAGTGCCTGGAGGGTGCTGCTGGGTGCAAGGCAGTCCGGTGTCGCTCAGGGTGCCACAATGAGATTTAAATAAGAATTGTGTTATTGAAGTTACCCTGATTTGTCACAGAATAATTTTTCCCAGGAATAACAATATTTGCACTCATTTATCTTTTGAGCTTGGCCAGCCCCACTCCTGCATACATCAGCTCAACACGGAGGAGCAACAAGTACAACGTGGCTGAGCAAGGGTGGATGAAGCTGACCCTTTGGACCTTGTGTACTGAAGTGCCATTTTGCAAAAAAAAAAAAAAAGGAAAAAAGTTCCTCTTGGTTCAGACCCATGTGTCTGGATGCGGTCACAGCTAGACTGGTTTTGTCCTCCATCAGTCTCCCTTCCCTCAGCCATACCCTGCCATACACCACCTCCATTTCCTCCTCTTTTTAAGACAGCAGTCAGGATCTGTGGCACATCATTTGACTTCTGTTGTTTGATCCATGACACCAAATCAGTGTGACAGAGCTCATGCAAACGGGGCAAGAAAGATGGAAGGATACCACGGCAGGGAAATGAGATGGCAGAACCAGGCTGTTGCTTTTGGGGTGTGGCGCTCTTTGGTAGATAAGTACCAATGAGCAGACTCTTTTCAGAATCCTGTTATATTGCTCTTTAAACACTGAGAAGGACACTTAAAAAGTCAGTAAATCCTGAGAAAGAATTTCTTGATATTTGTTCAATACACTTTGCATTAAAAGAAGCTGGCGCGTCCCTGCTTTGCTTTGGGATTAAAAGATAAATTTTAAAAACATTTTTCTGATGCTTTTAGAAGCAGCTTTCCCACCAGGCTTGGCTTGTCCCTTCCAATGTCTTTCATCTCCCTTGCCTAAAAAATGCAGCACCATATCCTTCTCCCTCTCAGACAGGGGAGTGCAGAAGGGGAGCCTGAATTTCCATTTCTACTCTGTAGTGCACCTAGTGAGAAGAGCCAAGCAGTGCATTTTTTTCTTAAACCTTCCCTTCCAACATGCAAAGGAGAATTTTGCAAGCTGGTTCTGAAGTGCTTTAATTTGCTGTTCAATACTTGGGAGCCCTGGAGGTTTGGAAGTGATGATGGTCATGCCGGACTGGTAGGTGATGGAGTAAGTGGCTTTTGCAAACACAGGACAGGGACCAGTCTGGGACCACACAAGCCTTGTCTCCTTTTATTCAATGAAATAAAGGAGAATAATCCAGAGCACAGCATTTAACAGGCAGACGGAGACTGTTGTACAGCCATATGATTGATTTTTCAGGCTCTCTGATGGGGGAGGACCCCATTGCTGCTCGCATGAGGGGCTGCATTGGAGCAGAAACCTCGGCGCTGCACTCCGAGTTTAGGAAGCTACTTTTGAAAATTGGACATCTGGCGTCGATGAGGCTGTTAGTGCTATTTGTTAGCTGAACACATTGCTTTTCCCAAGGGCGGTGATGCATTGTAATTCTTTGCTGTTCATTAAACAGAATATTTTCCCAGTTTAATATCATAATAGTCATAATTGTTCTGCTCATGAGGAGCAAGGTTTACTAAATTCAAACGATGCAACGGATGCAAAACCCACATAAGAGTATTTTAACTCTCATATTATAGACTTCCCTATAGCAAACATATTTTTATACTCTGCAAACAGCTTTAGAAGATTAACAGAAAACATGATAAAAATACTCCTTAAATTAAAGATTGCATTGACTTTAGTGGTTTACCCTCCCCCATACTACCAATCCAGCAATAAAACCACGATGATGTTTACATGGTTTCCAAACCATAAAACACTCATTTTTCATTATTTCTCCAATCTCATAATGTAGAGTTGTGTTTATCTGTAACTCAATACATTTTAACAAAAGGTCTGACATTTAAGGGAATGCTGATAGGAAACAAGCACAGAAAATAGTTTATAAACAAATTAATTGAGATTACTACAAGAAAATTAATTGGAAATAAAAATGGGATCTATCAAAGAAACATACTGATAGGTAGCTTGTACCTGAGGTGCATTTTTCCATGAGTTTTATAAACATTATCAACGTAAGGCTCCATCATTACTGAACACCAATGTATCCACTGGCCTTACCCACCCCTCCCCTTACTGCTGCCTGAATTATGCACCAGACAATTTTGCACCTACCTGGAACTGCCACTGACTGTTCAAAAAGGCAGGAGGTCTAGAAAGGAAGTTTATTGCTATGTTATTTTTCTGCTATGATAGGAAAGTGACCTGAAAGGGTTTAAACCATTCTGAATAGAGGTGGTCAGAGGCCACAGCAGCAAAATCATTCATTTTTCTAAGGTAATTTCCAAAATCCAAAGCCTGGGGTATGCGGCCACCTCCCCGCATCCCGGCCCCATCCCTTGGCCGCTGGCTGATCTGTGGGGGAAAGCTCATGTTTTGGCTCAGCATCTTCTTGAGGGACCTGTCCCACTGGCATAAGAAAAGTAGGAACAAATAATTACAGCGGAGAATAATTATAGCCGTAGCACACTTGAATGAACCAGCGACTTCTCACATATTTCTCTTGGTGGTAGACAGGAACACAGCAGAATGGATTATTTGTCACTACGGTGGAATTTTAATATATGTATGGGAAATAGTTTACAGGACACTGTTCCCCCAGGAAGTGCCATATTGTTTCTAAGACAGAACTTTATTCTGCTCTTCATTTACTAGAATTAAAAATATTGATCTCCTTGGGAAGCACAAGCCCTCCAACAATGATTGCTCTCAAACACAATGGCAATACTGGATCCATTAATATAATCGCATTATCACAGAGGTGATATTCTATATTATTAGGCTGGAGAAGGGCAGGGAGTGGGATTAAACACATCATCCAATCAACCCTGAAGGTGTAATTCAATATAAATCATTTTTTAATCAACGGGAGGATGTGTTAAAGTCATTTGTTTGTGGTGCCTGTTTGTATTGAGAAAATGCAGCCATATTAAGAAAGAGTTTGTCTCTGAATATATTTTTAAATATTTTTTTTTTATTGGCCCATAGTACAATAGGCAAATGAGATACTCTCAGACAAATATTTGTCATCTGAGAGGCTTGCGTGTCTTTTGCAGGAGATATATATTACCTCAAAACGGTAAGTTGAAAAAAAATCCCTGGTCTTTAGTCTTCATGTTTACATATTGGCCCCATTTTGCCTTTATGAGATAATTTCTGCCACAGTTAATGACAGAATGGGTGGCCGTGCTGTGGCTGTGGTCTGCTGCTGAGCACCGTGCCCTGAGCACTGCAGTGGGAGAAATGCTCCAACTTTATTCGCCGAACTTAATGCCGTGCTCAGACCCCATTACATTAACGGATGGCAAAGAAACTATTTAATTGTCTCCTGCGCTCTGAGGGTTAGCGGTTTTAATTGCATTGCGGCAGTTTAATGCATTAAAAGTTATGATTTTAATGTAAAGGAATGAACAGCATCTTTAGGAGGGAAGGGTGGTGTCCTCTTGTACCTGCCTTGAGTCAGCACGGGAAGGCTGCTGCGGAAGGGGTAGCGCTGGAGAAAAGAGTGAATTTGTGTTATTTTGTGCTATTCTGTGCTGAACTGAGAACTGTGCAGTTTGGTTCAGTGTGGTAGCGCAGTGGCTGCTCTCTCCCCTGCCCGGCTGGCCGGTGTGTGGGATTGCTCCTCACCTGTAAGTGTCATAGATACTCCCCCTTCCTGAGTAAAGATGTGATGCCAGCGGGTTGCATGGGCAACCTGACCTTTTCCAGCAAGGATGTGCTGATACTGGTAGGATTTCAGCAGCGCCTGGGTCTAGAGGGTAAAAATCACCACCTTCTTCTAACAGGTGGTGGGAAACCCCTGCCTAAGCACCAAAGCAAGTGGAGTGGGCAGAAATGGCACCATCACTTAATTAGACCTGAAAACCCTCTGGTCTTTCATGTTGCCTGCACTGCTGATCGCTGCTGGGGACCTGGAGCAGGATCGAAGAACTGACCTCGCTGCTTCTCTGCAGTTTTTGCACTCTCAAATAATTTAAAAGGTAAAGAAAATATCCCTTAGCTGTTACTGCTCTTAACAATTACTCATTGTATTAGCTGTACCTCCCCAAGACAGTTCGCCTAACAAATGAATCTGCTGCACTGATATTCAATTCTTTGGAAAATTACTAAAGGTTTTCAATTATACATGCTTCTTTCCCTAAGTTTAAAATGATATGTGCATGCATTATGGACTCAAATTATTATTTGAGCTATTAATTGGAGATTGCACTTGGCAGCAAGTTATTTTTTGTGGTGCAATGCACGTGTACCCAGAGATAATATGATGACTGCATCTTTAGCAGCTTATAAATAAATAAAAATAAATTACATTCTTCAAGAACTACTCATATTGAGCTATCAAAATGAATCGACTCGATTGCAGGGACATTTGCTGTCTGACCTTGCCCTTTGCCTAGTGCCTCTCTGTGCCCTCCCTCTCGACCTGGAGGGATACCTTCAGCACCCTCGAGGTGTCCAGCACATGAGCAGTACTACAGCTTTTTAGCATCCCGTTGATTTTTGTGCTGTGAACAAAGGTTTATGGACCATTCGGTGAACTTAATCCTTCTCTAGTGTTTGTGCATTATCCAGGAGCAACCTGCTATTTTCATGCCTTCACAAATACCTGCAAGGAGTGGTTCTATGCCTGTATTGAACGAATAGATGTTTTGCAAGAGGGCTGTTACGTGTATTTACTATTAATCAGGTGAAGACTCCACTAATTGGCAAAGCATTGTTTTAAACGTTTATCAGATAATCTGAGCTCTATAGGTGGGAAAAAAAAAGTCTTCTTTCACGTGTGAATTATCTGTGGACATTTATAAGCATAGGGTAGGGTCACTCTGTGAGTGGTGAATTGAGCCAGTGACACACACAGTGTTTAAATTGTTTATTCATAATATTGCATGAATGATAATAAGTGCTTTAATATGCACATTACTGTGTTTGGAAATGACCAAGAGAAGACATAGGCTTAATTTATCAAAAACTCATCAGTCTTTTTTTGGATCTTTGTCCTTGCTGACCTCCTCATGGTTAAGAGGTTTATTTCTACGAGCTCCTTTATTTCTATGAGCACTTTTCTGCACAGCAGTCCAGCCCTTATCCTTTACACGTCTTCCTTACTGCGGAGCAGGTATTTGCTGTTTGAAGGGACGATGCTGGAAGCAGCCTGGCAAAGCTCTTTCTGTGCCTGTCTAAATTAGTTATCAGTTATGCAACCAGGATATGTACATGAGAGGGGGAAAATATCAACTCACAGGAGTAATTTCATTAGCAAGTTAAATCATTCCCATGTGTCAGCTGTGTTTTAGGAAGACAAAAACTCTCACTAAACTGTTTTCTATGGCTGATTGTGTCACTCATAAAGGCTGCTGAAATCAAAGGAGGCTATTTGAATCTTTCACACGGCCGCCTTTCTGTCCTGGTTCCCATGAAGTGCTCTCAAACTCATAGCATTTTTGGTCCGTCAGTCCAAATAGCTCTTGTGGCATCTGATTTATAAGCTAAAATAGACATCTCTGGGGCTGTCAGAGAATACAAATGGCTGATTTTCCTTTTATTAACAAAATCTATTAACAGCAGTTGTCTCCAACATCTCCGCAAACAAAATCTGCTTCAGCCCCCTCGTCCACTCGTGGGAAGGAGCTCATTTCTTAAATGGAAATGTTACCAACTGTGTTTAAAGTACTGCAGATGGCGTTACTATATGCTGCGTGCTAAACAGCTTCACTGTAGAGAAGGGAGGTGTGCGTGTTTTGAACCTCTGAGTTTTTCCACTTTTCCTCATTTCCTTGTTCATTATTCAAGCCATTATGAAACAAGATATACCTGGATAAATCCAAGCACAGTTGCACAGAGCAAAATGAATCAAAGTTCATTTCAGAGCAGAAGCGAAACACAGGAAAACCTGCAGGTGAGACTTCAGGAAGAGCTGAGGCACGTAAACCAAACTCCTGCTCCATCTCCCTGGTCATCTGGCCAAAATGGACCTTGTGACTGTCCTGCTTAACACACGTGGTGGTTTGAACGTTCCCATATGCAAAGTTCATGTGCTTTCCAGGAGGATTTGGAGATGGATCTTCTACTGGTGGTGGAGACATAGTGGTGTCACACAGAGGACACCAGTGCCCAATGGATGGGTAAATGTCCCTGTGCCTCCGTCCCTTCCCTGCGAGGGGCAACTCTTTACATGACCAAGACACTGGGCTATACACCGGGTTTGGAGAAGTCCTCATACACTGTGATAGACTAATATCTCACTGCCACTTCTCTGCTCTGTCTCGTATTGAAAATCCCAGTTGAGCTATTGAGATTCAAAACAGCGGCAGGCAGTTGTTTTGGGGCCAACATCATTGGGTTGTCCTTGATTCCAGGTGCTTATCGTCCCATGGAGGAGCCATTAACATCTTGTCCGTGAACCACCCTGTAATTTCCCTTTCCCTCTCTTTTCTGCAGTGTTTGTATGTTTGAGGGTCCTTGTGCAAGACTTTAGTAGAGGGGCTGTAAGGGAAGGATGGTTGGCTCTGCTAGGTCTAAACAAAAAGAACAGGTTATAAATTGCTGTTTGCCATTTTTCACTTTGATCTCATATTTAAGTGGTTTGAGATTTAGAGTCCACTCAGTAGTTGAGATGTTGCCTAGTTACCATTTTTGATATCACAGAGAAAGAATAAATAAAATGACATTTTAATATTAAATGCCGTGGCTTGAGAATTGCAGATGTGCTCCCTGTGCATCAGACAGCCAAGTCAGAAATCCTCTTTTGAAAAATCTCAGATTCTTCTGTCCTTTTTAATTTTTTTTTTTTTTTTTTTACAACAGTCCCTCCATTACATTTGCTCTGCAGTAGAGAGTCTGAGACAGGGCATTTTTTTGGCAGGACCCATTAACCCCAAGCATAAATTCTTGTTAGTGGGACATGTTGTTACAGACATCAAAAAGTCCAGCACTGCAGTAGCCACCACCCCCGTTGTTGCTCCTTGCTGTGGTGTCCGGGTCTGCAGTGCTATATTTTGACCTGCCACATGCTCGTCATACTCACTGCTATACATTACAGAGCTCCCCATCAAGCTGCCTTAGGAGAGCAGACAGCTACTGCTGTTCAGTGATGACAATTTACGGGCAATGCCTGCTTTTGAGGTGGCTCTTGACTGCTGACCCTGTTTCATCCTCACTGCCTTGTAACATAAGAATTAGGCATTCTTCTTGCTTCCCAAACCTGACATTTGAGAAGTGCACATGGCGCCGAGAAATCTTTCATTCTGCAGCAGCTGTCTAATCAGCGAAAAGGTGAATGTCTGTGCAGGCACATCGGAAATTTCTTGGGTTACTGTCTGATTGTTGAAAATCTTCATATCTTTAACAATGGGCATATTTAGTACTATGTGGCATGCAGATGATATCAGTCCCTATCCCTCAATCAGGCCATTATGAGCTATCCTGAAAGTGCTGGAGAGAGCAGAACATGAGACATAACCATCCTCCCTTCTGTGTACGCGCTGCTTCATCTGCTAACCACGATTTGATGGGATGGCTGAGACCTCCCCTCTGCTTGTGTCTTTTGTCCTGATTTTCCTCTCTCATTCCCTCCTCTACCCAAGGAACCCACTGATTCTGGTTTTTAATGACTTGCAAGTCACTAACAATAAACAAGAGGGGTCTGGAAATTTTTACTCTCAGAACTATTTAGTCTTATAATTCCCATTTTGGTTTTGGTCTCCTTGAGTAAAGATGTTTGTTTGGGCTTTTTGGTGAGTTTGTTCTGTATTCAGGCATTCCTGGGTAAAGCCTGAAGTTTCCTGTGTGGCCTTTCCTGTGTAAGAAAGCACAGCAAGAAGCACAGAAAAGGAGATTAAATTATGTAGTTCAGTAAGTACTTCATAATCAAGAATTATAAACTCAGGAAAGTTTAAGCTGGCATTTATATTTAAGAGAAATCTATGAAATGGTAAGAAACACATAGCTCAGGACTCTGAAGTGCCTTTCAAATCATTAGCATTTAGAGATACAGACACTGAAATACTTAAACTGTATGGTTGTTGCATACTGTCATCACATCACTTAACTGGCACTATATTAGGTGCTGAAGATAACGCTAATTCATGCAAAGGCTTTCAATTGATTTTAATTCCTGCAGCAACATAAAGTGATGAAAAAGTTCCACTGCAGCCAGGAGACATCAGTGAATCTTTCCCTAAATATTAACAGCAATATATAAATGTATGTATATACAGAGATAAATAGCTATAGACATAGATATTTTAAAAGCTTACAGTGCATGTTTTCCAGTGACTAGAAACATCACACAGAAGGATTTTTCTGGGTTTCTTGTCAACAAACCACAATATTGATTGGTTTCTGGTACAAGGAACTTTTCAGGCAAAAGTCTACGTGGATCTGGAGTTGTGGCTGAAGACATCTATTCATAATTTAAGATTAAAATTCTTCCCAGGAATGACACTGCAGTATCTTTCAAAGCAAGCAATGCACAGTGTGAGCTACCCACGGTGCCAGTATTTGTTTAGAGTTAGGATGGACATTAAAACAAATGATCAACGTAGAGGAAATCGGCAGTTAAGCTGTCCCCAGAAACCTTTTCTCAGCCTCGTGGGGGCACCATGGATCATTTCTAGTGCCTGGAAATGTCTCTTCCAACTCTGCCCATCAGCTGGTTGTCTGCACCTGATTTTTCACCAGTGGAGAGAGATGAGTGCCAGTGGAGGGCAAAAACTCCCAACGGCTTCAGGAGGGAGGTGGGACCCGTACTGTGAGCTTGGCTTTTCACCAGCCAAAGTCAACACGTGCCCTTGCACACCAGAAGAATCTGAGTTCCCCGTTGAAAAGCTGCTGCAACTAATTTTAAAATATTCATGAAATAGATATGAGTTTTGTCCTCTTTGTGGACAAGGTGCAATAAAGCAGAGTTAAAAGCCAGAGAGCTGCCTTAGTTCTTTCACTGCATTGCAAAGCTCAGCCTGTCTCCTCCTGAGAAGGTGTCCCCTGGCATTTCTCTTTGAGCGCTCACTTTCTCTTTTTCTAATTCTTTCTAGTTCAGAGATAAACGTTTTCTTTTGATACTCCTGAGCTAAAGCCAGTAGGATAAATGTGTCCTTGTGATGCAGGTTTTCTAGCTAAATTGACACCAGTAGCATGGGCAGAGGAACTCTGCATCTGCAGGACAGTAGAGCTTGACATCCTCAGTTCTGAGCAGATAAATCAAAATAAAGTATGAGTTTCAAAATGGGAAAGATAATTTTGATTTAAGATGAAATGAGCATGTAAAGTCATGTCGCAGAAGGAAATGGATCAGTTCTTGAGATGTACTTGTCTGGTAAATGTTTAAGACAAGGGAGTTGAACAAGTTACCCAAGAAGCTATCAAGTGCAGAGATATTTTGAGGCCATTTTTTTACTTTGATTGTTTTCTGTCTTTTTATGGAAGCACTACCCTCAAAATAGTTACATCTCATCAAAGAATGAACATTTGCTGTATTTCAATTTTAGAAACCAGACAGCATTTTTTAGCTGTTCATTAGGGAATTTTATTTTCTTAGTTGACTTTGTTGTTGCTCAAATAACTTTAACAGGAGTGAGCTCATCCTTCTCAGTTTTAAGCAACTAAACTCCAGTCATCTCTCTGAAGGTGAGACCTGTACTCTATAGTTGTCCCAAACATATTTTGCAGCAGAATTATAAGCTATTTAAAAATAAGCTTTTACTCTGAACACTAAAAAAAGTCAGCTCAGGTGGAAAAAGCTGTCTTTCCTCCAATAACAGCCTTTTTTGAAGATCTGGTTAATGGAAACCACATCATTCAAGCTTAGCTGGCTAACAATATCTGTCAGTTTATCCAGCAGTTTGAGAAATTAATCCATGAAACTTAATTGGCTTTATATATTTACGTTTAAAATATTCGAAGGGAAACTCCAGTTTATCTGACGGGTCGCCCACACTTCTCTTTGATGAGCGTCATCATGAATAAAGATGGCTTCAACTGAGTTTCGAAAAGAACCTGTAAGGCACTGGGGATCTTGCAAGCCTCCAGGTAAGGCAACTAATATATCAAAGATTTATCTCCTGAACTGGATTTTTCATAAATATTATGTGAAAAGAGTTGATAGTTGATTTCTTTTTCCTTCCTTCCCCCCACCTTCCTCTTCCATCTCTTGGCCATAAGAAAAAGCTATTCCTGTTCTGCCTGTTCACACTTTGCCTCCAGAGCACACAGCCTGAGCTCAGAAAATCAACAAATAGCCTGACTTGTTGATTCTTGTCCAAACGCCCATGCCGTCCAACTCTGAGAGTGATTATGTTTATCAGGCAAACTGCACCTGCTGTGACACCAGCCATTCACATCTTATAAGAAGATGCTCAGTGGTTTATAAGGAGAATTTAGTGCCTGTTGCAAGCCAAGAAATCAATTTCCCAAGCCTCAGCAGACATCCAGACCACAGGTCCTTCCTGGAATCTAACTCAGATTGAATTATTGCTTCAATTCCACCTGGCAAAGATGATGTTAATGCAGAAGATGAGTTAGGAGAAAATAAATAGTGACTGCAGTAAAAATGCATGTGGATGAAAGAGAATGTGCTTAAATGAAATAACGTCTTCGAGATAGCATCACATAAAATCAGGAGGCAGCTTTTAACTCAATAGGCAGGAAATTAGACATGTGATTCCTGTATTATGAAGGGCAGCTGCACACCTGATTCCCAGCAAGTTATGACGAAAGTCGCCCCGAAGCCTCTTCTGGAACTGCAGTTTTTCTATCAATTGTGCTCCATTTTGGTTACGAGGTTAAGCAGCTCACCATGCCTCTACTAAATGAGTTTCCTTCCTCTGAGAACCACTCCCTGAGTCTCTAGATTTCTGGGGATACCCTAGCAACAGTTTTTGTGCGAGATTATGTTTTCAGAGGGGTCACATGCATTGCCCCGTACCTCAAAATTAAGGTGCAGTGTGTAGTTTTGATTTAACGGCTGCAGGTTTCCCAACATCTCAGACTGTTGTGTATGAGGTGATGGTCCCCAACACATCATAGTCTCATGATGTTTTGGCAGCTGAAATGAGAAAGACATTCCTGGGTTTTATTTTGTTGGCTTTTTGTCTTTACACCCTCCCCAGCCAAGGTAAGGTGGTTCAGCTGAAGCAACGTCAGCAGCACCAGGAAGAGATGGTGAGCTGGTGGCCCCTCTGTGGTGGGCTGGCTGGTTAGCTCAGGAGGGCTGGGCCATGGTGAGCAGTTCAGGGTTGTTTTTAATAGTGATGAGCACACTGAAGAATGACTGAGGAAAGCAGCTGATGATCCACCATGAGCTTATGCAGGGAAAACTGGTATAATTTGATTTTATGCAACAATCAGCAAGTAGTGACCATAAAACAAGTGGTACCTCTTGCCTGTGCCTTGGTAGGAGAGAGAGGGTGAACATCACCCAACAACAGCAGCCTGCATGGCTGCTAGTGACTAACCAGGTGTTTGCAGAGAGGAAGCTGGTGGATATCTTCATCAACCACTGAGGTAATGACAAGTAGAGGCAATTTTTTTAGATTTCACTTTGGTTAAGGTAGAAGAGCTGACCAGAACAAATAACCTGGTGGATGTGAACTGGTGAAAAAAAGTAGGAGGGGAAACAAATAGAGGTTTGTCCTTTCTTTTAAGGGCAGACTTTGAGAAATGAAGGGAAGCAGTGGAATCATCTGGAGGGAAGAGTGAAGCAGAGCTGCAGTGGGTTCAGTGTGGAGGACACGTGGAGCTTTGGAAGCCAAAGGCACAAAAACTACTTAACATTTATGTCACAAGTGAAAGGGTTTTTTGCAGTGACTGTGAATAGGCATCTTGGAAAGACTATTAGGAGTAAGTAAAGAGGTACATGGGCAGTAAGGGACTGATCAGCAATTGAGGGTCACAAAGAGATCATGACTTGAAAGGAGACCTTGCTCAACTCAAGCTCAATTAGATTTGAGAGAGAGAGACTGGGTAGCCAAGTGAATCACCAATTATAAGTCTGGTACCAAGGACTTCTATGAATTTTCTCAAATCAGGGACGGTACAGCATAACTGGAGAATAGCCAACGCAGTGCTTGAGTCCTTTTATTTAGGAAAGGGAAAAAGTGATGTGGGTGGTTGTAGCTTACTTGTTCTGACCTTGGTACTCTACAAGACAGAGGCATCAAGGGAAATAAAAACTAGGGTAAAACCCACTGTGATGGATGGCAAAAGGTAGATTGTACTAGACTAACCTATTATCTTCCTGTAGTAAGATAACTGAAGTGATATCTCACTTGATGGGAAATGTGGGAGAAATGACATTAGAGTGGAAAATATGTTCTTAGAAGCACCAGTACAGTAGCTGGTGATGTCAAGTCACTCACTGCAAATGAGAAGAAAAGGACTGAAACAATGAACATTTTTATTGTATTCAAATCCTACTTTAGGCAGGATAATCCCATTCTTCCAAATATTTATGTTTTCAAAAGGAGGAAAAAGAAGTTAAGCTTTGTTTTGTGTAGCCTCGCATTTCCCCCAAGGAGAATTCCTTCCTGCTTCTTCCATCCTCACAAGTCTGTGGCCAGGAGCAGAGAGCAGTATTGGAACACTGCTGCCGTGGGTCAGGAGCAGCGCACGAACTGCAGGCAAGCACGGCGCTTGTTTGGCACAGAAAGATAGAGGTGGCACTAGGAACTCACAGGCTAGCTTGTAGGAAAGCATAAGACAGCACAGAGTAGAGGACTGGAAAGTCAGTGAGACTGTCTGGACCCACAGGAGAGGGCATCAGCAGGACCCCAAGTCTCCCTGTCCCTTTGCCTCAGGCTACGAGTGGGATGGGGAACTGCAACAAGGAGCTGGGAAAGGATTCCCGCAGCAAAGCATTGCATGAATTGACAAAACTGGGACTTCAGGCCAGCTGGAGAACTTCAAAGAGCTTTCTTTGGACTGGCCCTGCTCTCCCTTTGCTGCCACGGTGCTAGTAATACTGCTCACCAGTTCTCCTTTCTCTCTGTGTATTGGCCAGATCCTTATTTAGAGGCTCACATGCCCACTCTTGTTGGATTGTTGCTGTAAAGAAATATGAGTATTAGTAATAAGAAGGACAATCACATTACTGGGTTTAGAGTCAGAAACTAGGTTTTCAGCCAGGAGGATATGGGGAACAATGTCCATTAGTGTTACCCTGGTAAACTGAAGTGACTGCAGCTTGATCAGCATGTTTCCTATGTGTAAAGCAGTCCTCTCCCAGTGTCCTGTCCCAAAAGAGTGTTTGTTCTGTCCTCAGCGCATTTCAAACACAGTGGGGACACAGTTGGTTTTGTCTAAATGACAATTCCTCTTGTTTTTTCCTAATGAAACTGGCAATACGGCCAGTAAATCTTGCCAGCACTGCTCTGCTTCACAACAGTCCCACCTCCTTGATACGATGCTGAAGTTTTATCCCTCCAGTTTGCTGTGCTTCATTTGGGGAGATGATTTCTAAAGGGAAACCCATCCAAAAAACAACTACAACGTAGCCAGTTCCCCTATGCTAGGCGGAGTTACCTCCCAACACACAGAGGGATAAATCAAACCTCAGATTAGAAAACTACTGAATGTCAGCATTCAAACCATACCTAGGCAGCATTCCTCCCTTTTGGGAACTGGAAACAAAACACACCCCTGGCATCCTTTTAGTCCAGCTTCCCCTCTGGTTATGTTTTAGACTAACCTCTTTTAGGGCTAATGAGGTAGTAAATTAGGTACTTCTATAACATTGGCCAACGTCTTGCTAAGTGCCGGCTGGGCGCATCGCTGCTGGCATCCCTGGGTTGCCCTGTCAGCGCTGCGGCTGTCGCTGCTGCAGACTCTTCAAAACAGGATGGCTGAGCTCTGCAGGAGTCCGATTCCTTATTCATCCCCTTCACCCACTGCAACTGGGGGATTAGGAGCTATTTTAAGTCTAAGAAATTAAAAGGACTTGCACCAGGTTTCACAGTTACTGCTATCCCAGAGCTTGCTTGATGCCGGCAAAACCAATTTCCAGTTCCCAGCAGGTTGTAGTGAGAGGAGAGGAAGATATTGGCCCATGTGTACTGAAATAGCAAGTGCTTACAGCAAGACTTGGTGCTGTTGAAAAAGTCATCAGATTATTACCAAAATTTGCCACCATCTTATTTCTCATCTTTCAGCAGTCTCCTTTAGAAAGCAGCATAGGCAGTGGACAGCAGTCATACTCAGGGTTTGCAGGAGAACTTGTGTTTATGCACTGCACAGCACCTTAGAGGGGTGGACATGCCCTCCTCTCCCATAGAAATTATTTGTGTCAGCCCTCCTTAATTGCTTCAGGCAAAATGAATCAGGTTAACGAGGCCCTGCTGCTTAAAGGCTGACTGCTAACCTCTCTTAATTTGGCTGAAGTGGGTTTAGAAGGACCCAGGCAAGTAGGTCTTGGGGCAGCTCTGGTAGAAACATCATCTGCAGGTCAGGGACAGAGCCTGGAGGAGGGTAAGCTCCCTGCTTTATGGATTAGTTTTTTGTCTTGTTCGTTTTCTTTCTATGTGCTGGGGTCTTCTGTCTCTTGTTTACTGGATGTTTTCTGCTGCATTGAGGACTCCAGTGGGAAACTGCAGAACAGTGATTAATTGCTTCTCCAGAGGTGACTTGCACAAATGCATTTTGAGGCAGAAGTAACAGAGCTGGGTGCAGACAGCATCCCCCAGAAAACAGTTGACATTTTACTGAGACAGTTTTTGTGTTGAATCTGCAAAGGACAAACAGACCAATCTACTTATGTTTCTGATTGAGCTGCTTTCTATTTTTGGCCTGGGTAGCCTATACAGATATGAATGCCCACCCAATTACTTTGCAAGCTCCTGATTTTACCAGCCACCTGACCATTTACTCATTTAAATCCCAGATTGTAAAGTTTATCTTCAGAACAGAGATAATCTTGGTGCATCTCATCTGCTCAACACTGGCTCTAACAGCGCTGTCGTCTCTCATTAGAGTCCTTAAATGTGACTTCAGTTAAATATTTGCAATAGTGGTTTGACAAATTATCTTTACTTTCAGGCCTGCAGTGTTGTAGTTCTCTGAAATGACCCAGCCACCTGATTATTATTTTGCCCAGGAAATCCTTTGGGAAGAAAGTAGGTTTAGGCCGTAGGTAGTAGAGAGAAATTTAGCATCACCAGGCTGGTTACAAGATCCAGCAGGATCAGAGTGTGATTTCCTAGCAGCAAGTTGAAAACCAATCAAAGGAACTGTGTTTTCACCCAATACATAAAATCACTAGCCCCTGGGTATCCCAATTAAAGGATCCCTAGATATGCCCTATTTTCCCTTAAACCTCTAGTTCCTACCACCATGGGACAGGATTCACTGGGCTCGGGGGCAGCTATTTTTCTGAATTTGGTAGTTAATTTTATTCAGCTGTTGCTTTCTTGGAGCCCACCCAAATCTCACAGGCAGTGCAAACAGCTGCTGATCTGCAGCTAGCACGGGGTGCGCAGTGCTTCAAACTCTGCTCAGCTCCTGATCCCAGTTTCCTGGATTCATCAAGCTGGTATGGTCAGTCTGAAGGACATTTTAGCCCTGGAAATGCCAGCAGTGATGGATGCTGGCCTGACTGACCTGTTTTTCTTAAAGACTTGTGCAGCAGGTTACTTGAGGTTGGGGACGATGCCTGAAGAGTTTCCTAAAGGAAATAGGATCTGCACATCCTTTCCTTGTGTTGCTGTAGCCTCTCTGTGCATGAGGGTTTGCTCAAATGATAGATAAAGGGCATGCCTGGTTTTTTTTTTTCTTTAAGCATGTGCATAATGAATGATGTAGCTAATATACTTGGTGTTGGGTGTTTTTTGGGGCTAAGGCAGTGACTTGTCTCAGACACCTGGGCAATAAGCACAGGAAACCAAAGTCATAATAAATTTTGGGTTGTGTGTGCCATGAAATAAGTTAATATTTTAACCAGGATGGGGAACTTTGGGCTGGAGTGCAGTGCTGACTAATCAATGGTGAATTGGGTGTGGTAAGCAATGCTCAGAAGGCAAATTTTTGTTAGTATTAGACCTTCAAAGAAATCCAGCTGGCTCTAGAAGCAAGAGCTCTTCTCATATTTTCTTGTTTTCTTTCCTAGAAATGCTTTCCCAGTGAACTCTATACCTCTTTAGATACAGATTTGATGAAAAAGTAATGAATGCATTTACCACTGTACTTACCCCAAAGAAAAACAGAATCAGAATTTCTGCCTCCTATCTTCTTTATAACATTTTAGTGTTAAATGACTGGCATCACACTAAGGAAACTGATTTTTAATTGATTTTGAGTCACCTGACTGAAAGACTTGGTTTTGGTTAAAATGACTTTGCTAGATGGCCATTGATTAGCTTACACCCATGTTGTGGTTTAACACCAGCTGGCAGCTAAGCTCCACCCAGCCACTTGCTCACTCTCTCCGGTGGAATGGGGGGGGAAATTGGAAGAGTAAAAGTGAGAAAACTCATGGGTTGAGATAAAGACAGTTTAATATGTAAAGCAAAAGCCACATGTGCAAGCAGAGTCAAAGGAATTCATTCACCACCTCCCATTGGCAGGTGGTGCTCAGGCAGCCCCAGGCCAGCTGGGCTCCATCATGAGTAATGGTGACTTGGGAAGACAAATGCCATCACTCCAAATGTCCCCTCTTCCTTCTTCTTCCCTCAGCTTTGTATGCTGATCATGATGTCATATTGTCTGAGATATCCCTTGGGTCATTTGGGGTCAGCTGTCCCCACTGTGTCCCCTCCCAATTCCTTGTGCACCCCCAGCCTGCTCATGGTGAGATGAGGAGCAGAAAAGGCCTTGACTCTGCAAGCACTTCTCAGCAATAATGAAAACATCTCTATACTGTCAACACTGTTTCCAGCACAAATCCAAAACACAGCCCCACACCAGCTACTTGGAAGAAGATTAACTATACCCCAGCCGAAATCAGCACTTTCTCCACCCCTTGTTCCATGCTGTTGATGTCATGCTTAGGTCCCACACTATCCAATACATCCTCGTTAACCACCACCCTCTTCCCATCCTTTTACATAATACACAGAGATCATTCCCTTAGTCTATGGGCCACCCCTGTAAAATGTCCACAAAATGTCCACTGAGTTCGTTTAGTCTGTGACTTTGGGCTCTGTCTGTTCTGGTGATGTGTTGTGTGGAGTTACTGGGCACCAAAGCCAGCTCAGGTCAGATCACTGCCATGTTTGCACTGCTGCTTGTAAAGCCTCTCCTCTGCTGGTTCAGGTGGTTCCTGCAGTAGTAATTCCTATGACATGCACCTCAAATCCCAGGTTACAACAATTTAAAGGTATTTCTATTACAGTCTCCACTCCTGGTCATCTGGTTTAACATTGCAATGAGCTCCTCTGCTTGCCCCTGCTCTGGCTTGGATGTATCCACAGACTGCTGTCCCTTAGGGTGTACCTGCCCCAAGTAGAGCCTTATCCATGAGCCACAGTCTCTCCAGGGGTATCCCTGCAGCAGCACAGCCTTATCCACAGCCACAGCTGCTTTGAGGTTCACCTGCTCCATGGGCCACAATGCCTACAGAGATGTACTTGCTTCAGCGTGGCCTTACCCACAGCCACAGTCCCTTCAGCAGTAAACCTGCTTCAACATGGCTGCAGCCCCTCTAGGGATGTTCCTGCTCTCTTGTGGGTGTATCTGTGGCCACACGCTTTGAGGAGCTCCAGCGTGACATCACACACAGCCACTGATGCTTCAAGGACTTATTGTGGGGCCGCAATCCCTTCAGAGGCACACCTGCTGCGGTGCAGACATAACTGTGGCCACATATGCTTCGAGATGTACCTGCTCTGGCACGGGCTTATCTACAGTGACAGACACTCTGGGGTGTTCTGCTCCTGTGTGGACTCATCCACAGGTCACAATCCCTTTGACTCAAGTTCACGCTGGAGTTCCAGCCCGTGCAGTGCAGCAGCACAGAACCATCAGCGATGCCCTGGCCATCGGCCAGCCCAGGCACATGGCCATTACTGTTATCAAAACGTTCCCAGGCACAGCAGAGTCAGATGATAACCACTACAGCAGTAGAGCAAGCAGTGGAAGCAAAAAGCAGCCACTAACGAGCACTAGGCTCTAATTTACAGTGAGGCAAGCAAGCCCCGTGGCAAGTACAGGAACCTGCCAATTAATAGCTAAACAGCAATAACAGCTATAAATTTGATCTAGCACATTCTAATCAAATCTGTCGTTATCTCAAACCCTTTGAGTGCCACGTTAGGTGCCAAAAAAGGCTGTTGTGGTTTAACTCCAGCTGGCAACTAAGCCCCATGCTTGCTCACTCCGCTCTGTGGGATGGGGAAGAGAATCGGAAGAGCAAAAGTGAGAAAATTCATGCATTGAGGTAAAGACAGTTTAATAGGTAAAGCGAAAGCTGCAAGTGCAAGCAAAGCAAAACAAGGGATTCATTCACCACTTCCCATCAGCAGGGAGGGGTTCAGTCATCCCCAGGACAGCAGGGCTTCATCATGCGTAACGGTGATTTGGGAAGACAAACGCCATCACTCCAAATGTCACCACCTTCCTCTTTCTTCCCTCAGCTGTATATGCTGAGCATGATGCCATATGGTTTGGGATATCCCTTGGGTCATTTGGGGTCAGCTGGCCCAGCTGTGTTCCCTCCCAACTTCTTGTGCACCCCTGGCCTCCTCGCTGGTGGGGTGAGGAGCAGAAAAGGCTTTGACACTGTGTGAGCACTGCTCAGCAATAATGAAAACATCTCTGCATTGTCAACACTGTTTCCAGCACAAATCCAAAATATAGCCCTGTACTAGCTCCTGTGAAGAAAATTAATTCCCTCCCAGCCAAAACCAGCATAACCCATGAAGGGAGAAACCTTGCACCAGGTAGCAGTGAAGCCTGTCTCTCCTTTTCCTCCTCCATTCTGGGTTAATACACTTCAGGGATGATCAGAAATGACAAATTCGTAACTAGCAATTGTTCTTCCCTGAGGGGTGGAGACTGCAGTGTTCAAGGGAGATAATTTCAACTGAAGATGTAACAGGACTTGAATGTCTAATTCCTCTGAAAAGTCCTTGCTTGCACATGTAGGTCTGGAGTCAGTGGAAAGAGGGTGATTGTCACAGGCTCTGTGCTGAGTCCTTGGTGAAGAACCCATTAAGGTCCCTGTGAAGATGGTCCCTGTCCATAACATTTCCATGTTAAAGTTTTTCTGACTCTGATGCCCTTCCATCTTCTACTGTTCACACATCACTGCCTACTTTGAACCTCTCCGCTTGCTCACACCCACCTTCTCGTCCCCAAGCCCTGTTCTCTGCTTCTCCCCCTGCTTCTTGTCCCTTTTCTTTCCTTGACTCCTCACCATCTAATACATACTATTTCCCAGGCCTATGCTTTGCCATCTTTTCCCAGACTCTGCAGATGGGGGAGGCAGTGATGGTGTAGGTCTTGTTATAGTGTTGATTTTATTTTATTAAAGCCCTTATTGACCCCTGTTGCGACCAGTAGCTTCATGACTGTACAGGTCACTCGGATGAAGAGGCACGCAAACGGCTTTGGGGTTTCAGTCTTTGCGCTGCACGCTGGATGTATAGCCAGGATGAATTGCCAACACACCTTTCTGGATGCCTCTGTGTAGCATCTGGGTTCGTGGTCATTAAAACTCTGCAGCATGAAGCTGTATGGAAAAAGCTGCCTGTGCTGCCAGTGTGGTCTTGGGGAGAAAGATGAAACAAAAACTTCTCGTTTCCTTTGGCTGTATTTTCTGCTGTCCCATCTCACAATACACTCAGAGGTGTATGAATGATTAAAATTCTGATTACTCATATGAACAATGTGGAAAAGAACAGCTTTGGAATTAAAATTCAGAGAGAAATTGAATCCCATAACAGAATCTGCATCTATATTCAAGATATGCTAATATGGTGTTCCATGAGATCTTTGAATTTAATCAGGAAATCACCTAACAATAAAAGCTCAAAAATATATACAGAAGAGAAGGTGAGTGAGAAAGCCAGTTGATGGCATTGACAAAGTCTCGGCACAGATCTAGACGAACCTGATTGATAGCTTATTTTTAAAGGATTTTTAGCCATTAATCCAGTGCAAGTGTTTATGGCTGGTTTCTTTTTATTATCTCTCTCTTGGTGTTGGCACAGTGAATGAACACAGTCTCTCTCTGGTTTTTGTGTTTGTTTTCTTTTTCTTTTTTTTCCCTGGCATGATCTTGAAGTTCTGAAGGAATGAGCTGTTCTAGACAAAGCAGTAGGTTTCTAATTTAGTTTATTTATTATGTAACTGAATGTAACTGCTAATAGAAAAACAAGTTATTACTGGCTGATATGCCTAGTTAACAAGAGCAAAGACCAATTCAAATACAACTCCAGTTTTTACGTTTAGTAACATCACTTGGCTTTTTGATAGGCGTGACAGGAGCTTGTTAGTTATTTCTTACTGCAGAGCCATGCGGTATTTGGCACGGTTACAGGAGAAAACGTTCATAGCACAATAGGTAGTGGAAGTGCCCGACTGCACAGAAGTCGCTGGGGCTCGGTGCCTCATGTAACTGTCTGAGTCCAGATGTTCAAATATCTGTGGGCAATTAAGCCCGTTGATTATTGTGCATATTAAGAACTTGTGTGTATTTAAGTGTCAGGGCCTTTGTCGTTAGAGAGGTCTCTGCCGTTGAGTGACAACCTCTTGTATAATTTTGCTGGCAGTCTTGCCCAAAGAAACTGAGTGTTAGCAGCAGAGATGATGTGCATTGCCAGGTACGAAGATTGTTAATTGGCTGGCCCTATGGGAGATGTTGAAGGGTTTTTTGCAGACCTAAAGTATCTCCAGAAGATTTTTCTAAAGCAAAGAATATCAAGTAATTGCCTTATGCAATATGCAAAGCACTTGATGGCAAACAGTCGAACCATTGTTCAGAGACCAGAGATCTCCAGGGTGCTGCACGCTGCCTGCAGGAAGGGGTGTGAGGGGAGGGACTGCTGGGTCACTGCTGTACTGTCCGAGATCTAGCTGTGACCCATCTGATTTATAAGTTGTTCTTAATATATGGGCTGATTAATTGAATTACTCTATAGTGGTGAGGGATTGCAGCTCACGCTGCAGTGCTGCAGGTAGATGCAGTGAAAGTGCATCATCTCCCAGCGTTTGACAGTGTGCCGTGTTTTAGGAACCTGGAATTTTTGCAGGAAAATTGCTGTTTCCATTTCAGAAGCAAAGGGTCTTGTATGCTGAATAGGTGCTTTCATGATGCCCACAGGTACTCTGATCATGATGCAGATCTTGGGGTTTGAATGCTCCTGGGTTATACTGAGCAAAAGAAGTTTGCAAGCTGTACTTACAAAACTCTAATAATTTCATTGCATCGATTAATTCTCATACCTGCTCTTTAAACACTCTCATTTGCCTTTGACAACTATGTGACATGCCCTGGATTTTTCTAGAGTCATTTAGCTACTTTTCATGTGAAATCATAGTTTGTATAAGAACCACTACATTTTTTGGCATGTTTGTTTTTTGCAAATCTGGAACTATGCATTCATCTCTCTGGCAACTGAGGTAAGATAAGACTAATTTCCAGCCCTCAACCATAATTAAAAATCATCCAGGTTCAATCTTCCTTAATGACTGTAATCCGTTGCGCTGTGTCTTCGCACTGATAAATGATTCAATAACAAGGTTTTCTGTTCATGGTTGCACTTGTGTAGCTTGTTCTTCCTGGTGCTTTCCAGTGACCAGAAGTGTGAACACTGACAGAAAAAGTGAAAATCTTCAGCTCTTTATTACTCGCTCTAACACCTCAAAAGCATGGGAAACCTTACAAAGAAGATCTGTTCCTCTGTAGTTTGACCTGCTGGCTAGATTCCTCTCCCACGTATGAATGTGTGTCTCAAACTCCAGGAAGTTTTCTTGCCTCTAGAAATTTGCATGGCCCAGTATTAGTTGGTTTTATGTTGGTCACCATGAAGATTAGGAGAACCTGTACTGCCTAATACAGGGGGGTCTGTAGTGGCAATTGGTAGAATCTAAATCCTGACAGGCCACTTATTTCTAATGACTGCTGTGTCTGTGTAAAAGAAAAAAAGCAATTGAAGACATCCATCTGGATAATCCTACATCCTGTACTCTGTCCTGTTTATAAAAGTCATCCTGAGCTTATATGGCACAGAAGGACAATAATATTCCAATATCCAAAAATAAACCCTACCCTGGCTAGTTTGCTTGAGACCTGGGGAGTTCTTGGCTGTCTAAAATGTTTGCATTGTGGAGGAGTGCAAAGTGAGTGTGTGGTCAGCAGCCCTGGAGTCTGCTTTTGTGAATTGAATTATGAATAAAACACCTTTAGTACTTGAGAGCTTAAAATACGTTGCTGCCAGCGCTCATTTAGGGCGTAGATGTGGAATACATCACATTTGTGTGCTGCTGCAGGGGTAGGGTGAGAGAATATAATTTATTTTCATGCTTTCAGGTCAAGGAGAGACTTTGCTGCTGGTAGCATCTACCCAACTGTGAGAGTCTGCCTTGTCCCCATACTCCAAACATGAGGGCTGGAAGTCTCTTATGTTTCATTTTGACGTACTAATATCTCAAATTGCATATAAATAACCCACACTCTGCAAAAATATTAATGGCTGACTTGTCTAAGATTATGAAACAATCTTACTGACATGTTTCATTTGCCTTTTTAAAAAATATTTGATACTTCATTTCTGGGAAAGTATTAAACAACTTTTGGATCTTCTGTAATAAATAAATCTAGCCTGGCCCTCTTAACCTCTTTGCAATTATTAAAAGAATTTGAAGTTCTTTATGGAATGAGCATTTCCCCAAGACTACCTAGAAATTAGCTAAATTTTAAGCCAATCTAATTTCTTTATCCGGGTTTAACAGTTATCTTAATTCATGTACCAGACATGTTGTTTTTCATAATAATGTGCATCAGATTATGTATTTGAGAAATTATATGATGTTTTGCACATGCTGTTTCCTCTTTTCCTAAGAAAACAAAGCTCGTGAAGTTTGGTATCTTATTTCGTTCCCCTAAATCCAAAGCAATGTATCATATATGGGCCCATTTCACTTAAACTGCAGGAAACAGGAAATTCAGCTGCTCACAAGACTACCTATTCTCATTATCTCTCCAGCTTGTGGAAATGGGAGAAAGCTTGATGCTAGCATGATCTTAAACAGAGGACTTGTAATGCTAGTAGCTGGAGGACTTGGGTGCTAGTAACTGGAGGAGCGTGAAGAGTTGCTTTTGGTCATTCTCAGTGTGACCATTCAGACCCAGGTTTAATTCCACGTGCATCTAAGGAATTAAAGCATGTATTTTTTTCCTTCCATTATTCCATTTTCTATTATTCCTAAGCGTGGTTCTGCTGCGGTTAAATTTTTACTCAATAGTTGGATAAAGAAAACGCAGGGACATCAAGTCTAGTCTTTAAATTTGTTGTACTTCCTGCTGGCCTAAGGATGCTCAGAACTCCAAATTTAAGATATTTGAGAGCAAGGATGTTCTGATATATGTGGTGCTTTTTTCTATACCTTCACCTACTTATAGTCTGTGGAGTCTAGTTGTGTTTCTTCTGCACTGAACCAGGAATCTTATTCCAGGTGTCATCATGCCCAGCTGCTTTTCATTCCTCTATTTGTCCCAGGGCACCTACTTCTCCTCTTGAGTCAAACATGGTGCTGGACATGCACTTGCTGGAGCAGTGCCTGACACACAGAAATTATGTTGGACATCCTCAGAGTTGCCAAATGGCATTCAAACCTGGTAGTTTGGCATGGGAGTTGGGAATTTTGTGGTACTCTGCCATAACTGGACATGACTTTCATCTAATCATCCTGGGCGGGTATCCCTTGCTGTTGGAGATGCAGGGGAAGAGGAGAGAGTGCCATGTATGGGTGGTGGTTTTGGGGATTCTCTGGTGCTTGAAACTTATGATTAGGTTTCTTAACATAAAAAGGGTGTGTGTGAAGGAGAGTGGTGGATCCGCTGCCTCAGTGGCGTTGGAGGATGTCTCTCTGTCAGTTCATGAAGAGTGGCTCATGCTGCTGCCTCCAGGCTACATCTCCCTGCATCAGCAGGGCCAGGAGTCTGGGAGCAGTTGTTGGGTGCCTGGATCTCATCTAGATTCTACGTTCAGTCGTCAAGGCTGTGTTCCTAAATAAACAAAACAGGGTCAGGGAACTTCCTTGGGCCCTGATGGAAGCAGCTGTGGTTAAAAAGGGAAAATTACTGAAATTTTCTGCTGAAAAATACTGACAGAGAAATTGCCTGGGAGCTGTAAGCCTGGGAACTAGGCACTGGAACAGAAATATCATCATTGGGTGATACAGGTGAAAAATAGAAACTAACAGCATCTCTTCACTTCTTGAAGTGGTGGTGTCCTATGCCCTGTTATGTCTCTACGAAATAAAAAGGACTTTTTTTAAAAAATCAAAAATGGAGCCTTTCTCTTTGAGAACTTCCCATGCTGCACATTCTTTTCCTCTCCTAAAGAAGTTGAATTCTGTATGAACTCTCTATGAGATTTGGACCCTCACTGGGGATGCTCAGCAAACTCCAGATTCTGTGATGTGGATCATCTTTGAAATGAGGCACTCTGTTATCTTACTGGTCCAATTTTGGGATCAGTTTGGTTTGTCCTCCCATCTCTGGGAGGGTTTGGTCCCCCTCTGCGATCAGTTTGTCTTCCCTTTTGGGATGGTTCGGCTACTTCTGAAATCTGATTGACCTGATAATGGTATTATCTATCCATATAAGTAATCCATCATAGGTATATATGCTGTTATATGTTAAGTTTGTAGCAACCTGTAATAGTATATACCTACTTGGCTGTTGCTTGTCATTGGTTGCTACTATTCTTAACTGCTGCCATAGTATTGATTGATACTATATTATTGATATCTGATAGTAATTTGTAATAGCTTGATATATATATGTTTGCTTTATTGATCATAGGTGTACTTGCTGCTGGTGATTTTTGTGGTATTTGTGGTAGTCTGTAATAAAGTAGAGAAATTTAGAGGATAAAAGCTTCTGTCCTGTGTATTAAGGAATCCTATGAACCCACGGCTGATGATCTTTATGCTCCTGCAGACTGGGTAACCCTTTATGTCATGGCAGGCTCTTCCCTGCAGCTGTGTATGTTGTGTAGATGCTGGTGTGTCCCTTGCACAGCTTTGTGCCAGGCAGACAGTGCTGATGGTGCAGAATGGTATGTGCAATAGGCTGGTTTCTGGCTGTTTCAAGCTGGCCACTCTGGTTTTTGTTGTTGGTGTTTTGTCTTGTGTTTTTTTGGTGTTTTTTTTTTTTTTGATTTGTGTTGTGGTGGTTTGGTTTTTTTTTTTTTTTGAGATGAGAAAGTGTAAGGACAGAGACATGAGTTGTGCTTTCCCATGTAGCTGCAGGTGAGGGAGCAGCACTTGGCCAGCTTTATTTACTACTGCAGACATAACTCGAAGCTTTAGCTGGAAAATCCTCCCACAAATGCTAGGCAAGATTCATGGGCAGGTTTTATTCATGTTCAGCTCTGTCATAACTAAGTCTCTCTGTCAGTGTTTTCTGTCTAAGCTAGCTAGAGCCAATGTGTTGAGCTGTACATATGGAGACTTGCATGAAAAGTAGGCTTTGTGAATTGTAGTTGAATCTCAAACAAATGAGTATGGCTTGTTTCCCTGCTGTCTTCCAGTGGTTTGGTTATTCATCCAGGATGCACAAGGTCCTGCTTCAGATCTGTATTTGAGGCAGGCTTTGCTCCACAATATGTCCCTTTCTGTAGAAGCAAACCCTACATGTTAGCTGTTGAACGATGGTCTCTCTTGCTCAGTAATGTGAAGCAGAACAACTATTTACTGAAGCTGTGAAGGAGGATGAGTAGTTTCTAGGAGGCCGGGTAAAGGCAATCACCTTGGATAGGGTAATGCAGGTCATAGCTCCAGACAGTGTTAAACAAAAGTCATCAGGACAGGGATTAAGAAATAGTTAAAGTTTTTTGAGTTGTCTTTTGAGGACAATTTTAGAGGAAAACAGGAAAAGAGTTTGGCTCAAATGTCTTCTGAACTGATCAAGTAGGAAAGGGTTTTGAACAGAGGTAGCACTATTAGCTCTGGCAATTCCTCCTGAGGTATTTCTTCTGCTTTTATTGACTATCAAAATAAAATGTTGTATTTAACTTGGAGTAAGTTTCTCTCTGCCCCTCAGTGAGTGCCATTGGCTTGACTAACAAACCAAAGAAATCCATTATTCTCACAGCTCTGTGCAACATGTTTCACTCTCCTACCTAAATCACTTAAGAGTGTTTAAACTGTGGTGAAATAGCATGAGACTGCACTAAAATGCAACATATGATAGACAAGCCAGATGAATATTGGGTAAAAGTATCATTGCTCATGTCTAGCATCTGTGGAATTGTATTATCGTTATACGGTTGGTTACTGCCTAAGGGATTCAAAAACTTTTCATGCCAGAGATCTCCAAATGGCTCTCCCTTGACAGCCCAGGATCATGAGTTTAAAGGTCCATATTAGCAGCCTTGGAGAAGACTGTGTCAACCACTGTTGTTTTGTGTAAATTCTGCATCACAGTAGTTGCTTTGAGAGGTGTTCACATAACTAGGTGTAATGTTGGGAGAAGACCTGAAAAAGATGGAGCCCTGGGTGTAAGGGATTAAAAAAACCTCTGTACCTTCAGGCAGAAGCCCAAAAGGAAGGTGAAGGCTTTTTCCACCCAGTGAGACTATGTGTATGATTACCTGCCCTCTAGGCAACTGGTATTTGTTTACTCATGTATGCAGGGAGATAATGGTTTTCAGAGACAATCCTGCCTCTTAGCCTCATGTTATACAAGCTGCAGGAGCTCAAGTATGTTGATCTGTGGTGGAAAATGTTACAGTCGAGCTCCATCTCCAGGTTAGCCACGCCTTGCTGAAAAGGAGAAACAACTTGGGACAGAAAATAGATGATGGCCTTGTATCCCTTGGCATTACAGGTCCCTGGTTTGGGGATCCCAAATCAGTAACAGGCAGGAATTCAGTGCTAGGAGATCTTGTTATCAGGCATTGGATAACTGGATTTATAAAATCAGTGTCTTTTCAGCTTGGTGCAGAAGACCTTTGGTGAGGGGAGGTAGTTCTGGTTCACAGTGATGAAAATTATAAACAATTGTGGTCCAAGTGGATGCCAAAAATGCTAGGGGGATTGGAAACTAGCCTTGGAGGTCAAGTATAAACTGTTAAATTGGACTGTAGAGATCTGGATTATGATGTTGAAATGTTCTCATTGTCCAGAGTTGTGCATTGGACCTAGTTCAAGATATACCAAAGCTACCCTTTGTCACAATGACCAGAATTCTTTCAAATTCAGTGCATTGTGGTTATTGCATATACAAAAAAGGTCACTTTTTCAAAAGGAAGCAGCTAAGATGGTAAAACATTTGTGGGTGGAATGAATATTTTTTAAAGATGCCATGTTAAGAAATATACAGCAAATGTATACCATGAACTGAAAAGGGCTTTAGGAGTCTAAAAGTTTACTTTCTAGGCTTCCTTTATAGTGAGTAGGAAGAGAGACACAAACAGAAAACTTTTCCAACTTCATAGAGGAAGAAATTCTTGTCTTCAAGAAACACAAGTATCAACACTTTGTAAAAACCACAAAGCATTTTCAGAAACTGTAAACCTGCTTAAAGTCAAGCGAACGCTTGTGATGCAAAATGAACTTGGGGGGATGGTGGTGATGAGAGGGGGAGCGATAATGCTGTAACAGAAAATCCATCACAATTTTCTGTATCGCTTTCATATGACAGAGCTTTGCCAATTTCTTGTACTGGAGCCTTTCTCTATGAATGGAAAATGGTATTAAAATCTAGTGTCAATAAAAGTGTTTGGAGGGAAATGATAAAATGAGGTGTTAGGCCCAGGTACTTACTATCTACTCAAACCCCACAAAACCTCAAATAATAAACGACCCAGTCATTAAAGTAGTAGATAACTCTTCATTTAGGAATAATTCCAATAATTAATTCCATATTGGAGGAATTAATTAATTTAAAGAGAGTTCAGGGGACTGAGACATTGTAGATCACCAAGTCTTTCTTTTGAGACTTGTTTATTAAAAGAAATTAATAACTTTTGAGAGAAGTATATAGTAAATAAATCAATAAAATCTTGTGTAAAGGCAATCCAAGTATTACCTACCAGAAGGGAACCAGAGTGACTAAACTGAGATCTTGGTTTTTCCTTCCCCCAGTGACTCTACAGGGAACCTTAAGTTAATGAACCTTGTGTCTCTCCTGTTTGTTTTCCTCCCTTCATGTGTTGGTATCCAGAGGGAGGAATGGGGCTGTTGATATCAGTCACCCATTCAGTTGTATCTGCACTGGTTGAATTTCAGGGCAGATCTGGTATCTCTGTCAAAGCTGTTCTGTTAGAAGCATTCATCTTAGAAAACCGTTAGGTGATGAATTAGAAAACAATAAGGAGATCTGGATTTAAGCAGAGTATCTTGTTGGTCTGCAATTTTAATCAAGTAGTCATTTTTAAATTTAATTTCGTTGTGGGGAATGATTCAGTTCCCGATCAACAGCATGGTGCTCCAGGATTACTTTAACATGTTTTTCCTGGAATGAGGATGCACCAACAATTCGTACTCTGCAGGTATGGCTGCAACACCTGATGAGGTGCTAACTGCAATCAGGTGAGAACACCGGGGAATGGATACTTAACAAACTGCCTAATCAAAACTCCATTATACTCTCAGAATTAATGAGATACTGAGTGCTTCAATTAATACTGGGCATTTTGTGGAAATCTTATGTGTTTTATTAGTTTAGCAACAATTCCTAGCAGATGACTATCAGCAGCAGTTGCAACAAAAGTGCTGCTGTGCTCAGAACTTGTTCAGAAGTGATTTAGGCATAGCTAGAGTCTGGATGTTTAATAAAACATCTGTTATGCATTATTCCCCTGCATCCACAACTAGTTATATTTTTAAAGATTAAAGTGTTGGTATTCTTGACTCATGTAAGTTTGATCTTTCAAATGAATACCTCCATGCACACTGAGAATATATATTAATCTGAGCACTGAGTTTGCTTAAGCAGGAAGTATATATGCAAACACCTTTGTGTGTGCAAGACAGGCACATTTGCATAGCTAAATGGAGGAGTTAGAGCTCAGAGATACTGCAAATGTTTTTGTATTTGCACTCAGCAGATGCATTAGTTTCCATTTCTAAAAAAGAAATAGTTTATCTCAAGTAGTGTAAACAAATCTGTTATATATTTTTCTTTTTACAGAAGTAATCAAGACCTACTTTGGAAAACTCTTGTTATATTTGAGCCAGTACCGTCGCTGATACTCAAAGGTATTTCGATTTCAATTAGATATTTTTGGTTGCTAGGAGTTTTATGATCTTAACTTTCATGCTGTAATTTGGCATATGTAGATATATGTATATTTGTCTCAGTGCTGCAACATGTGCTTAGAATGCAGTTTGGTGTTTGGGGGAACAAATCATGATACCTCACTCTGTGAGGTGCCAGCATCAAGATTTGCTAATTACTCAAAACCTGGCACTTGGATTTTTAGAGGACTTCGGGTGCTTCTTATGCACCCTCAAACTTCCCTTCCAGAAATCACAGAATCACTCAGGTTGGAAAAGACCCTTGGGATCATTGAGTCCAACCATCAGCCCGACTCTACAAATCAGTTGCCAATTGTCCAGCTGCCTTTGTGGATCTTCACCCACCCTTCCAAGATTGCGATGCCTTGCTACTTAAGGACAACTCGCAAATTTGGACTTCTCAGTGGGCAAAAATCAAAGTCCATTGACTCTAACTCCATGTAATCTGAAGAAACACTGAATTTCTGAAGCCTTTGACAGATATAGTCTGAGGTTTATATATTGAAGCCAAAAAGCCCCTTTATTTGAAAAGAAACTTCCTTTTTCACTTTCTCTAATCTGCTTTCACTGTAAGTTGCTGTTTCCAGCAACTGAGCTGAAAAGAAAACTGAGCCATTTGTCTGAACCTAAATATGTTGTAGATGCCTAAGTGCAATGGATTTTTGTGCTGAATCTTTATTTGGAAGAGATGTCTAAATGCACTCCAGTATTAGCAATCTGAGACTGAATGAAAGACAGTTTTTTTTCTAGTTTTTTTCTTTCTTGGTTGACAGAAGCCTCTCCCTACTGAAAAGCCCTTCTCAGTTTTAGAGCCGTGCATCTGGTATTTAGGCAACCAGCCCTCTCCAGTCAGCATAAAGGGAATCTGGGGATTTGACTCAGCATCTGATTTCTGTACCAGGAAACACTTGCTTTTAATTTGGATGCTACTTCAAGAAAGTCTAAGTGCCATTGTAGACCTAATATTTTTTCTGAAATTAATTTTTTTCATCCAAATACTAAACTACACTTGCTCTCTCTTCAACTACTCTTTTAGAAAATACATGTTGGGTGACAAACATGTGATTGCATATAACCATGGCTGACGAACTGTCAAATGTATGCAGTTTTTTTCAGTTGATTTAAAAACGCAAGCAGTCCCATCTTAAATGTTGTCCAGACAGGAGTAGGCCCAAAAGAAAATCGGGTATAATCACTATAATACTTCTAGGGCATGAAAATAAAAGCCATCCCAGCATTGGCAGTGTCACTTGTCAAAATCATAAATCTAGTTTGTCAGATGTCAACTTTGAAAGCTATTTCTTATTTTTTACGAAGTCACTCATTCTTATAAAGCCCTCATTTTTAGTAGCACTCTTCAAAACATTGGATTTGTAGATGATTTCTGCCAAGGCTTGTAACTTCTTTCGAGGCACAGTCTAATTTTGGCATATTGCTGGCAAAACACTTGCCACTCTGTAGATTTTGAAAACTGGAATTGAGTATTGGGCAGTTCCTCACTGTGAAGACCAGACTGGATCTGTTTTACTCTTTGGCCTGAGTTTGGGTGATTCTGCAGGAATTAAAGCTCACATAAGCACCATTCTTTAAAGTCACGTTTGTCCTCCTGCCCAAGCAGTCCCCTCATATTGAAATTTATCCTTCAAAAAAGGCATTGGTTTGACAGATGTTATGATAGTGCTTAGTTGCAATGACTCAATTTTTTTGAAATATCATTGAAAAATTGGCAGAAAAGGATGAAAAGATCCACAGAATGGCCTTGGGGCTGTGGAAAATGCATTATAGTAAGAGTCCTCAGGAACACAATCTGTATGGTCCATCAAAAAAAGAGATTAAGGTGACTTGATCTGTCTAAGTGACTTCCTGGTGAGGATATATTGGCTCCTAAAGTTGTGTTAATAAAGTAAAAAGGGAAAGAAGCAACCAATAATAGGGAGCTGAAGCAATAAAAATTCAAACACAAATTAGATCCCATATTTTTATAGATGAATGTGGTTAACCGCTGAAGTAAGTGTCGGCTTCTATTGATGTCTTCCTAGCACTAGTGAAAAATCTGTTTTTAAAGTATACTTGATCAAAAGGGTAATTATTCTTCAGTCATGCGTAATCTGTTAGGCTCTGTGTAACAGCAGCTGGATAAAATACAATATACAGGATTTTGTTAGAGGACTTGGTCATTTGTGCCAGTAAAAGTATACAATTTATTAGAGGAATAATACTTATACTGGGTCAGAGCTAAGATCTAAATCTCCTTTCCCCAGACAGGCTGAGGGACACACAAAATTGATGAGAAATGGGGAAACATGATAACTTCTCCATTACCGTGGGGGTTATTTTGAACTGACCTGTTGGAGCAGTGCTGGGTGGCAAAAGTATGAATATATATGTGTGATATAATTTCTGGGTGAGACGCACACTGGAAACAGGTTTGATCCATGAAATGTTGAAATACAAAAGCTGACAAGTTTCTCCCTCTCTGTGCTCTGGCCTTAGGAAATAGACCCACTTTCAAAAAGGGCTTTAAATTCTCTTGAACTGCTTTCAAGGAGACAGAGGCATAATGCAAGTTAACATCTTGTTTGTACCAGCGTGTTACAGCTTCTGGAGTTCGTGCTGTAGCTTCCAAGTCCTAGAAGCTGACTGACTGCCTCTGCACTTGTGGATTTCATTGAATATGCTCTTAACACACAGCAAAACCCATGACAAGATGTTATTCAGAATCTGATGTGCTCTTTGTTAGAACCATTTTCTTGGAAAATATTGTTTCCCCAGATTCAAAGCTTTTAGAGAAACCTTCCAACTCCGACGAATTTTTAGTAGTATTGAAAAGAAATAGAGAGGACTTTTTTGCTTCCTTACACTTGACTCAAGTTATATAAAACACCTTAGAAAAATCAGAATGAGGGAAAAAGCTGAAGTTTTCTATTCTATGTCATGTCACCACACATTGTTCAATAAGCATATTTTGTGGGAATGTTCAGGGTGATGGATGCTCCTGCCTGTGATGGTGGTCATGAACAGCCAAGGGAAACATGCTTGCCTTGCCTTAGGTAGAACCACAGGTCTGTGGGGGAGTTTGGGAGATTTTTACCCCCAGGTTAAGCCAGTTGCCAATGACAAGTATTTCACAGGTGGCAAGGAGCTTGGACAAAGTAATGAATTTCCTATAATTCAGAGAGAGTATCATTGCTTTTGGAATCAAAGAATGTAGACTCAGATATCATCTAATCTGAACTCTGTAGATCACAGGGTTAATGACCCTTTCTATTAACTGCAATAAAATCAACCCTATCCTCATCAGATCTCATGTCCTCAATCTTCCCTTAGTCAATACACCTTTGGCTCCTCTCTTTAATCAAGTTTGCTTAATTTTCATAATCCTGTAGTCATCCATGTGACTCTTCTCTAACCTCTCTGCTTTTTCAATACCTTCTTGGTGTTCCAAGAAGGAACTGCTGCATGGGGTAGTTGGTCTCTCTTCCTGCCCTCCACGTCTTTCACCAGCACTCTCCTCCTAGATCCAGAGTCATCCTGGGAGGTCATGACTAGTGAGCTAAGAAGACTTGAGTCTCTAGGTGGATACTAGCTTTTTTTTACAATGCTGTCCCAGCTCCTGACGGTAGAGGCCATGTTCTTTGTTCATATTTGCATGACTCTATGCTGAAGAGCTTTGATGTTGCCTTCACCCCTCATTACCAGGCTGACATGAACCTGTACGCCTCCCCAGTGAGGCAGGCGTATGGGAAACTGCCTGAGCTCCTCATGGAAGTCCTGCTGCTACTGAGCATCAGCCCAGCAGCAGCTTCCCTCTGACCATCTCCCTCCTCATTGCTCCAGGGCCTGCTGAGAACCAGTATGAGCAGGTCCAGAGAGGTGCTGTGTTAGCCCAACAAAAGACCTTCTGGAGCACTTGGTAGGGGACCTTAGTTGCCCTTCTATTTTCTGTGTTTAGGGTGCTCCATGAGTGATATTACCCCCTTGTGGTTACTCCTACTCCCCATCTCTGTTGCTAGGACTTCACAGAAGCTTGCTTGGTGCTCTGAGCCTGCATTAGCAGAGGTTGTTGTCCACCTCCTGCAACAAAGAAACCTGCGTGAGAGCCGCATGAAAAAATGTGGATCGATATGACTTGAGGAATAATGTAATTGTAGGCTTAGAGGTTAGAGCCTGCACTGCTGGGGAATAGGTAATATTTGAAGGTTTATTACCCTGCCATTTTAGGAAGGAAATCTTGAGTCCTTGGTACAATGAGGAATGTTATTCCCAGACACCTACTCTATTCCCTCTGTTTCTGTTATTTTCTCTTGAGTCCTGAGTTTCAGTGTTGTTTGGTTTTTGGTAACTGAAATTTAGATGCCAGCAATTTTATTTGTCTATGAAGCTACATTTGCATTTGTGGAAAACATGGGGCAGATCTGTCTGTGTTTTTATCAGGTGCAACCAAACAGATTTTGTAAAGGATCTGGAACCTGTGTCCCTTGAGCTTCTCCATTAACCCGCTCACCAACAATAAACATCTCTGTGTCATGGAGCTGGTCAGGTGTAAACTAATAGTAGAAATTCAAGTACCTTTGGCAGGGTAGCTCCACAGAGACTGGTACAGTACAGCAGAAAGCGTTAAAATGCTAGTTTATACCAGATGAAGATATGTGCTGTTAGCTATGGCCTCTGCTTACTGCAGGCATCATTACATGATGTTCTCTGCATTTATTTCTGAGTAGGCCATATACTTTGCTTTTGGGGAATAAAAGCATGGAGTCAAAGATATTAAAGCAGATCACGAGAAGATATGGGGGAAGAAGAACTCTTGATGGATGGGAAAAAAATGACATCTGAGGATGAACCTTTCATTAAAATGAAAAAATCTGTGCAATCCATTTTTTTCCCCTAGATCTTTTTCCAGCCTGGCTTAACTTGCAGTTCTCATAAAACTGGAGATGGGCAATTTGGTTTATTGGCGATTCAAATACTAGCAGAATAGGGCTGTGTTTGCCAGTCCACAAACTTCACAGACATTAGGCTGTTCTTGGCAAAACCAGTCTGCTGTATTATTTCTGCTGGAGAGTCACTTCATGAAAAACCAGTGGCTGCTCACTGAAAATAAACATCTTCTCTCGATACTGTAAGCAAAAAGCTGCCTTTTAATCATTAAATGCTTCATATTGTTAACAACGCAACATGTCTTATTGACAAAAGTGCTATATTATCGTTGTCACTCTGCTGCATCCAGTGTCGAAGTCGTCTCTCTTGTACTGGTTTTCCATGTGAGTCCTTTGACTTCAATAATGATAACTCTTAAGTAATTGAAATAGAATTAGAGCCTACTAATACTATATCCTAATACACTACAGCATCAATACCTCATCGTGGAGCATGCCCTCAATTTGCTTTCCTATAAATCCTCTTGCTGGCAAAAAAAAAAAAAATCTTTTCATTGAGACCCCTGAATGATTAATTCACCATTTAAGAAGGAACATGAAAACTGTAGAGGTTCTACCTAGAGGAGTTTATCAATACAGGTAACAAAACTTCCTGGTGAGATCCGGGGACAACATACTGCATGTTTTTTTTTGTTTGTTTGTTTTTTTTTTTTTTCTTCCCCTGTCTTTTTTTTTTTTTATTCACTGTCAGTACCTCACGAAGGGATCATGAGGGTAGGGACCTTGCGTGCAGCTTAGGTTCTCCTAAAATGATGTGAAACCCCAAAAGAGTATGACCTAATTATACAAATGGTGGTAGCATGTTTACATCATGCAACCTCGTCTCATGCTTTTAAAACCCTGTGGTGGTGGCCTGCAGTACAGCCCTCACTTTAACACCAGGCATTACAATGAAATAATTGCAGAAGTATTGTAATTATGTGCACCACAGGGGTGCTACCTGGGATCCAGGTAAGAGCTGTGCGTTGCTCCAGAGAGGGCCAGCTCTGAGCTCTGCTGATGTAAATCACTACAATGTTTAGCGTGGCACCAGGGATTGGTTCCAAGGTCAGACGCCTTTAGCAATGTAGACACAGCCATTTTTAGACTACCCTGGATTATAAACCTTTATTTTTGCTACTGCAACTGGAAACTGTGTGATGCATGATGTTAGGTTATACCATCTTCTGCTCTGCAGAAAGCAATTATGGATACAGCCTCTTGTCTTTGCAGCTGAATAAGCTAGCGTTTCTATTAGTTCTGGGCAAATGAAAGAAACAGCCTTTTTAGTGGAAAATGTCTCAAGAAATATGTGCCCTGCATGTGCTCAGAGCTCTGGTAACATACTTGTTAGCCTGAAGTTTTCCACAGGGATTCAGCAGATAACAAGCCATTCACCATTACAGCTGTGTCAAACTGTCAGAAAAAGCTGATTTGTTGAAACTGGAACTTCATGAAGGGACGCCTTTTCTTTTTTTTTATGGGGGCAGGGGTGGGGTTAATGGGAAAAAAAATCCCTGCTCAGTGGTGGAGTGTTTGAGCAGACTAATAGCTTTACTGAGGCAGTTGAGTAAATTTGGGTTCAAGCTTGGTATTGTTGGATCCCAAAGCCAGAAGTTCATCTACTCCTGTCGTGTGAGTCCTGCTATGCTCTCTCAGTGCACATTTAATTATCTTCAGGTTTTTTTATGTATTCATAGAACCGTAGAATCATAAAGTGGTTTGAGTTGGAAGGGACCTTAAAGCCCATCCAGTCCCACCGCCCTGCCCCGGGCAGGGACACCTTCCACTAGCCCAGGTTGCCCAAAGCCCCGTCCAACCTGGCCTTGAACCCTTCCAGGGAGGGGGCAGCTACAGCTTCTCTGGGCAACCTGTGCGAGGGCCTCACCACCCTCACAGGGAAGAAATTCTTTCTTAGATCTAATCTAAATCTTCCTCCTTTCAGTTTAAAACCATTTCCTCTCTGTCCTATCCCTCCCCCCTGATCAAGAGTCCCTCCCCCCTTTCCTGTAGCCCCTTTCAGTCCTGGGAGGCTGCTCTAAGGTCTCCCCAGAGCCTTCTCTTCTCCAGCTGAACCCCCCAACTCTCTCAGCCTCCTGATCCTCTCCTACAGTGAACGGTTCTTCATTCTGCTCCCAGTCCCTGCCTTTGCCTTCTGTGACTTGGGCAGTGAGGCTGGAGCACTTGCTGCTGAAGACTGAGGTAAAAACGTCATTGAGTACCTCAGCCTTCTCCATATCCATATTAATGGAAATCACTTTCTATTTGTTTATTTGTTGGTCATCGTGACAACTTTTCTGTTATTTTTCTTACGGTTTGCAGCAGACACCTTAGCCTGCAGTTTCCTAGACACCTGCCTGCCATTGCTGTGTGCAGACACGTGAGCGCTCTTCCAGTGCCTTGATCTGCACTGATGTATCAAGATGTGTTAAAAATGTACAATAATGTCTTGTGAATGGTTTGTAATTCTGCCAAGTGACTGAAACATCAGGAAGGCTTCACCGGGAGCAAATATGGCTTGTTTATCCTGCTCAGCATCGAGTAAAACATGATCTTGGCAGCTTGGTTTGCTACCTGTGGATCTCAGCTTGCCTTAAGCCCTCAGACTTTGGTTGGGGTTTGCTGCTTAGAGAAGGATTTTCATGTGATGCTTCCTGGGGCAAGCTCCTTTGCTTTGCTCTCACCCCTCTGAGATTTCCAATTCCTTTTGATAACCATCTGTGATGGATGGTGCAACAAAAGAAGCCTTGTTAAATCCTTAAAAAATTAATGTGTAAGCAGTTTTCTAGAGGAGTGCAAAAAGAAAGGAAAGAAATATGATAGGCAAGACATTAAAACAGATGGCCATCAATTACTGATTCTCCTGTTATTCACTGCAATCATGAATCCAGAGGGTATGAACACACTTCTAAATAGACTATCTGATCCAGGAAATCTCTTCCAAATCCCTCCTGATTACAGGTTGTGATGGTGACTGATGATTGTGAATGGAAATGCCAATTTTTGCAAGTCTGTGACTGGTTGTTCAAGTTCCCTGCTATAACTAAGAGACATGTGAGAGCTTTACTGCCTTTTCTTTTTCTTCTTCTTTTTTTTTAAATTCTTTTTTAAAAAGATTTGATTATTGTGAGGTTACCAAGGGTTTTGGAGAGAAAATGTGAACTGTTGTTTCCAAAGTAAATACTGCCAGCCACCCATGTGCATGCAGTGCATACTTACCTTCAGGTAGCTGTTTATGTAGTTCACATATTTGCTTATTTATTATTTTCACAAAACCTGAGGGGTTTTTGACCCAGGGTTAACGCTTCCAATTTACCAGTGTATCAACATACGTTAAAGTGCACAGGAAAAAAAATGGAAAGTGCACTGCTTTTTTGGGTTGATTAAGTGTGCCTTTCTCTTGTTGTTCTTGCTTATGGATTTGCGTGTTGGCTCTGCCTTGAGCTCATAACTGATCCCTGTGCTGCCCTCGGCTGGGTGCAGCAAAAATAATTCCGATCCTAAAACATGGCAATCCAGGGGAGGTGGTGGGCTGGGAAGTGCTGTTTGTCCTGGAAGGATTTTGGTGATTTCCTAGCGTATTTTTACCTCTCGTCTACTCTTTGCTTGTGGGATTTTTGAGAGCAGCCTGACTCAGTGCAGTGGGGATGGACAAGCCTTGAGCAGGCAACAAGTGTGAGAACCAACAGAGACTGCTGAGCAGGGAAGGGACTTCAACTTCCACAGTGCCTGATTAAGATCCCTCCATCTCTATTAATTTGTGGGACACCTTTTCTGGTCTTCTGTTTGTGGAGACTTTCATGGCTTTTTAAGTGTTCTTATGGATATCTAATTGCTAGGGATTTTTTCTTTTCATTTCGGCAAGTCTTTGCAAGTCAAAGCCAGTCCATTTCATTCTTCACGTCACAGAAGCTCTGTGGAAGATAGTGACTTTGTCCTGTGGTTCGCTGTGATACCCTTAAGCAGGTTCTTGAATGGATCAGTCTGATTTCCTGCACTGATGGCAGTAAAAAATTTGGTGCCGCATCCATGCAGATAGGTAGGCAGCCACCTTCTGCTGACACCATTTGGGGGTTAGTCCAGATACTTTTGGAGCACGAGGCTGTAAGGCCTCGCAGATCCCCAAAACAGTCTTCAAAAGAGGCAGGGAAAGACTTTCTGAGACTCCAGGAGTGAAAGGTTTTGGGGAGCAAGTGCTGATAGTCACTGAGAATTGCAGAAGACCAAGAACAGTGACCCAAGATAGCCTGGTGCTGTGTCAGCATCGCTTGGTCAGTGTTGTCAGAAAGTCTGTGAAAGGAGAGTAGAAGGCTTCAAAATCCTCCTTGTGTACTAATGCAACGCAGATGGGCAGCATTTTGAAGTGCTCTTGTGCCATGGCTATGATGCTTGTGGAAGTCCGCCATCTTACCATCCAGAAGAGCAAACTACTGGTGGGAACACAGGTAGGGTCTGCAGAAGGGTTTGAATTTAAAGTTGTATATAAATTTAATTACAATTCTTTAAAGCAGTCTGAGCTCTTCATTTGCTCAGCCCTTGTCATCTGGCATTTAGCAACACTGCTAAAACGCAGTGCTGTGGGGACGCGGTGCCCATGCTAGCACTTGGTGCATTATCAATCTAAGCGTGCCAAAATGACATGTCTTTATTTGAGGCTGGCTCTGCAGTCTCTCCCAATGAAGTAATCACAGCATTTCTAATATAGTCATTTGATGCTGCGATATCATTTCTACAAGTGCAGGAAGGCAATACTTCAAGAAAAAAATATATAACGAGTGTGGTTCCCTCGTGTTCAGACTACATGAAGGTATATCTGCTATTTAATTTATTGAGTACTCAAGGGCACCTGGCAGGATAGATGTTCCAGTCCCAGCCCATCTGAAATAACAAGCCAGGAGAAGTCTCTGCTACTGATATGAAGTGTCAGGAAAGAAGAAAAGCCTGCAGGAAAGAGAGCATTACTGAATTTAGGCAACACGCCAGGGTTTAACCCTACAGAGAATCTTCATTTGATTTTTTTCATCAACCATTCTTGCAGCAAGTTAGGAAGGATGATTTCAGAGGAGACTGAACCCTGATTTTTTGCACTGGACAGGAGGGCAGGGCTGCCATCGAACAGAATCTGTGCATACATTTTGAGAAAGCTAAATATATGATCAGCACCTTCCTCTTTAGCATGGGGAGGCCAAAAAATTAAAGCAGGATGATGTTTAGCACCACTCCGGAACTCAAAGCCCACCGATTTGCACGAATGCAAAAATAATCTCTATAAGAGAAGAATATGGGCTGACAGCTTATTCTTACTGGCAGAAAATCAGGCAGGTGTGATCTCTAAGTCAGGCTGAACTCCTTTAGGATGAGGTCCTCAACAGGAGCCGTCTGGAAAGGAGCATGAGGCAAAGGGAGAAGGATGGGGCCAACAGGCTGCACCTCCAGCAAGAGCACATCTCTTTCTGAAGCTGCCAAAATGCCAAGTTGCAGAGGAAGTTTCGAGTGAAACGCAAGGTGAAAGTATGTCTTACAGATGGCAGAGGAAGATGCACAATATCCAGTGTCTGATCTGGTTGCTACTCTGTAATGGTCGCAGGAGAAGATGAAAACTTATAAGCAGTGCAGTAAAAGAGGAGGATGTATAAGGACATGGAGCATTTTCGAACAGTTGGCTACCCCTAAACCTTTTACCAGCTGTGCGTTAAGGCTAACCGCTGGTGGCAAATGGCAGTAAATGCTCGTTCAGCAATGGATCATAGGTCCTGATTTAGAGACATTTTAGGAGGGACAGCAGAGTTATAACTGATGAGGCGACAGCCCTGGGGTGCTCTTGCTTTGAGTGGTGAAAACCAGCTGAAATGAAAGCAGCAAAGTATCTGGCTCCTTTCTTTCCTGGAAGGTGATGGTGGGGTGGAGGCTTCGTACTTCCCCGTCACATCAGGAACTAGGGCACTTTTTTTTTTTTTCTTCCTTTTTTTCCCCTCTCAAGGCCTTTGAAATAGTTTTTGGTTTTATACCCAGCAATAACAACAGCTGCCATTCATCCAAGCTACACTTGCAATGTGATTTAAGAGAAACAGCAGGAGGTTGTTTTGGGAGTGGGGGTAACACAGGCTTAAGTGAGGTGTATGTCTAAATTTGGCATTTTCAGGTGTTTTTAAACAGGCCTTTGTCAGCTTTGGCCCTTATTCTCTGGCCTAATCTCAGTAACATAAGTTCCAAAATTGCCCCTGGACTCATCTTTTGGTCTTCTACATCATTCTCTTCTTCATTGCTCTTTCCTTTAGCCTAATCTCCAGGCCACCCAGCTCTGGAATACTAAACTCTTTTAGGAACATCTCCCTGGAAGAACTGGAAGATGTGAACTTGAATCATGATGGATTTGATGGTTTGTTGTAACATTTTCTTATTTTCTTATATTTATTCACTTTTTTTTTTCTACACCAGAAATGTTTTGCTTTCTCTCATGTTATCTTTCATGCTGATGGGGGGGGGGAAAAGCAGCAAGTGATGTGGACCACGAATATGTCCAAGTATTCTTGGTTGCTCCATGTTGAGTTCAAAATTTAACGTGCAAACTTTGACTCTCCCTTGGTAAGCTGAAATCAGGCACTGCAGAGAAAGTCAAAGAATTTTATTTTCTAAGTAAAATGCAAAACCAAGTAAATGCTCAGTTGTTTAAAGATATCATTGGGACTTAACATCTTGACCCCGTTTTGTGACCTTCAACACGATGGCTGCCTGAACTTCAAGCTGAAGGGTTGAGAAGGAAACTTCATAAAACTGCTGGTGACCATCCTCTTGTTTGCACGCTTCAGTTAACTTCTGTAGCCAAAAGGCCACTGCGTTCTTAGAAAAGACTTTGATGAACGGCGCTTGTTCTCCTACAATGCGTATGTGTGGAAGTGCACAGCGTGGGACAGATCTAGCTAAGCTCTCTGGGGGCTCATTTAGGATGTGTCAGACAACTAAACTCACAGCTGGAGTTTGCATTGAACAGGAAAGTCCCAAGTTAGCAGAGAAATACTCTGTCCTGTTTTTCCCCTCAAAGAGAAGTGTTCTTCACCCTTTACTCCTCCAGCCTTTCCCTCCCTGGCGCTGTTTTCAAATGAGTACTTTGATTTCCTTTTCATTCTTTCACTGCCTGTATCAGATGTTGGGTCTTCTTGGCTTGTCAGTGGCCTAAGAAATGATGATATTTGTGATGAATGGTTAACAAGAAATCAGAAAGTGATCTTTTGTGCAACGTACAATGGCAGAAGGATGTTTTTCTAAGTACCAGCAGACAACCACCAGAGTAGGCAGTGAATAGTTGGTGGTCCAACCTGATGAGTCTGCTGCAGATGAAGCAGCTTGGCTTCCCAGGTGGGATTGCTAAGGGGCACTGGAAGGAGGGCAGGAACAGGAGCTGGCTTTGCTGCTGCGAGGCAGAACTCCACAGGTCTTGCTGTGGGTACCCAAGGAGTCACTAATTGACAGGTGGCAGCATGGGAGTTATTCTTTTCTTGCTTGAAAAGGGGAGCGGGGAGACTTAAAATGGGATGGAGAAGTGAGTCAATTTGACTGCAGCAGAGCTCTGGAATAACTAATGAATAATGTGTGTTGACCTGGTTAGAGGGTTGTTTACTGCATGAATGCATGGATTTAGCTTAACAGGGAGCTGTAGGGGGAAAACCCTGAACAATCAGGAAGGGAAAATCATGACTGAGAAAATTCCTGTCTTCATTAAAACTTGAAGCTTTTTAAGAGACTATATCAGGACAAGAAAATTTACAGGCACAGTTAATTTGACAAGAGAAGAGAAGGAGCATAGAAGAGAGGGAGCAGTAAACTCCGGCATCCCTTTTTCCACTGTGGGATCTCCTGATGGAGCCACCAGCATGCACAGCACCCTGTGCAAGGGGGGACTTGCAGACTGGGACCTTGCAGGGTGTTTGCCGGAGTCTTTTGCATTCATCTGATCTACAAATACCTGGCAGATGTTTGGATGAGGTTTCCTCAGGAAACTGGCTGGAGCCACTCCTCTGGGATGGCTGGATTTGCAAAACTGGCAGGATTTGGGAGAATCTGGATGCATGAAAGACTTAAGAGAAATTTCAGCTCAGAAGGGGTAAAGAGTTGAGGTGTGCCACCTCCTGGGGGCGATGTTTAAAAAGGATGGTAGAGGATCAGAAATGGAGCTGAGTCTGGGAAGGAACTTTCTTTCACTTTAACTCTTTCTCACTTGGAAAGGAGGAGTAAGAAAATTAGAGAATAAACAACAGGTTCAGCCATGAAGATTCAGCTACTCTTGGGAGTAGATTATGCGGGAGGAAACTATAGGGACATAATTATCTCAGATATCTAATTAACGAGATGGGAGGATCTGTGCAGGCCTGCAGCTGTCTTGGTAGAGCAAGGAAAGGCTCGGAGGAAGGGAAGGGGAAGCTTTGCTCCTTGGAGGAATTTCTGTGCATTTATATTGCTTCAGTGTAGGTAAGGCCTGTGGATATTTTGAGTGGTGGGAGGGAATTTGCAGACCTGGGAAGGGTAAGTGGTTTGGGGAAGTTTTGTGGGTAAATCCCACATGTTAATGAGGAAAGTGTTGGTGGGCTTGAGGCAGGGCTGGTGGCTGGGTGTGCTGGGACAGCCAGGAGGGACGGAAAGGCACTGCCTGGGAGGTAGGTGGCAGTGGCCTAAGTACGGGTGATTTCTGAGTTTATTTGTGGGTCAGTTCAAACGTGTCTTGCCCATGACAGATAGAAACAGGTTGAACTATTGCAATGGCTCCTTCTGCTCTCAAAAATCTGCATTACTTGTTTTTCTCTACCTATACTTCCTGCTTCCATCATCTGACTCTAACAAGTGCCTTTCTTTCTCTTCAGATCTGTCCCCCTCTTTTTTGGGGGGGGCCATCAATAAATAATTTGCTGTAACATGAGAGGTGTAGAGTGTGGAAGCAAGTGCATGCTTTGTGCGTTTTTTTGTGACCGTCTAACAGTGTGGTGCCTTTCAAAGCAAAGCTGGGGTCTTCATTTGTGTTAGATTAGTTGTGATGATTAAGGCTTTTTGCTTGAGTGCCTTTCTGGTGAACGTTTGCGATTAAAGCGAAAATCATTAACTGGGACTTTGCATGGCTTTTATAAGATTTCAGAAGCCCTGGCTGTACTGGGGAGGGAAAAAGAAAGAAAATGCCCTGTCTTGTCTTTTCTGCTGCACTAACAAGCATCTACAAACAGAAATGTGTAAAACAGGCAGTGCACAGCTATTGCAGCTCTAAGTAGGTAGATGTGCAATTAAATTACAGTTTAACAAGTCATTGTGTGTCAGCAGAGCCTCAGTTGCTGCCTGTGTGTGAATGTTAAGCTCGCAGCAGAGACAGGCAATTTCCCGTGGCATGAGCTGCAACGAGCAAGAATTCCGCCATGTGAAATTACCCGGCTTTCTCATGATCCGAGGGGATGCACGCAGGTGGCTTTAATGGCTCAGGTGCTGGGTGGCAGCTTGCTGAGCTGCAGTAATTTTAGGGCGGTGAAACACTGTGAAACAGGAGGAGCTTTGGAGTCTGGGGGGTTTCTGATGCGTATGCAGGCCACCATGTATAAAACCTTACTTGGGCTTGCAGGGAGGTGAAGCCAATTAACGTACTTGAGTTTGTTGAATATAATGCAACTTGAGGGCCATCAGGGATTCTTCACATGCTCCTGCTGGGTGTCGTGGCTGATTTGCGGGGGGCAGCTGGGTTACAGGCCATGGGATCAGGCCATGCAGTGTGCTATTATTGGGCTTTGGGCCCTCGAATGGTTGGGGCGAATCCAGACCCCCCCTGCACTGGGTGCTGCTGCTTGCACTGACATGCAGGAGTTTGGGAACGAGGTGTGAGCGACTCTCCATCCCTCTGCAGAAGGAGGTGGCCTCTCTCCTGGTGTCCCTTCTGGGTGCCTTGCCCATGTGTTGACATCCCCAGCCTCGCTGGCCCCTCTTTGCCTTCTCCCTTGCAAGCGATGAAATGATATGGTAATTGTCCCTGTGTTTGAAAGGCTGAAGCGCAGATGTTGTTGTTGCTATGAAATCAGTTTGTTGATGGAAAAAGGAGTGTGTGGCTGCATGTTGTGACTAGGGCTGGTAATAGCGTGTGATTATTTCTTGCGACATCAACAGAAGTGCTTAATGAAAGAGCCTGCAAAACGACTGCTCAAATGTTTGGTGCAAGAAGGCAGCAGGAGCTCTTGATACGTAGTAACTCTGAAAGGGAGGTTGAGGCAGAGACAGCATAGTAAGGAAAGGATTGCAATGGCAATATGGATGTTGCCATCCTGGACATGAAGGAAAATTGATTTATCCAATGTTGGGAGAAGGGAATAGTATTGAATTTCCATTTGTCTTGCTAGCAGACTTCAGGGTTTGCTATGGTGCAGAGCACGTGCTGCTTCTCCCTGCTCACACCTGCCAGGCCATGCGAGTACTCCAGCCCCTGCCCAAGTGCTGGTTGGTGGGGCTCAGGGTGGCCGTCACGGGGTCGGCAGCTCTGTGCGTTGTGTTTAGCGTAGACCTTGCAACCAGGCTGGTATGCCTGACCGACAGCTGTGAAAATGCTCAGTTTGTGGCATTTTTGTATATCCAGACACTTGGGACTTTGGGCATCCATCAAGAGTCTGGAAAGATGTAGAAAAGTGTGAGTCTAAACAGTGCACAAATGAGATTTAGCTCGTGGTATACAGGCTCCTGTCTGTTATGCTGAAGGTGGGCTTAAAGCCAGCAGTGACTGTGTTGTGAACCCTGTAACCATGAGTTTGGTTTCACTGATACTGAGAATATGCTACTGCATCTGGACTTCACTTCCCTGGACATGGGCTGGTGATCCTCCCTCATGTCCAGGAACACAAACTACTCAAAGACTTGGACCATGGATTCTTTCCCTTTCTTCCCCTTCCTTCTTCCCCTCATGGTTTGTTTCTTCTACAGTTTTAAAATGTGTTCACCGGTTATACTTAATCACTGGTGAAACCTTCATTCAGATGAAAAAAGACTGCAAAGGTATTTTTCTCATTTGTCGTGATGAGCTGGAGAAGAGGTACAATGCTGGCTGCAGCAGAGGAGGATAATGGGGAGTGGGCAATTCCTTGCTGCTTAGTTTAAAGCAACTCTCAGCCACTCCAGCGCAGGAGGCTCCTCAGTGGTGGCTGGGGATGCAGATGTTGACAAATGACTTGTGGAAATGTCTCTCCTTGTTGAGTCTCCTTTATCTTTGCGCTGTTTGCTTTGATGGGAAAACCTTTAAAGCTCCACTGCTGGCCCTACTCCGAGACACACCGGGTAGATGATTGCACCAACCACAACGGTTTTCTCATCGCATGCGGCTCTGTTTTTCCTCTATGGCTGGGCAATTGCAACTTCCCTTCATGCTTACAATTCTAACAACAGTGTCATTCCTCCCGGCAGACATCAGCGACAAAAGGCAAGTGCTCAGTCTATGGGAGGCTCTCCGTGGGGTCACAGCCAGGGAGTGACTTGTCCCCTCTTATATATAAGTCCTTGCAAACTTCCTGCAGGGAGTGACTCGTTTCACCTCTCCATCAGCTGTCAAGAGAGCTGGCACAACAGGTTCAAACCAGACATCAAACTTCCCCGTGGCAACAGGGAGAGGAGGTGGATTTTGCTCTCCGTAATTCCAGGGAAGCCACGGGTGCTAGCCATGTCTTGGTGAAGGCTTTAAAGCCTACTGACTGCTTTTCCCCATTTTTTTTTTGGAGGCAAAATGCTAGGTCTCCAGAGCAGGAGACAGAGCCTAATGTGTGAGCTTGGAGCTGCTCAGTGGGGGCATCTGAGCCACGTGTTGTGGTAACGTGAGGAGGAAGATTGCACTGTCTCAGTTCTTTCCTCTTCTGGTGTCCCTACATACTTCTCCCCTGTTCCCAGGTGCATTTGACCTTGTTATGACTGGCCCAGCTCATTTGGTGATTGTGCAATGTAGAATAATTAGATAATTAGAGGCTACACAGTTCAGGAGATCCTGGATGCTGTCCCTCAGACTCAAGTCAAACTGGTGGTAGGGAAATTAGTAAAATTTTGCTCATTTTAGCTCTAATCAATCAGCATTGCCATATTTTTAAGAAAACTAATTTTTAAGTAAAAAGCAAATTCAATGAATTTAATGCAAAGGAGGTTATTGGTTTTGGAGGGGGAGGAATTTGTACTAAGGAAAGCAAATGGCAGAACTTGTAACTTTTGGGCTCTCTTAAAGGTAGAAAATGTTCTGCATTCCTTGCTAATCTCATAAAGTCCAGAGAAAGTAGCTTTATCTTTCCCAGGCTGTCTTACTGTTGTTGGGCTGCAAGTTGGACTGCTGTTGCAGTTCCTCCTATGGAAACTCCAGGGGAAAGTTTTTTCCTTTGCTGACATGTCTTGACTTAGTTTTGCTCGGACAAGCTGCAAGTTCAGCTTTTCTCTTGGTTTAGATGGGTCTTGGACTTGCGACTTGAGTTGAATTAGGCCTGGAGTCATAATGGGATGTAAAACTAGGGATTAATTCCCACTGACTTTGACTTTAGCACAAACCGATCATTTAAGCATGGTGCAAGAAACACCTTTGTCTGCAGAAGCATTTTGAGAGGCTGGTGAGAAGCTGAAAAAATGTGACCTCTTTGCTCAAAAATGCAACTGTTTTCAGTAAGACTTCTACTTCTGTGTTTCTCTGAAGGGCGCACATTTCCATGCCTACACCCCTATGTGCAAGAAAGCAATTGTATGCCCAAGCCAGATAATAAAATATCTAAATTGCCTGACCATCTTGCAAGTGCCTTTGTCAGCCCCTATTTAGATTAACAGGAAATCTAGATGTAAATATATTTTTTTTCCCCTTTATGAAACCTGCATGCGATTCCAGTGCTGTGAGCAGGCAATGAGAGGGTACAAAGCAAAGTCCTGTTCAGTCACAAATTATATGCTTTCTATAAAGTTACAGATACTTTCCCCTTCCCTTTTAATAGGAATTATGTCTCCTGGCATGGGTGCATGATGCGTGCTCCATTTGTCAAGCTGCAGAAGAAATCCAGAACTTCATGTAATGAATTGTCCACTCAGCTTGCCAGCTGGCAGCGTGTATTCAAGGCAGTAGCTGTGCTGAAAGCAGTTTTTCTCTGAATTTTCAGGGATAAATGAAATCAGAGTCCCGTCAGCTGCTTTCAGCTGTTGCTTCCAGTTACTATTGTTTTCTTCAGATACATCAGGATTCAACTCTCTGCTTTGTCTCTTCCCAGACCCACAGTGCTTGTCATAGGACACAAGTGTTTCCCTTCCCACCCTTAAGAATAATTAAACCACTATTAAATTGATTTATAAATAAAAGACAGGGCTTTTGGTAGAGGCCCAAGGAGCTTGTGTTCGTGTCTGAGATGTACATAAATGCTGGACAAGGGCGTTTCAGCCCAAACAGGCCGTGCAAGGGCAGAGAAGCAGAACCACTACCCACAGCAGGCAGGGAGTGCATGGAGCCATGGCAGAGCCAAAACAATTGGTAGACATGGGCAAGAAACAGGGATGGTCAGTGTTGCTAAGAAAAATTCTCTTTAATACAACATTGTAGTTTTTTTCCTGTCCATCTGCCTGCCTCTTCTCTTTGCTGCTGGTATTTTACATAGCTCTGCATTCTGCCCCCCCCCCCGCCCCCCCCTTTTTTTTTTTTTTTTTGTATTATTGAAGGAGTCGTCCAACAAAAAGAGCAGCCAACAGTTGAGTGCTTGAGCAAACAGCCTCAAAGGAGCAGCATTTCAATTCTGGGCACAAAGAAGTCATTACTTCGCTGCTCTGTCCATTTGTCATTATCTGAAATGCACCCTGACTCGTCTGTAAAAGCTACAAAAAGCCATCTGGTCATATTAGTCTTTCTTTTTCCTATATCAGTCTCTGGTTGTATGTCTTTATTATGCCCTTTTAAGAGAATCACAGTGTAAATGCTTGAGGCAGGTGAAGAAGAATCTATGGGTGTATCTTCCTTTGTAATTTTCCATGGGGGGATTTAATTCATCAAGGAGGTGGAAAAATAATGATAAAATAACTCCTGTTTCTTGTCTCAGGCAAAAGTTGAACCTCCCTGAGTCTTGAGGCCCATGAGATGAGATTCTGGCACAGTGTACGCGCGGCGTGAGGGAAAGGAGGAATTGCAGACTTGCAATTTCTTCTTCTTGTCAAGTTTGCATTAAGCTATGTTGAATACACCTTTTCCAGCACAACGTAGCCGTAAGGGACTGACCCCATGGAGGGGCAGTAGTTGAGAGCCTGTGCATTGAGAGGTCCGAGGCTTTGCTTATTGTGAGCAGTCAGAAGGTGGTTGGGTTTTGCTGTGTTTTCTGTGGTACCTCAGTATTCATGAATTTGCTGTCACAAATGGTGTTTTACAACTTAGAAGTGAGCTGCTGAATAAAGCAAGATCCGTATTGCCCATGTTAACAGCTACCAAGCAGAGCTCGTTATGAATTTTTATGAAAAATTTATTGCTGCTTTTCCCTTTTTTTTTCAAAATGTCTTACAGTCTTTTCCCAGCACCCAAAGAACACAAAAGCTTTCATTGCGCAGAAGTTGTGAAATTGCTGTTGTGTTTATGTTAAACAGGTGCATCTGCTGATGGTCTTGGGGGTGGAGAGGAAGTGTCCGTGTATAGCTGCATAAAGCCATATTAAATAGGAAGATTACAGTTATCTTGGGTGTTGATTTGTGAGACAATCCTTCGATAGGACATGAATGACTATGTAAAAAGACTTTGCAAGCACAATTCTGTGTAATGCGTCACGTAACACTCCGGCAACATTAGGTAATTTATTTTATACCTTTTTTCCCCTAGGTACACTACAGATTGTGGTAAAATGGGAATAAAACCTCTAAAGGTCCCTTATTCATTGCTGTTCTGTAGATGGTGCTGCACAGTTACTTCAACTTTTTGCATATTTTCACGTGAACAATTTTTAACCTGTAAGAATATTTTATTGGCAGAAGTTGGGTGCTGAAGGTGTTGGCTAAAACTTTCAACCCATTGTCTAGGAGACCTAAGGCCATTCTTTTACTAGCAGTAAAATATGTTTGTGACAGGTCTTTGGCATTGAATTTAATTGAACTATGTTGGCCATATTAGTAAGCATTTTTATGCCCCAAGATAGGATGAATGCATACAGGTAGCCCTTCAAAAATGGTCTTGGGAACCATGTCTAGGAATTGTTTGAAAGACTGATAACGGTCTGGGCAAAACCATGCAAGTCATGTTTGGATGGGTAACTGCACAGTGTTGTTTCTGCTCCTGTTGCAAGGGACTGGTGTCCTCCTGGAAAGATCTCTCAAGTGCTCTCCTGACCCGTCTGTGCTTCCTCTCTTGGCACAGGATCTGCGTCATTTGCCTTTTGATGCATTTACTTTACACTGGACAGGAGCAGGGCCACATCTGATGTACGTGTTTACTGGCAGAAGGTTGCCCCTCGTGTTCCCAGGAATGGACAGAAGTGCTTCCCCAGTACCGAGGAGGGGAACAGGCTGTGCTAACCCATATGCCCACAGTTCAGTAATAGCTTTTATAGCTTTTTAAAGATGGGAAAATGGATATCTATACCTTCCAAGCTTGTAGACGATAAGATAAGGATCCCAGAAAGTCTTGGTGCAGGTAGAGGAAGAGGCACAGTAATGGCTGAAGTGGCTCATTGGTGTTGCTGAGGCTTGGCAGAGTGTTAAGGGTGAGCGCTCAGGCACCTTCCCCATGTCTGCCCTGTGGCAGCTGAGATAGTTGTAGCTCGTAGGGAAATGCTATACAGAGGGACTGTGGCCTTAGATGGCCGACAGCTTTGCCTATGTGCTTCACATGTTGATTCATGGGGGTGTTGTGTATTATTTAACAACACGTGTTTAATATACACTTGTATAAATTACATTTATTCAGCCACAAATATATACATCTGTATATTTTTTTTTTCTCTAATACCTTCTATGAGATTCTTGGCGGTTTAAATCTCCGTGATATTTAAGCTCTGTGAGGAATTGACTTATCTTCAGTGCAAAAGCAGATAAAAGGTAGGAAATTGGGAAGTATATTTCTAAGAAATAATATTACCTCATGTCTCGACTCAAATTTTTGGCTGGATTATTACTTGAGATGAGAGAAGAACAACTTGATTGTGGCTATGAAATAACATCATTATAACACAGTAATCAACCAGGTGTCACTCAGTGGATCATACTTGTGGATGTCATGAAGCCACTACCTGGAACACCATCTTTTCCTCCTCTTTCCTACTCATGCCTAATTCTGGGGATTTCAGCTTTGAAGATGTCTGTGGGAAACTTAGCTTTCTAGTATGCTCCGTGTAGAACCAGTCTTCTCCCTTTGGCAAATAATAATTCAAGATAATAATTTTCTCTGAGCCATCCATTTTTGGATCTTAGGATACAGACCTGAATGAATTTAGGTTACCAGCATTTGTGTGAGTTTGTCTTTTATAGTATCTCATGTACAGATTAACGGTGATGCAGTTAGGGAAGTCACTTCCTCAAAACATGCTTCCCTAAAAAAAATACATGCCAAAACTGAGAAGAAAACCTAAGTCTCTGGATTCATAGATCCTTTCTTACTCCCTAAAACCTGTTTATTAAAAGGAATGACTATAAATTACTAACTCTGTAAGTCTAAGGCAGTGATTTTTATTTTTTTTTTTCCCCAGTTAGTCTTCCAAATTATTTAACTCTTTCCTTCCTCTTCTTTTTTCTCACCATCACCTCTGGAGAATTTTCCACATCAAACAAACTTTCTTAGTTTAGACAAAGTGTTCAGACTTCCCAACTCCCTCTAGAGCACGCGTTTTGCTAAGCAGTGTATCTGAGATGGACACTATTGAGCGTTCCTGCGTGCCAAACCTTGCAGCATTGCACTAAGGAGCACTAGCATGGCACCAGAGATGCCACACACAAATGACAGTAAAGTTCTTGGCTCTTGGTGCAGCCTTGTGGGTGACGAGCCCCGTTGGGTGCCCCAACTCTCTCTATGGAGCGCTGCTCTGAATTCATTTCTCCCACCCTTTGTGCACTCTAGATGTGTGTGATAAAAAAACCAGTATATTAGATTTAGAGAATGCTAAAAATTATATAGTTTTAATTTTATATATTAGTAATATTTTTTCCAAGCAGTCAGTATTTTATGATTTTTGTTATCCACACAGCCTAAAGCACTGTTGTGCAACAAGCTGAACGCCCTGATTGAGTCTAGCAAAGCACCTAACATTGCTTCAGCACTGAGCTGAGTGGTCTTGTGGTCTTTTTTTTTTTTTTTTACAGTTACACCAAAGTTTTTAGAGCAAGTTGTTGAAGCAGCATCCTGCATGGGGTGTCTGGATGCAAGGGGAGTGCAGTGGTGTTGGCAAGGAGGTGGTTACTTGTCGGAATGGGGGCATTTTCTCACAGGATTTGCTCTGGGAGTGGAGAGAAACCTGGTGTCTTCCAGAAGAGCTTGTCCCTGTGTTGGCAACACTTGGTTGTCCCATGTAGGGAAACTTTCATCTCCTCAGTGCTGGACCCATGACTCCTTCCAAGAGCTCTGCTCCATGGGGTTAGAAGAACCCAGCCCCAAGGTTAAGTCTGTGTTATTCTTCGAGGAAAAGCTCAAATACCCAAACCCTACATAGTCCCCCAGCCAAGCAGTGAGCTGTCAGTCTGGCTGTGCTGGCCAAAAGCCATCAAAGATGTGACAATAGCTGCCAGGGCTTTGAATTTAACAACAAAAGTGTTTTTAATATCTGCAGGCTATGCTGATGTACTCTTCTCCCACAGTTTGAAATCAATACGTGAAGCTGCTCTGCATATTTATTAGTCTAGCTGCAATATAACCACTTGGTCATCTGCTTGCAAGAGTGGTTCACATCCCTACAAACTATATCTGCTTTCAGTGATTGAAGCTCAGGGAAAAAATACCCATCAAAACCTATGGAAGTATCTCTATGAAGAAAGCTGAGTCCACAGAGTCCCTTTAAAACTCTTAGATATCTGTGGTGTTAATTTTTCCTAGGAAAAGCAGAGAAGCATTTTTAAACTCCAGGAATTTCCCCAAATAACAGAATTTATGCACAGTTTGACACAGTTGGGGTATTTACTCCATACAAGCTATTTGGGAGATTTGTGCAGGTGTTTGGCTTTTTTTTGGAAAAAATAGTGATATATGGGTAAGAACAAATGAAGTTAATTGTGAGCTGCTTCAGAACCTCTGGTGACAAGAAACAAATGTTATAGTCCTGTAAGCAGATGTGCTTATTGCTGTGCAGCGAGGGTCACTGGGACTGGCAGCTGACGAAGGAGAACCTGCAGTCCCTGGGAGTGCCAAGCTGTAATTTACCTAACCAAGGTCTTGAAAAATATGACAGGGTGAGATTTAAAAAAGAATAATGTTGCTAGAGCGGAGTTTTCATTGTTTAAGGAACAGGTACTGTATTTTTGAAGTAAAATTGGATATTGCTGGTTGGCTTTGCATTAATCTGCTTTTATGGCCGTGTTTGTACACAGCAGACAGCACCACTCTGTTATTTAACTGGTTGTAAGTGAAATGGAGCAATTCTGCTTCATTCAGGAGCGTTAAAGCAGATGTGCTCTGGCAGGTAGTCTTTGGAGATACGGCTGCATTTCACTTTTTGACCTGTACTTGCTGTTCCCCTGCTCCAAGTCCTCTTCTGCTTCCCTTCCTGCATCTGTTGCCCAACTCAAACTTGTCGACAGCGTTCCCATCACTCCCACCACAAAGCATCTGCTGCTGGAGAGCAGACAAGGTGTCCCTCAAGCATTTTAAACAGAGGCTAAAATCCTCCCTTGAGTTTCCAGTTTGGCTCTGCCCTGCCAGCTGCTGAAATGGCCTTTTCTGTGCAGCCCTGGGAAGCGATCTCTCAAGGTCTGCTCCAACTTTCCAGATTAATTCCTCAGTCTGTGGGCAGGACAAGTGAACGATGCTGTATGGGTTCATTAAGGCTCAACTACTATTTAATCCTGTGCTGTTAAATCCAAAGGCTTTGATTAGGGTTATGGGGAAAAGCATAGAAAAAGTTTTCTCTGGGGTCTGCTGGACCAAAGACCAGAGACCTCAGAAAATTGCTGAAAGTCTGTTCTTTTGCTGGAAGCGCCTCTGCAATGCTGTCTCAGTTTGCTTCTCATCTCTTTGCACTTCCTTTAGTACTTTGCCTCGCTCAAAAGCTTCCCATTCCCTAAACTTACTGCATAATAAAAGAAAACATTTTGTAAAATGCTTTCTGAATTTCCAAACCTTTTATCTTGCACTCAGGCGAGCTGTTAAACTCATTCAGATGAGTGGAAACTGTGAAAGCAGGCATTATGTATGCCAATAAAAAATAGGACGCACTTCAAAGAGGAAGGGAATTTACCTTCAGACTCCAGGGGAATTCCACTGGAAGTTGGAATATTATTAGATACTTCAAGTTTCCTTCCCCAGGAAGTGTCTACCCAAATGCTCAGCAAACTGAATCACTTATGCTGATGAGATCCCAGAGAAATTCTCCAAGGATGATTAATGACTTCATCTCTGGGGTCCCATGGGGTGCCAGGGTCACTCATGTCTGCAGCAGCACCTGCTTTCACCCTGTCTCCAGGTGCCATCAGACAAGAGCAACCGCCTCGGGGCTGCCAGGTCTGTCACCGTCTGATGGAAATATTACTCCTTCCACATGATGCAGAAAGAGGGCAAGTACCGCAGGAGTTTTCCTGCCTCAGTGCCCCTAAATTTCCAAATCAGCAGGCAGGACCATGTTATCCTCCTAGCAAGGGGAAAAGACAGGCAGGAGCAAATCAACTTTTCAAACATCAGAATAGATCTAATTTCCTGAGCCAGCTAAAACATTTGAACGCTTGTAGTATTTATCTATTTTTTAAGAGATCCCTTCCCCCATCTTAATATTTTGTTTGGAGATAGCCCATGATTGGAGAGGGACTACTCATGTTTCACAGTTAAACAAAGGATTCAATAACCTGCTAAATAGGTGAAAGGGAGCCAGTGCTGATTTTTATTATCAGTCCATTTGGAAATGTCTAGGCAAAAAAATATTCTTGCAGTTAATTTTAGTGACACTCTTGGCTAATGGTAGTGGCTACCTGTGGCCAAATATACAGCCTGTTCTTTCTGTCTTGGGGCTGGACTATGACTAGTCCAGTACCCATAAAGTCACTGGAAAGATGTTTTTACAGAAATCACGCTTGTGTGTTGTTTTGCTCACAGTAACTTGGTATCGTTAATTTGCAGAAAACATGGTGAGAGTGAAAGGGATGGTTTTCGTTGTGAAGAAACAAGTTATCTGATCTCCAACTACTGAAAGGTTATAACGTGAGGAACAAAAAGCCAGCGAGTATCCCAGCTGCAAACAGCAATAATCTGAAGGAGGTTCAGGGCTGTGACCTGCTGTCACACTTTCATGTGGTGCTAGGGGATACATGGATGAAAAGATTGCTGAATTCTGTTTTCCTAATAAAGAGCAGAAAGGGTGTTAGTAGTAACGTGGATGAAGTAAGCAATGGTTGCTTTAGTCTGCAGTTTTTTTCTAAGCCTCCCTTTAGAGAGCTTTAAGAGAGATTATGCTTTTAAGTGGAGGTCTGTCTTTGGGGCATCTTTTTCCCCAAGTTCTTAGTCAATCCTGTCTTAGTGAAGCATTGCTAAAGGTAAAACACTTTACAGAGGAGCAAAGATTTCAATTTAAGAGCTGGTGAATCCTGTTTGGTAGGTAGGTAATCTTCACTAAAGCTTTCTGAAACCAACAGGGGCATTTAAGCCAGTTACAAGAAGCCACGTAACAAGTTGTCTTGAAGCAGACAAATCAATAGCTATTGAGAGTCCTAAAACTGAAGGAAATCCCACTACTCCTCTCCATTTACCAAAGTTGGCTCCTCTTCTCCCAGTAGGACTTTCTCTGGCACTGGAAGTTCAATGCACCATGGTGTTGAGCTGGGAGATCTGGAGAGCACAAGAGGTTTGGGGGCTATTAGCGGTCCTTGGGTGGCCATAAATCCAGCAGTAACTGCAGCTGCTCCTCTGCCACAAAGAGCTGAGCCGTGGCCAGCAAGCACAGCATTTTCTGATGCAATGCAGTCTTTGAGCTTCTTCTGAACCCTTTGATGATTCCCTGGGGTCTGCGAGGCAGTTTGTGAAATACTCAGCAGGCAGAAGCGTTGGATTTCAGTACCCTGTTAAAACAATCCCAGAGACGTGTACATGTGTGCTACCTGGGTGAGGCTTGACAACTTCATCTCGCTGCGGCTGTAAGGACAGAGGAACCCGAAAGGTTTAATCCCCTTCACGCTGTGGTGTTGTTTCCTTTGCTTTCTGCTGCCCTAATTGCTGCTCGCTTGTGTAAGCAACCCGGGTGAGCTGTGATAAAAGCTAAAATTTGAGAACGATGGGAGAAGTGTGTTTGCTCAGATCAGGTGCATTATATTGTCTGTTCTCTCCATAACTTCCTGAAAGGATGAAACCCACAAGGCTGCCATGCTTGGATAGGTTTGAAATTAGCTGCTGTCATCCTTTTCTCCTGTTCAACTTCTCTGTGAATTTATCTCACCAACCTCTCTGCTCCCTGAACAGAAAGTCCATTTAATCCATACACAGCACATTTCTAATCACTCCTCTTTTTTTTTTTTTATTTTTTTATTTTTTATTTGGCAAAGAATTCTTGGAACTTCCTTAAAGTTAGCATTCAAGCTATTTATTTCATTTTCTGGGGCGTTAATTTCATCAGAATTTCTCAGGAGTCAAAATCTTGTTTTAAATAAATCCAAAGAACTCTACTACTTTTATGTCTTATAGCTCTCTTTTCAAATGTGATTAATTCTTAAAGAGTTCATAACTTAAGAACCAATAAAGAAGTCATTGTCCTTTCTTTTTAATTACTGTTGGGGAAGTATCTCTTTTCTGAGACTGGTAAGGAAGTAGCTACAGCTCTGCCAGATAACTGATTTCCCAGTTTAATATTAATTTTTCCACTTAAATAACTTCTCACATTAATAGTGAGTACTGACATCAAATGTCCTTGCTGTATTGTACAAAACCATCTTTTCTGTTTAGAAAAGAGGGCATCAGGCAGTCACTACATGAGAGTCACAGTTGTATCACCTGTGACTTGCCATCAGATGTTTGGGTTTGTACTACTATAAGAAAACAGGGACTGGAGAGAGCCGGCCACCTTTGTAGGGCCTTTCCCAACCCTCAGTATTCCTAAAATTTCACAGATGTAGACTACCTCTGCAAAGTTTGTGGTGTGGTTTGGTGGGGTTTTTTTTCTTTCTTTTTTCCCCAAGATGCTTAACTCCTTGGGATAGTTTTAAATTTTGCATTCGGAGGGGGATGGAGAAGACGTGCGTCATAGTTTTCCTAACGGCTTGGATAACTCTTCCTTCTGTTTCTGCTTCTACACGCTTCCAAAATTCTGCTAAAGTGGAAACTTTTTAAAAGAAGCATAGATCTCTGAAGAGGTTTCTTTGGTTTGGGTTTCCTGTTGGTTTTGTTTGTGGGGTTTTGTTTGTTTTTGGAGTTTTTTTAGCTGTGTTACAGATCATGCTTAGTTTAAGCTGCTGTCTTGTAAAAGACACTCTGATGTGAGGATGACTGTTAAACAAATTGTCTTAGTTTTCCAGTTTACCACTGCTAGTACATTTACCACTTGGCGTGAGAGATTTTTTTAAAATATGATATAAAAAGTACTTATCTGAACAACCAGTATGCACGCTTTTGAACATACATAGCATAAAAAGGAATAATATAGAAAAGTGAAGCAACTCAGAAGTTATAAAAACTGTGTTTCAGAAGGTGTATAAACACATTTAGATATTTATGGGCAACAAAGTCATCTTTTTTGGACGCTTGAGATGTGGCCTATGGTAACAGCAGAAAAATCCTGTGAGCTTTCATTAGTATGAGATAAATCTAACAAAATACTGTAAATGAAGGGAAACATCTCTCCTCCCAAATCATGTGCATATGTTATCCTCTGCAGGTTTCATGGGCATAAAGTAATTGTCAACATCTCTTAAAATTCCCTAAAATGCAGGTAAATTTGTGTTCTGTTGTGGTAAAAATAAAATGTGATGGTGTATCCATCTACTTTCCTCACTTTTAGACACCTTTGTCTACACAGATTGTGTGCAAGTCTTTTGGTGTGCCTTTACTTTTCATGTAGAAAAATATTTGAAGGCTTGGCCCATGGTTAGCCAACTAAAAGTTGAAGATTTGCAGACAACTTCTAAAACTTCTATATATTTTTAAGATGCTTAGCTGGGTGTCAGAAATAGGAAACCTTCTGCTGGATGGATCTCTTACTCTCTAAATGAATGAGTCTCTTACTCTGTTTGTAAAGATAAGGAAATGCATCTCATTATATGCAATTCATAGCTGGTGGGACAGCAGGAGAGGTCATCTTTTTCTATTTTCTATATTATATTTGCTATTTTGTTCCAGCTTCTAACTTATTCTAATATAAGGTTGAATCAAGCCTATGCAATCCTGGCAGCATAAGGAACTAACAACTTGGTTTATGAGATTAATTTATTCTGAAGGTCATGGTGATTATGGCTCATTTTTGCGGGTTTCTAGCCAAGAAAAAAGTGACCAGTTGGCAAAATCCCACCTCAGGTTATTTTCTAGATTCATCACATTACATGTTGTGTCTGTTCTGACTGAGAAATCAACTAGATTGGGTAGTCATCTTTGCAGCCTTTCTTGGCAACGCTTAGAAAGCTCCATGGTGCTAGAGAGGTGCTGCAGTATCACCGAAATTTGCAGCTTATTCGGTGCAAGTCCTTACGAGGCCCTTGCAAAGGCAGCTGGGCACCAGTCTACCGCAGGTGGATTATGGAATGGATGGCAGCGCAGAGCAAGTGGAGGAGAACGTCTAAAGTTCTGGAGTAATTCAGATAACTTTCTGCCTCCTATCAGCCAAGGATAAATTAATAAATTCTAAGATGAATTCTGCCTAGAGGAGCTGGTGATGGACAGAGGTTCACCTTTCCAAGCAGCCAGGGGAGAGAGGGCACACCAGTGTCGGTGTTACCCGGATTGCTGCCCTTGCTGCAGAATGAATTTCCAGAAGTTAATTGGGCCAAATGCTGCATGGAAATAACAAAGCGGCACTTCCTGCTATTCCCAGCTTCTGAGTTACACGGCCTGCTGCCATCGGCACTGTTTGGCCAGATTATAGGATAATTCATTAGTGAAACAACTGACCGTAATTGGCGTGCTCTGAACCACAACACGCAGCCTGTCACTGTCACAGCAACAGCATCAGCGGTTTCGTGGACCCGCGGCCACCTTTCTCTGCAGCCGTCAAGGCCGCCCTGTTTTTGTCAGCCTTGCAGTGCAGAATAAATGAGATCGGACGGTGCTGATCTGGGGAGTGAGGCAGACTTCTGCAGGGAAAAAATAACGTGGTGGTGCCAAGTCTTAACTTGCAGTGCCTGGCGTTGTTCCCTTCCCAAGCGTGGAGCCGTGCTGCTGTGCTCCCGGGTCAGCTTGATGGGAGACCGGTCTGTGGGAGACGTCGTCAGAGAAGGGTCCTTCCACCCTCCAGCTCAGTAATGAGGAACAGTGCATGAAACAGGGGGTGGTGTTCCCTCTCTCTCTCTCCCCCTCTCTTTAATGAGACTGAAATCAAATGTGTGAAATAAATAGTCTGTATTTAATTGCTATTTTGCTGAGATCTAGACCAAACAGGAGTCATCAAAAATCTGTGCAAATGCAGCTCTCGTCTTTCACCGCTAAGAACAGAGTGCTAGAGAGTGATGTCATCTGTCCTCTTTCAAAATTAATTATACAGAATGTGTTTTGTCTCCAGTAGACTAAGGCTGTAATTGCACTGTGTGGAGGCCTGATATTTCCCCTTTTCCAGGGATTTTGCAGAAGTGATTTCTGCAAGAAGAAACCAGGCTTGGAGTGCAGACCAGGAGATTCAGGCAACACGTTGTCACATGCCTCCCCTGCCTGGAAGAGAGGATGAGGATGCAGTCAGGATGTCAAAATAGTGACAGTGCCAAAAAATAGGGACTACCAAAAATAGAGAAGGGGAAAACGTCTGCAGGGCTTGGTATGGGGAAGGAGGGGAGATCACCCACCACAGAGGTGCTCGGTGATGCAGGTTTCTGGCAACGTGTGGCAGGGAGTTTGGCAGGCTTGCCTGTGGCAGATTTGCCCATCTCATGGGAAGATGTGGCTTGCAGCTCTGGAAACCCAAAGCACCGTTTGGTCTCAAGGCAGCTGAGGGGTGTCCTCAGCTCCAGATCCTACTGGTGCCATTTGGAGGAGAACAGTTTTCCAGCAAACCCCTGTAGAAGATGTGTCTGTGCACGGGTGAGCACCTCGTGCTTGTTCTTCTGAGTGGGTGCCAGCGGCTGGGCCACCCTCTTGGCTGGGGCTTTCATCTGCAAACATTAGCAAGTCACAAATCAAGCCCCTTATTTTAATTTCTTAAACAACTTCTGGCTGTTCTTCTTTACAGTGAGGACTGAAGAACTGGGATTCAGCAGTCTTGAAAATATACCTCTCGTGCCTATTTCACCTCGCTGTGAAGAGTTGCAGTAGGATCACAAGAACCAGCAGACTGACTGTTGGCAACTGGTAGGATTGAAATAATCTAAGCCACCAGTGGCAATTACCTAGTATTTTTCTAGTTATAAACATGTGGAAAACCCCAATGTTTCACTGTAATCTCTTCAGCAGTCCTTAAAAGTGAGACTTTATGGAAAGATAGTCTGATTTATAATTCACTATTTAGAATGAGAACATACTTCTGTGTTTGTTTCATTCTAATGCATGAAATGCAATACAACGTTAATTACTTCTTCAATTTTAAAAAAATAATTCCCCTGTCTTGGCACCTAACAAAAAGCACAAGTTTTTCATTACTATTAAGAAAAAAATGAGTTACCACTATTAAAGCCTTTAAAAAGTAAATTTATTTCAAGGTCCTTTCTTTGTCTTTCAAAGCAGGAGCTTTGGAAATACAAGTGCAGATGATCGGGTATCCCAATGAGTGGCGCGAAGGGAAAACTTACGTCGCTTTAAGAATCCTCCTACTGTCTCCTATGCTTGTAGATTTTATTTTAAAGCAAATTCCCACAAAACCTAAAACCAAACAAACATTATTCATAAGTCAGATGATTTAATGCTCCTAGAAACCAGAACTCAAGTTCTATACAACGATAAATTACGGTTACTCCAATACCTGCATTTTTTTAAACTCAATAACCTGCAATCAGTTATTCAATAACACTGCAGGCAGGCTGAATAATTCAGTCCCATCTTTCTTCTAATGTTGGAAGTCTTCTGAAACAGGCTGATTCTTATCTTCTGCTATAGTCATTAAAGTGTCATTTAAAACCCACACAGCCTTTATGACAGCTTTATGCCTCCCAAAGGATTAAACTACGAAGAGATAAATGCATTCCTTAAGTTTTTAGTAATGAAATCCATATCAAAGGAAAGCAGCAGATTGGCATCTTTTAGACTAAAACCCTTCATTAACTTATATTTGGGCAAAGCTCATTTTGGGTCAGAGAACACAGTATCATTCACATCACAAGGATCTGTCTGTGTTGCTGTTAGAGACTTGACCCTACTTGTTGTTTTTTCACTTTCTTACATAGCTCATGACAACAGTGTCAGTGTAAAATTAAAATGGGATCATGGAAACATGCTGTTTTCCCCCCAGTATTCTGTGTGAATTTCCAATTTTAGAGTTCTCTATTTTTGTCTCTCCATATGCTCTCTCATCAGCTGGAGTTGAGCAATCTCTTGGTTATTGGTAAAATGAAAAGCATCTGTCAGAGTCAGAAGTCCAATCAACACTTATCACCCATCAGGGAACAGAGATTTCTCTTAGTAATAAATGTTAGGTCCAGTAGTAAACATCTCCATACTGAGCCTTCGTTTGTGATCCTACAGACAACTCAAAAGCACTTTTGTGTTAGTAGGAAGGCTTAGTTATTGATGCTGTAATGGGGATCAAAGACCTCAGCCAGTTTGCTTTGCTGTTTGCTCTTGTGAAGAAGTGATCCTGAGCTATCTACCATTTTATCCAGGGCTGAATTCAATTGCAGCCTGTTACGTAAATGATTCCACAATAAATTTCCTTCTGCGTTACAGGAGCGAGGATAATAAGCTGCAATTACAATTGCCTGAAAAATGCCATTTGTTGCTTCAGTTCTGTTCTTCCATGGAAAATGTTGAAAGCTTTTGTTTTCTTGTAAATTTTCCCATGAGTAGGGTAAGGTTTTGTGACAAGAAATTCAAACAAAGGAATACAGTAAAAATCTCTCCATTCACGGCCTGGCTGGGTTTAAACAAAACAAGACCTTCAGCTTCTCTGCTGTGTTCTCTGCAGGACTGCATTCTGCATGCATCACTGTAGGAGATGAAAGCCAGATTATTGTTATTTTCTTTTAGCTAAACTGAGAAGTTTTTACTGATAGAGAAACCAAAACCTGGTTTTCTTCTTGCTTTGAAAATAAAATTTTACAGAAAAGCAGATCTAAACTTGAAAAGTTTATCTTCTGCCTGTGGTGGGGCTGGAGGTAGGGCTTTCGGTGCCTTTTCAGTGTAGGAAATGAGGATACCCTATAATGCAGAATTTTTTTCCGGCATGTTTTTCTTCAAAAGCCATATTTTCATTGAAAATATGGTTGGATGGCAAAACTGTATCTCCTTAAATGTCCTGCCTTTTATGAAGTGTTCCAGTAAGGGTGTTTTGCCAGGAGCCTGCAGCACGGGAGAGTCGGATGACTTGTGGCCATCTGTCCCCCCACGTGGCACCCCGCTGACCCGCAGGGTCTCCTCGTGACCCACGTGGGCTCCTCCACCCATCTACAACACCGAGTGCACACAGCCCGTTTAAAGAGCTTGAACGGGATATGGGTGAATGTTACAGGCACTTCAAGTGTTTCCAGATGAACCCATAAACATAATAATTAGTTAGGGCCAATATACTCTATTTTAATACAGTACTAGTAGTATAGTTGCAGGGCAGATCTCTCTCTCTTGCCTAAAAGACATATTCTACTGAAAGGGAGGTAAAGTTGGGGGGGAACAAAAGTAGTGTTTTCCTGCATTGACTCATAATTTTTCAAGAGGAAATTGCTCAATATAGAAGTGCTTGAATTCCTTCCCATTTTAGGAAATCCTGTGGGAATACATAGGCTAGGATATACATGACCATTCAAAATATACATGATTTTGAGCAAGGTGCCTAAAAGAAACACTGCAGCTGGGTTTTCATTTCAGACACTGAGTGCCCTGTCAGTCCTGCTGGGAACACGAAGCAGTTCTGGGTGTGATCCTTTGTAGGAGACTCCAGCACTTTGCATCACAGAATCATCTCGGTTGGAAAAGACCGTGAAGATCCTCCAGTCCAACCATGAACCTCATACTGACCGTTCCCAACTCCACCAGATCCCTCAGCGCTGGGTCAACCCAACTCTTCAACCCCTCCAGGGATGGGGACTCCCCCCCTGCCCTGGGCAGCCCATTCCAAGGCCCAACAACCCCTTCTGCAAAGAAATACTTCCTAAGAGCCAGTCTGACCCTGCCCTGGCGCAGCTTGAGGCCATTCCCTCTTGTTTGTTTGTTACAAGTCAGCAATACCCAGTATAAACCCATCATGTCCTTCAGCAATAGCATTAGTCAAGACACAAATAAAGGAAAGTAGGGCCAAGTGTGAATGAGGGTCATCAGGTTTGGTCCTGAGCTCCAGCTCACAGCCCTGCAGGATGCTCAGAGGGGTACAGGGATGAACACTCCTCCAGCCCCCAACTTTGGGAACAAGTGCAGCTCTGTGTATCTCTGTATCGCACCCCTGGGGACCAAGAGGACCTTGCTGTGTTTGTACAATGCCTTGTTTCAGTATCATGGTGAGGAGGAGGCAGTCAGCAGAGGGAGGTGGGCTCCAGAGGAGCCCTAGGGGATGGCAGCCCCGGCTCAGTCTCATCTTCTGGGGGACAGAGGTGGAGGCCCCTCTGCAGTTTGGGAAAGCCCCCTTTTCTTTTGAAGGCCAAGAGAAAGGGAGGAGTGTCTGAGTGAGCTGAGCTCCTGAGACAATTACGTTCACACACAATAAAAATAGAGGGCTATTTTTGTAAGCTTAGCACCTATTCACTCCTGATCATGCTCATATTATAAATGAATAAGATAATGAGGGCTATTAAAATAATTTTCCATCAAGGTTAATAGATGAATAAGGCAATTTAATGTTGACACAAACATCTCCAGGATTAATTCTACAGGGTGCTAAGCAAGCTGTCCTCTTCCCAAGAATGGCTTTAAGGATGCCCAGGATCCATACATGCCCTTGGAATACCCAGCATAGCCTGTCTCAGTTTGATTCTTCATGAAAGCATCATGTTCCTGAAATATTTAAAGTTATTTAAATAAGTGCAGGGACACATTCCTACTCTGTGTCCTACTTACTGCAGCATTAGTGGATTGGTCACCTCATGCTGCATGAATAATGAAAATACAGATTCAGCAATGTTTACAAGAATAAAAGCAGAGCATTAAGTTCTGCTGTTCGTCCCCTCTGTTATTTGTGAGTGCTCCCACAGCCACAGGGTGGTCAGGGTGATGCTTTTGAGCTCTGCATGACCTGCATGTTGAAAATGTGTTTTCCAGAACAGAAATATGTATTTACCTGGTTTTGGAGAGTCATTATTTTTCCAGTTAAAAATATTTTAAGTGATGCAACTAGGGAGCTGGTCTAATTCCATGTTCTTTGGCAGCTGGCTGTGCTTCAGAAACAGTGAAAGAAGTTGTCTAGAAACATAACATAGCCTGGAAGTCCTTTGTCCAAACTGTTTGGCAAACACCTCAGGCTTCATTCCGTGTCTATGGGGAGCACGCTGAATTAGCAGCAGTCAGAGGAGAGGTGATGCACATGGGGAGGACCTGTCTGTAACACTCTCATTCAAAGTGATCGCTTGAGTTCCCAGCATCTCTGTTGTTTGGACCAAGTGAAGTCCAGCCTAGGTAAAGTGACACAGTCTCTTACATAGGACTTGAGTGAAACTTAGACTATACTTAAAAATAATCCAACAATTCTTTGCAAATAATCTTCACTGGGGTTTTCTTCTTCATTCTTGATCAGCTTAATAGAACTGGGCTTTTGGTTACAAACCAGAAAACTCAAGCCCTTTTTGATCACAATGCCTATGTTTCTGGGAAAAGCTTGAAAAGATACAAACAAAACCACTGGAAACCACAGGACTTTTAAAAAATAAAGGGCATGTTTTTGAAGGATGGGTGATTAGGCAATGCAGAACTTGTTTGCAGCTCCCCAAATACCTGTGGGGGTCTGAACTGCTTCCATGACCCACACCTGTGGCTTTTCTCCTGCGATAGCAACAAGCAACTCTGCTGTTTGGTAAGGGCACAGTGGTTTGTGACACTTGATCAGACATATTAGGCATCAGACAGCCTGGAGACAAAAAACTTGCTTGATTTCTAAGCATGGAAGATAAGGAGACTTCAGCTCCTAGAAAAAATTTACCAGTTGTCTATTATGCCTGGCTACATGTCTTAAATTTCCACTAATGTGTTGGCTAGACTGATTAACAACCGTGCTTCTGGGAGCAAGAGGGCAGGCAAGTCCACGTATAAAGCTGAGAGAAAATACAAGAATAGCCCAGAATGTACAAGTATCAGTCAGAAACGCTATTTCCACTCTGGAAGAGCCCAGGAACAGCCCTGCATGGGCAAAGGTGGCAGGGAGGGAGCTACTGAGCCTGGAAGACTCCAAGGTTATTTTCCCACTGAGTAAATGATTTCTAGATCACATTTACATATAGGCACCTAAAGCCAGCCTAAATCCTCCTGAAGGCTCCCAAGCCCCAGCTCAGATCTAGTTTGGAGTGTGATTTGTAACGTGTAATTAAGCACTTCAAATAGGTGGCTCCCCTACGCGGCTTGAAAAGTGGCTGAACTTTCTGCTCTTCCTGGATGAATTTGCTTTATAATGGAGAAATCTTGTATTTGTTGCTTAAGATGAGAAAATACCTACAAGTGCTGTACTTTGCTAACAGGCTGATGACTACTGGAAGTGAAAAGCTGAATCATTCAAGAAACTGTTGTATTGAAGTCCACTCCAAAGCCTCATTAATTAAAACCAAAACCTGGAAACAGCTCTAGCCCCCGAGGATTTTTTCACTTACAAAAACCCACGTACAGTTCCTAGTTCCTCTGAACACAAAGAGACACTTATAACAAGAAACTTTGACTGTCTGCTGCCCTCGCTATTTCTTGCTATGGTGGTAAATGGAGTAAGAGTGAAGAAATGGGTGTTGAGAAGAAGAACTGTAGTCATGGTTGGGTGTTGGAAGGTTTCTTAACTCCCAAATACATTTTTTTAATGTTGTGTAGTGTTTGCTTACAACAGAACCCGCTTTCATGTACACATCCAGCACCACTGGGGTACGAAATGGCAATACATTTAAAGCAAGTGAAGCAGCACTTTGATTTAACTCCAGCTGTGCAAGTGGAGACTTAAGTGAAGTGCTGCTGTTCAGCTCCTGGCTGAGAGGAAGGCTGCTGTGGGAAATAACTACACATTTCTAAATTCTTGCCTGTTGGCTGACAGAAGGTGCAAAGCAGAATTAGCTGCACTGGATCACAGGGCTAGCAAGTAGTAATTTCTGCGTGGTTAAGCATGCAGTGAACTAAAATGAAGCGGGGTCATAGAAAGGAGCTTGGTGTCTCTTTGTGGCTTCATGCATGACAACTTAAGCTACTCAAACAATTACAGAAATAAAATTAGATGAGCTACTGGTGAACCTTTACCAGCCCTATTTCTGACTGCTGTAACTGTTTTGTTTTGTTTTGGTTTGTTTTTTCAGATTAAAATGGATTAGAATTAAAATGTGTGAGCACCTTGGGAAAGAAGAACTGTGTTTTATTATTGTAAAGCAAACGCCTTTCACACAAGGGAAGACGAAAGCAATGCACAGCCAAAGCTGGTGAGGACAGTGAGAGACAGAAGCCACCATTGTCTGGCAGCTCCTGGGTACCACCTGGTGTGAGGGAAGATTCAGCCTCTGATGAGTAAGTGAAAAGACATTACTACTGGTTTGCATAGTCCGTAATAAACCTAATGGCAATTCTTGCATTTGCCACAAGAATAATCAACTCTTCTCCTCCTGTTTCGATGTTAATTTGTTCCTGATGGGACTGGCTGTGATTCTGTGAGCTGTCTTAAAACGTGATGAATATGATTGCTGTTATTCTGGTGACTAAGCATCAGGGGTTGAGTTGGAGGACAGATAAGAGATTGTCAAGTGCCATGTCTGTTCTAGGACACCCAACGAAAGGGTTTCCTTCCAAGCCATGCTCCCAGCTTCTGGTTTGAGCTTTTGTGACTCACAAACTTGTTTCTTTGTGTTGGTGCTAGCGCTGGGCCTGGAAGGGAACAGGGTTATAGTCACTCCTTGCTTGATTGTCCGCCCAGTTTGGGTGTATCAGCACCAGTGGGCTGTGCAGGCTGTGCCAAGGGGTCTCTCTGCAGGGGCTGCAGAGCAAACCAGGGATGAGATCTGCATGGGCACAGTGCTGAGCACAGCTCAGCAGCCCCGTGAGCCTGCAGAGGTGCTGGCCGTAGCTGTGGGGTCTGGGCCCACTGCATTGTGTCCTGTGGCACTGGTGGGGGCTGGTGGCAGGCAGGGAATAGCCACCATTGGGGTCAGATGTCTGAGGGAGGTTTGAGTAAGTGGCACAGTGCAGGCTGTGGGCAATATCCACTTACCCTGAATTAGGGTAGTTGGTCTGACTGTGTCCTAACACGAGAATTTGGATCGACTCTGCTCCAACCAACGCGTGACCATGCAACATCAACTACTCCAGTGTTGCTGTGCCAGAAAACAGCCTTGGTGGCAGCACTCGGTCTCCTTGAACATGTTTTCTGTAATAATTAATCATGCTTATAAAACATAATTGCCCTTTGGACTATGCCTCTGTCATGCTTCCCTTTCCCTACTGTTTTTTTTTTTTCTATAATTAATTTTGTGCAGGACATTTCTGGCTTAATTTGACAAGCACAATAAACTGCGTAGGTAAGAGTTGCTCACCTTAGGTGATTTAGCAGTGTTATGGTCAGCAACAAATTACCTTTTCTCCTCTGATCAATGTCTGCCTGCAGCTCTTGTCTAGTTTTCTAAGCGGGCAATGATTCTTATTTATCTTGAATTTTATAATCTATAGCAGAAAACAGACTCAGCTACAAGAACATGAAGAAGGCTTAAGCCAGCAGAGACACAACCTCCTAAGTGCAGGGCAGGGGGTCCAGGTACCGGTGTTCCCTCATCTTTACCATTAGTGCTCCCTGGCAAATGCTCTCGGAATGCAACCACAGTCCCTCCTGCCTGCTCAAAGCTCAACTGAACATGCCCCGCCATAAATTGTTGAAAACTAAACTGTGCAATAAAACTGTAAGGGGATATAAATAGCTTAAATGTTGAGGCATGGAGGATGGGTAGTGATGGGGACCCCAGAGGTACTGGGGCTTGCCACTACCCCAGAGGTACTGCTTGGCAGGCAGAGGAGACAATGAGAAGAGTGATAAACCATTGAACCCGCTGGAGACAAAAATAATCAGGGCAGAGCTTAGAAGATGAAGAAACCCAGAGGGTCAGACAAGAGAAACCTGCTTGACACAGCCAAGAGGATTCTGAAACTAATTTTCACCTGTGGGGAGTGCACTCCCTCGTCTCACGCTTGGGGGACCTGAGCTGTCCCACTGCCCGAGAGGCGGCAGGGTCCTGGGGGCACCCTGGGGACCCGTGGGATGGCACAGAGATCCCCGTATCCCACCCACAGCCCCGAGAGACTGTTGAGCAGTTTGCTGAGCAAGCCCTTTTCTCGCCACTGGGTACCTCTGTCCAGTTTTCTTTTTCCCCAAACTTTGTGTTCAAGGGCTTGCCTTGCTTGGACTCACTCTCCTTTTCGCGCTTACTGTATTTGTTGCCTTAAACCTGGAGACCCTACAATGAGCAAAGTGAGGGGTGTTATCACCTGATGGTGTATGTGGAGAAGGCTTTTCCTTTTAAAAATCTCCAACGTGCTGCTCTGTGATTACAGGAGAGCATGCAGAGCTCCTGTAACACGACTTGCTGACAAAATGGCTCCTGGTTAGGTATTTAAGAGGGTTTGCTGCTGAAATAATACACAACCCCAGCATATGGTAATTAGAGATAAGCAAACAGTTGAAATAAAATCTCTTAAATTATACCACACTGTGCACAAGGAAATGTGAGGCACATAAATAAACAAGCTTTCTTCCCTAGCTGCAGACAGGGTGTTAGCAGGTGATTCACTAGCGGTGTGTCTTTCCCTTGTCTGGTTCATTAGATCATCATTAATTTACACCTGTGTTCAGTGAATTACAGCAAAACACAGGCTTAGAAAACACCCTGGGTTTTTTTGCAATGCTTACAAGGAAGAAATGTAACCAAACAAAGTGCGCTCCCTTGGAAAATTAGGAAAGTGTTGGCTTCTTCCCCCCAGAAACAATTTGCTAACCCAGATATTTCTTAAGTCTTATTTTTAAGTGCACTAGTGGGCTTGAAAGCAATTTCGAGACCCCCTGTCCTACACACAACATCATTTCTTTTTGCCTGTTAATGGCTTATCAATTCAGCATGTATAAAATCTGTTGCCTTGTCCAGAAAACATGAGGAAAAGGATTTTCCTATTGATACTGCAGTAGCAGCTTAGTGTGAAAAAACCAGCCCTCGGTGCTTTTAGTTGTAACCAGGGGGTGGCTTTTGACACGAGCTGTATTTTCTCCCCATTTCTGTGCATGCGTTTACATTGCTTCATGCTGTTTCCAGGTATTTTGGGGGGGTCATTGAAAATCTGCATGTTGTCTGGGTTGGAGGAAGGACAGACCCTTGCTAAGGTGTGCAGTGACAACCAGAGACACTGCAGGTGGAAACTGGTGGGAAACAATGTCATTTCTGTTAGAGGCTTAGGGCAGTTCATTTTTTCTCTGGGAGGAACCTTGCAGAGACATCTCAGTTTTGAAAGTTGTGTAGACTGGGTGCTGTGTATAATATACATGTTTAACTTCATGTTAAAATACAGAGAAGTGCTTCACAGAGCCTAGCCTGGGACAGTTCAGATCTGGGCCTAATTCAGGATCCTACTGGAAAAAAAGAACAAGTTAGCCTCCATGTTGCTGAGCAAGTATTCCCCTTTCTTCAGCGTTTATTTGGGGAGTTTTCATCAAATGCTGCAGCAGCGTGTCTGTGAGCACTGTCCCTGAGGGAGGGCAGCAGTTCCCTGGTGACCCACAGCTGAGGGGGCTGGCATCTATGGGCCTTGGACATCAGGCAGGGATTTCAGCGTTTAGAGATGTGCTAGAGCAGATGTGTAAGAAAAGTAGTCCATTTAGATATAAACTGATCTCTGTAAGTGTTTGATTAACCTCACCGCTAACAGTGCATATCTTATTTGTAGTTTGAATTTATTTGTGCTCAGCCACCCATTTCAGGATGTCTTTTAAAGCAAGGCTAACCATTTTTCTATTGTTTTTTTTTTTTTTTTTAATTTGAGGTGCTTGTAGGCCACAATCAAGTCAATGCATATGCATCCTCAACAACACAATATTAATCTGCTTAAATTTTCCTCTGGAAGAAAAATTTTTGAGGCCGTGAGCCACTCTCTTAGTGAAATTAAACCCATTCCTATGGGCAATATTTCTTTCTTAAAATGTCAAGGTATGAGTCTTAACAAGGCAAAAAATAGGGGATTTTGATTAAGCCAGCATCCTAAAGATGCATCTTAAACAATACAAATACTCCCAGACTGAAATAGGAAACAGAATAGTGTTTCATCATGTGAACATCTAACCTGACATCCTCTATTCACTGGCCATCTACTGTTAGCAATTCTACCTGCATGGAGCCCAATAACTTTTGATTAAAATAGAGCTGCTATTTTTGAAAAGCAGTCTATCACCAAGACTGTGAGAGCTGGAGAGTTTAGCGCTCTCCTTCATAAGCTGATTCAGTGGTTAGATGCTCTTGCATCAAAAGTGTGAATGTCTCTTCCTACTTCAGCTATTCTGTGATTTTCCAGCTAAAAATTTCCTCTCCAGGAGACAAATTACTGCTTTGCCTGCTAGATGTCTACAGCGTGAGGTATAGATGATTGAAGGAGGGCAAAACTGTTGAATACATTCTCGTTGGAAGTGAGAGGGGGAGGGAATTTTTTGCTGAAATATCCTGTTCTTCATGTGCTTCTCACCCAGGAACGGGCACAAAGGGAGGCATTAATCTCAGCTCACAGTAGACATGCAGAAATTGGGCGTCTAGTCTAAGCTGCCTGTCTAAACCCATCTCTAGTCAGTAGAGGGGAACAGCCCTTTCTAAAAAGCGATTCATTAGGGAAGTATCAAATATAGACTGAATAAAGTGTGGCCCACTGGAGATCTTCTCCTTGCTCCCCTGACTGTGGAGACAGGTTAGGTGACAGGTTTGATTCAGACACTCAATTTTCAGACAGTGTAAGAAGCTGAGCAGAAGGGTTATCCTCTCCCCCCAAAGATATAAACTTGTCCCCCCTGCTCCTGTGCTGGAGTGTGTAGAGAAGTTGGCCCGTGCCATTTGGGAGGTCAACCCAATTCATCCAGTTACTTATCCTTGTCTGCATCTTTAGCTAGGAAGGATCGAGGAAGATGGAGGGGAAACCAGCAGCTCTTCCTGCGAAGACTAATAACTGTAGCAGCAGAGATCTGTCATATCTTCGTGACTGTCTTGGTTTACAGTTCAGTCCCCATCTGCTGCATGTAAAAAAGGCAATGTCAGCCGTAAAATATTGGAAGTCTGACTCCAGCACAAAGATCCCTGACAATTTAATAAGAATTCCTCGTGATGCTTCACAAGCTCTTTCATGGTTTTGACACAATGCCTCAGGCAGGATGGATTGCATGGGCTCCCAGGCACTTTCCAAGAGGGAATTGCACTGGCCAATACGTATGAGTCAGCTAACCATCTCACTTCATCATCGTGGACTGATGCCTTGCATCCTGTAAACTGAGGCTAACCTTATCCTCCCCGACCCTTTCTCTTGCCATGAGACAAGATAGAGGATGTTACTGTTGCCTCCTCGAATGGCTGGCACATAATCCTTAATGGGACATCGGGTTTAATAAATGCATGGCTATATTGCTTGTATAGGAAAGCTTTGTATCCTTCACATAATCACACAGAGTCAACAGGGATGAACGTAACCTTTTATATACTTATTTTCCTGAGATCTGTGAGTATACCCCAAATAAATCTTTGAAGAAGGTTTCATTTTTCTTTTGCGTGGTTGATACTCAGCTTGCAGGGAGCTGATACATCTGTTTATTTTCTTCATCGTCTCGCAGGATATACGTAGCACACAGCACCATGAACAAGAACTGGCTGGAAGAGGGATGCTGTTATTTCCTCTCATCTCAGCCTATGATTTTTGAAACGAGCTGACATAAGATTTAATAAATATTCAGTTAAAAGGGAAGTGAAATGTTTTCTGCAAAGCTTCAGCTTTTGACTGGAGGAAAGAAAAAAAAAAAAAGACAAATCTGAGATATTTCTGATTTCTAGGGTAACTTTGTTAAAAGAAGAGATGGGATGACTGTACCTGGATTAAAATACCAAACTCATATCCTTGATCACTACCTCAAGACAGTCTCTTTAAGTCCCACGTGTCAGCAAATTCCCCATCAGAACTCCACCCCAGTTCCTTGACAATGTTTGAACAGGAAATAAATATGTGACTGGATGATAAACACATATCTAAGACAGAGACCAAAGGGGAGGATGGAATGTGTCAGGGCAGGCAAAACACAGCTATACCACAGAAATGGGATATTAGGGCCTACTGGGACACAGACTTAAAAAGTTTCCTGGTATTTATTAAACAGTCTTGTCACTGCTCTCATCCAGTTACAGCTCTCAGCCAAAAGGTGCAAGGCAGCTTCTACTGCTCTCTGGAAAAAGTAAAAGGAAGCTAAATAGTAAAAGAATCCTGAGTTTCTCCCATGTCTGTGAGAAAGAAGAGAATCTATCACAATGTGAAAAATCCAGAATGTAGAGAGATTTGGTATACAGATTAAAAGGATGCTTGAACAAGGGTTAAATTGAGTGATGAGAAATACAGACACGTGTTTATTCAAATCCAGCAACACCTTTTCCTGTTCTTGCTGTCCTGAGTGTTGGCTTCTAGGCACATGGGAGCCTGGGGGGACACCAGGTCAGAGCCCTTGCTAATCAAAGACACTGGTTTCTACCAGCTCCCACGCACTCTAAAGCACCTTAAAAGCATACAGTGATGAAGGTACTCAAGAAATACCAGGTCAATATTATACATTTCTGCATGATGAGCATCAGTGTGTGATGTGAACAGATGACCTGTTCTGCTGCAGGAGGAGCCTGGGTGTGGACACAGCTACACTGGTAAGAGATAGCTTTTGTAGGTGAGGGGAGGACATGATGTTATTTCAGCAGAAAAACTTGTGACAATTCAAATCTGCCCCAGGGGATGGTGCCAGAGGAGCAGAACTGTGGTTACAGATACTCCTCCATCTTCTTAATTTTATTGCATCTATTCCTGTGCAAATAAGCAAAGTCAGCGACAGGTTTATTGCCATTGGGATTAGGGTGGCTGGCTGAATAGATGCCAGCAAAACTTGGGATGAGAGTTTGTATAGGGAGTGCTGTGATTCCTCCCTCGTTGTACTCCATGGCTCCTCACTGCAAGTTCTGGTAGAGCAATCAATGTCTATTCATGGGCTTTGGCTCCTACTTCAGCAATACATCAGTTTGTCCTGTCCATCTAGATAGATTTTAAGTTTACCCAGTTTCTCTCAGAGACTCATCTACTTTCTGAGTCATCTGCTACCTCCAGTGAGGATATTACAGAGCCGTGATATAAACCCAACCATTTGGAAACAGCCAACTTCAACCATTAATAGCATTTTAATAATGACAAAACTCCTGCTTAAAAATAACCCTTTGATCTTTGAAAGGCTTGAAAATGAGCAGAACAAGCTGAAGTTCAGTTCAGATTACCTGCAAACATTTGCACACAACACTGTGTGCCCTTTGGGGCTGAGGGTCTGCATTCAAAAAAACCAGTACAAACCCCCCAAAACTTAATTAAATTAAAATGAGTATCTACAGTGATTTGAAACAAGCATGGTTAAAAATTAGAAATGCTTTGACTTCTGGCAGAAAAGTGCTCCGAGAGAGGTCTCGGAGAAGAAGGTAATGAACAGCTAGAAGTATTATTCATGAACATTCAGTTGGCTTTTAAATAGGAGTTTGCTTTGATTGCTGGTTCATAGACCTGAGTGGCAATGATCTGTCAAAAAATTATATTTCATCTCTGGTCCAGGGAACTTTCCTCAGGAACTGTTCGCTGTCTCATTAGAAGGTTATTGACTGTTGTATTATATCTGAAAAATGGCCGGTGAAATGGTACTATGAGTGCTCAGAAACTCTGTGGAGATGCAGGTAGTTCAGCTGGGCAAGAAAAAGGATGGTAGTTATCAAACAGAAATGCTTTGGAGGAGAATGAGCTTTACCCCAACTGGTGGCTGACAGGTCAGACGTTGGCCACGGGGAAGCAAAACACATCCTAAGAGCTGAACTAGGTGATGCTGCATCTCCGAGTCTACCTGGGAGGAAGGCGGGGGGGATATGGAACCGTGTGGCTGATGCCGCTGGGGCCACCACAGTGCCTCATGGACAGCAGGGTCTCCTCTGTGGGGACCCATTGTGGAGGGGCACCACTGGACACAGCCCTGCCGTAGTGTGGACAGGGGACTGGTATGACCACCCATCATCCAGCCCATTTCTGCCCGAGGCTTGGCTACCTTGTCCTTCAAGAAACACTACTGCGCTTCAAACCATTTGGCTTCAAGGCTTCAGGGTAAGATCTGTGGCTCCCAGCTGATGTCCTGGGCTCAGATGTGAGCACCAGTCAGGCTGAACCACACTTCAAAGCACAGGGTGAATCCCCCGCACGCTAGCTGCAGAGTCAAGCACCCTCTTGCTCACTCCTTTGCACTGCCGAGGGGTTCTGAGTGGCTGGGTCACAGCTGAAATATCTCTTTTGAGAAGTGAAAGAAAACTTGCTTTATAGAACATTCCCAGGGCCAAGATCTGTGAAGCAATCCTATCTTTCACCCCTAAACTCCTGTATTCTACCACAGGCACCATCACACTTTATCCTTTCTGTTGCTGTTTGCAAATAAGTGCGCGAGTTGTCTTTGCTGCTTGCAGAAAGATGTCCCTAGCAGCTAATGGCAGCATGCTCAGCCCTCTGCCTGTCTTGTGATAAGTATCTCCGTTTCCTTGCAGCCCCCATCTGATGTTAGTGCTCGCAGCTTCAGATGGAGGTGATACGCACTGAGCAGCGGTGGCTGTGCTCTGCTGGGTTTTCTGTCCATGCAATGCTGAGGACGGGAGGGTTCTTGTTATTCCAACTATTTATTATGTTTCAGATATATGGATGTGACAACCAACTATCCAATACATCTGTCTGTAGCTTTGCTGTTATAATTGGAGAATTCCATGTTTTCTCTCAGTTGCTCAGGAAGCAAACTTTAGTATGACCTTGCTGCTCCCTCCAAATATGTCCACTAGCTGGGTGAAAAACCACCTTTCCTGCTTTCTCCACCTTCAGTCAGTCCTCAGACTTCCCATTTCCTTGAGCGGCAGGACACTGGTGGTGGCTTTGGCTGGTGCACAAACAGCTCAGTGTGTGTCCGTGATCTGTAGCAGCTGCTGGCCTGGATGTTTAACGATGGAGAAAGACAGGAGGGAAGGACAAGGGCCCTTGATGCCGTGTGTAGTCATGTACTGGCAGCCAGTGCTGACTTATTTTGTTCTGGAGGTGATACATCATGATGGATGGGGCCCTGGTGACACCCGGCAGGGAAGGAGCAGCAGACTAAGTGGTAACATGATCATTAAATTTGGTTGATGAACCAGAAGCATTGACAACACTTGACTTTAGCCAATATGAGTGTTTTTAGCCAGTGTCTGTTTCAAGGATTTTTGTTTGTTTGGTTTGGGTTGTGTCAATACAAATACAAGTTCTGGGCTGAAGAGACTTTGCTAGTTTATAAGGTTTAAAAGGACTGTAAATTTTAAAATGAAATCTCTGAGGTACAGCAGTTCCTTGCTCAAACAGCAAACCAGGCTTTAGCCTTGATTTTTTTAAGGAAACGGGTCTAACTGGAGAAAAATCTGTAACATATATGAACTGAGAAACTCATTACCCACAGCACAGAAAGAATCCATAGTAATTAGTAGTCACACCTGTGTTATCTAGATCAGCCTCAGCTGGGAAAAATCCTCAGTAAGATGTTGCATAAAAGGAGAGCAGATACATCACAACTTTCCATGTTGTGGCTGTTCCTCCTGTTTTAGGCTTTATTCCTTTTCATCATTCCAGAAATTTTGGTGGTGTGTTTCCAGCCTATCAGCTGGCAGACTTTTTGCTTTAAAGCTTTTCTGAAGAACAAAGAGAGATGCAGCATCTCCTCCTTGTGCTCTGAGAAACTGGAAAGCACCAGCGTGGTCCTGGGAACTCGTACAGACCCACCTCCCACTGCAGCTCTGCAAAAGGAACTGTGAGTCTGGGCATGGCGTATCTTGCGATAAGTCCCACTCACTGAGCTAGGCTTCTGGGAACGAGGAGCCTAAGTGTGTGTGTGTGTTTCTGTGCGGCTCTGCACACGAGTGCCTCGTGAGACAGAAGCGTGCCCTTTGAAGGAGCTGCCCATCGTGCTTACCTTTGATGCAGGGTGGCCGAGCAGACTTCAGCAGATCCTGAGGTGCAGGCATTTGGCCGTTACAGTTGTCCATTGGCTGTGATTTGGGTTGCCAAGGTGATGGATTTCAAAAGGCAAATCTGTGCTCAGTTTTCAAAGGCCGGGTTATTTCTTTTGATCTGCAAACCAGGGAGAAAGATAGATACAGGACTACTGGCTTTCTTGTTCTGTTTTGTTTTGTTTATTATAACCTGAATAATCCTGGCAACTGAATATGTTGGATTAAAAACTCAGGGTAAGTCTTGACTATGAGACAAGTTGCTAAAGTCACTATTGAACTGCTAAAGTATTTTTGCAAAAAGACATCTAAATACCGAGCCTGTGAATTCTTTGATATTCTCTAATTCATGGGCAGAGTGATGCAATTGGGTTGATTTTTGAAGACTTTACTATGCTCTGCTGGTATCCGCGGGCATCCAGGATGCTGTTCACAAGGGCTGTTTGACACAAATAATAGTTCTTGATCGGTATAGCTCATCAAAGGAATTAAGTTTGCAGAGGAAGACTGGGACCAACATGAGAACACATGTACAATTACTACATCTCAAACCTGAACAAGGACCTGGCACAAGAAATTACTTGTAGATTCCTGGGTTTTAATCTTGCTGGGGTTGGAATAGGCTCACAGCTTTTTCCTTGGCCTTTTTGTTGACTCCTTAAGTTAATGCTTTTTTATTCTCAGCTCAGAAGGAGGATATCTTGACTCAGCTGCTCAGACCCCAAAGACCAGTGAAGAACCTTGCACAACATGGCACATCTTCCCCCGATGCTGCTTTTGTTGGTTGAGGGAATACAATAACTAGTGGTGCTCAGTTTTTGCAGATGTTTATATCAAACATATTTTACCCACAAACAGTAGAAGTGATGCTCAGAACTAGACAAAATCTGTATTTGTACATTGCTCTCTAACTCACTCCTTGAGCCCGGGCATTCCTCATCGCTCCTGTTTTGCCATGCACTCGGCATTTATTAGGTGAATGTTCAACCATCTCAGGGCCCTGGAAGAAGACAGGCAATTTATATAAAGTTTCTCTTCCTCTGCAGAAATTTGGTCCACAAAGACTTCAGGTGAGCATCATCCTAGTTGCTTATTTTTTAGCAGAGTATTGCTATGTACCTATAGCCTTTTTCACTAACTGAGATCTCTGAAACGTAGGATAATGTTTTTGCAGGTTAAACAACTATTACACATATGGCTCCCATCTGTGCCCCCAAGCTGTGGTAAACACCAGGAATTCATCTTTCCCTGGTCTACAATGAAAAAAATAATTTAAGTGCTTTTAGTTTGCATAGTTGTGGGCTAAGCTCATGTATCTGGACAGCTCCTGCAGTGAGGCTGATGGATGAGAGTTGAGACACAACCCTCCTATCTCCTATCAAAGCCCTCTAACAAATGTGTCCTTGTCTTGCAGCCTGAGGCAGGAGCAGGTCGTTATAGAGGTTCCAGCAACGTACTGATTAATCTTCATCTGCTTGGGTCAGGGGTTACTAACATATAACCTGTTGGGAAGCACATCTTTCCCGTTGTCTTGGCTGACCTCCGCATGCTGTGCCTACACCAAATTGTCGTGCGGGTCTCGGTGCTGTGCTGGCACCTGATGCCGTCCTCGCACAGCGGCTCCCTGCTGCCCGGGATGCTGCCTGCGTGTCAGAAGATGTCAGTGTTGATTCTGACTGCTGTTTTTCTGGCACAGGTAACGTTTGCTGCTCGTGTACTTCTGCAGACATCTGCTGTGTGCTGCCAGTGTGCAGGCAGGATAAAAGCACTTGGTTTTATACCTGTGCTTGCCTCTTGTCTGTGGTTGTGTGTGATCTGCCTTGTGCTGGTGGCCCAGTGCCCTGTCGACCTTACGCCGTTTCCATGTTTGCCGAATCCTGGTGGCCGAACACACGCTGACTGAGCTGTCAGTTACTATCTGTAGTTCCTTCCCTTTGGCGTCTGCATTTCACTTCTTGCATCTTTGCTAATGCTGAGACCTTCACACCGATATGGAAGTGTGAGTCTTATTTTTCTCAGGGCTTTAACTTAAGCTGCCATGGGTAGTGCAACTCTCCGTATGATGACTCTTGTTTTTCGAGGTAACACTGTTTTTATGGTTCAGCTTTGTAGTTCATGTTCAAGGATTCACTGTCTTTCAGAAACAGCAAGATATCCTTTCTTCTACCTAAAGTGTGGCTACTTTTAATGTTTTGTGAAATGTTCTGCTGCTGAGAGTATTTTCTTTGTCTGCATGCACCACTTTTGATATCCCAAGAGCACAGGGCAAGGGCAAATAGAAAAGGCAAAATATTTCTTTTAGATCATATACACTGACTATGCTGCAGGTCTTGCCTGGCACAGTGTGTTCCAGAATTGGAACAAGTCCCATCCTGCTGGCAGGCCTTGGCATTTGTAGGTGCCTGTTTCAGGGAGAGAGTGACATGTTACACTATGCTTAAATATTGCCTTGAGAGGTTTTCGATCCCATTTCTGAGAGAGGACTCCTCCATCTCCTCTTTATGGTGGCTCTGATGCATTCAGAGCAGGCTTACCCATTTATAGCATCTGCTCATCTCTGCAGTGTCCTGAAAGTCTGCTCTCACATGAGCAGCTCTGCTATGAGATGATCTCCTCAGTAATGACCACCCACATGCAATTCAGGCACAGCAAGCTTGCCTTGCCTCGGTTGCACCCATCCTGCTCTTCTGCTATGGCCAGGATTGCTCAGCTGATGATCTTTAATGATTGTTCATTAAAAAATTGTTTTTTGAATTTGATTGCTCATTGAAAAGCAAACCCAAAGCAGCATTGCCCTCCTTTTGTACTGCAGGAATACAGCACAATTAACAAACATAAAGCTGGGCACGTAGGAAGTTCATGATAACCAAGTTTCATTGCAAGTGTACAGACAGGTCAACTAAATCATGAAAGCAGATAGTAAATACAGGGGCAACTGACAGAGTAAGAGGTGATTAATGGGCAGAGAAATGCTCCTATACCCTACTGAGCTCACAAGCAGGATAGCTACTAGAAGGAGAGGGGACCTGTTTCTCTGACAGTATCCAATGAGCAGGGATGGAAAAAAGCCCCTTTGGGAGTTCCCAGCAGTCCTCCCAAATGGCAAGAGATAAAACTCATCTCCATGATCTACCTTCACTTTCAAACCCATGCAAAGAGGGAATCATCAAAGAGTATTTAAGCACATTGTGCAGTGACGTGGAGTAGCTGGAGCAGAGCTGAGGACGTGGCCACACACTGAGAAAGGTCTGTAATGTGCGTGTTCAAGGGGTTTCTTCTCTGAATGAACCCAAAGAAGAGTTTATCTACTCCCCCAAAAAGCAAGAGCAGCCAGAATTCCCATTCCTCTTCTCTGCTCTGAAGGTCTGAGCTTTGAGGTGGGTGTGGGTCACCTACAGAGAAATGACCAGAAGGATCCGTTTCCTGTGTTACTCCAGAAAATGGGTGTTTGGGTTTGATGATGTGAATGTGCTTGCAGCTTCCTGGGAGGGTCTGCAGAGCAAAGGCAAGGCCAGGGCTGATCTCAGATACAGTGTTGGTACCTGTTAGTACCCCTTTGTACAAACACTCTTCATGGGATGACTCCAGTGCACAACTGAGTAGCCAGACCTGAGCTCGTTCTAAATTAGCTGGTGCTTGGGGAATTTCCACCACATTGAGGTGGCATTTTGTTTGTGTCACGTAGACTTGCCGAGAAACAGTGGATATTAGTCTGGGAAGAATGCCATGGTAACCTGGCAGTGTTGCTTCCAGTATCCAAGCTAACTTAGCAGAGACAGCTTGAATATCTCTCCACAACTTTACCTAGTGTCTTACAGACATATACTTTGTGGTCTTGTGCAGTGAAATAAGAGACTGAGGCTCCGAACAAAAGCATTTCTCTCTGTTCTTCCTTGCCAGACTTCATGCTTAAATTTTTTTTCTCTTCAGCCTCTTGTTCTCATGGGACTGTATTAGCAAAAAGGCTGGAATTTGTACCAGGCTCTGCAGGCAGCTATTTGATCTTCACTGCCTCTTTTTGTTTCATCTTCAGATAGACAGAGTGCTGGCCTGGGCGTTAGAATTCTGTGTAATTTGGAAGCTTTCTGTATTTAATTTTCCAGAGTCCTTCGTGACATGGCTAATGCTCCTGTAATGTGAAAAAAGTGGAGCAGACAATATACTTCTCTTTAAATGTCATGAGATATTGCAAGTCTCTTAGGAAAACCCATGTTGTTTTCCAATCCATCTGTTCCTATGGATTTCCTAGTGGAAAGGTATTGGTATCCAGAGACACTCTATGGGTTTCTGCTTTTATTGGTGGTTCCTTAATGTTAGTTGCATCTCTTAATGTCTACTTCGTGAAGGCGGCTTCTCCCAGAGGGGTGTGGAGGAGATGGAAAAGGTAGAATAGAGTAGTTCAGTCAGAAGGGACCTGTAACGTTGATCTAGTTCAACTGCCTGACCGCTTCAGGGCTGACCAAAAGTTAAAGCATGTTAAGGGCATTGTCCAAAAGCATTGGCAGGCTTGGGTCATTGACCACCTCTCTAGGAAGCCTGCTTCAGTGTTTGACCACCCTCTCAGTAAAGAAATGCTTCCTAATGTCAAGTCTAACAGTGGAAGACATGCTCTCCTCCACCAGGTTGTTAATAGTTTATTTTCTAGAGATGTTTATGTGAGATTCTGACCAAAATAAATCTCAAAAAAAAGGAATGGTTGGTTGTCCAGCTAAGAACAACGTAGGCCAGGCTGTATCCAAGACCTTGGTAGCCAGGGAGGAGGAATAGAGTACAGTGTCTTGTGAGTACTGGAGCCATAAGTGCACCTACAGCCTGTGGTCACGATGGCAGATGAGGTGCACTTGAGTGGCAGACCATAGCTGCCATCCTCAGCTGCCCAGAGGTTTATTGTAGTCAGATAAATTAGAGCAGTTCATGTGCAGCTGACCTCCGTCCTTGCTTTGTAATTTGGAAAGCTGTAGTTTACAATGAGAGATTTCCTTGCTGGAATATTGTGGTCACTAACCATTTCCTATGTGTCCTTTCAATCCCAAGACACTTTCCCTCTTGAGTCCTGTATTACAACAGACTCACCTGCTGGTTCATTCCCCTGTATTGACACATTTTCTAACAGCCCATGACATGACTGACGGTTTGAACCCTTTGTTGCCTTATTTGTTGTGAAAGGTTACTAACTTGAGTGAAATGTATTTAGAAAGTAAGACATTTGGCCTGGGGTTTAACTTTTAGAGTGCTGGGAGCAGGGAAATTTGACTTTGGACATTGAACATACCCACAAAGCTGTCAGAGGAGAGAGCTCCATGTACGCCTGGGTCGGAGGTGGAGGCTCCCCGCTGTCAGCGGGGGCTGAGGCAAAGGGCAGGCTACAAGTGGTTCAAATGTCTTTGCAATTGCAGACACGGTGGAAGTGCTGCATGTTTGCTCAGGGCTTTTTACGTCTTGTATTTGCATGTGTAGTTTATCTGGAGACTCGGGTTTCAGTCCCCTTTGAATGATTGCCACGTCAGCAGCTTGTGTTTTGTGGCTTAGACGAGATTGAAGGTTTGCTTTTCGATATTTCCCCCACCTCCTATTTTGGCCGTTCCCCGTTTGAAAGATGCACGCTGTTAGAAGCAGAACGAGGGAAGTGTCAGCAGAACAATTTACAGGCAGTCAAAGTCAGGGATTTTGAAACAAATGTGCCATTGAACTGAAACATTGCATAGCCAGTGCACAAAGTGCTTTTTCCGACGAGGTCTGCCATGGGGGAACTGCTGAAAGCAGCAGAAATTCTCCTACGAGACAGCACACATGAGCAGCTTAGCTGTGTGCTTTCTTTGTAGGGTGATTAGACTTAGGGTGCAGCAAGGGATTGGATTTAGGGTGTCAGGAGAAACTGTATTTCCTAACATCTGGTTGCAGGTTGAGGGAATCTCTCGTTTTATCTTGGGGACAGTGCCCAGGAAGGAATGACCAGAATCTCCCCTTTGGCAGAATTATTGCCTCGGTGACGTGACCGTGGAGTGGGACACTGGTTAGCTGGGAGACCCTACGTGCCTGCTTGGCTCATCAGAGTGCTGGCTGTGGACTAAGACCGCTTTTAACTTTCCTGCTATCCTATGTATTTTGTGTAGTTTCATCGCATTTGTTTGAGGGTGATACAGAGGTTATAACATCTAAAAAACATTTGCCGTTTTTTGCTACTTTCCGCTTTTAAATTTTTTTTCTTGTGTAATACTATTCAATGTGAAGGGCTTTCTTTCCATGTAGGACACTGTGTATTTAGAACATTTCAAAACATTCTTTTTTTGCACCTGTTTTTAAATACATTCAGGCCAAGTGATCCTTGCTGCAAAAACACGCTGACTCCACAGTACAGTCTTACTCTAAGTGTGAAAGTAAGCAAATTCAATTGCAGTTGCTTTTCTTGCCTCTTGTTGAGTGGAACTAGGAGATTTTCATGGTAGCATCACCACAAAAACAAAGGAAAAAAAATTCTTTGAAAAGAATTGGCTGGATCAGCTTGTTCTTTCTTTCCTGCTATGATGAAAGAGAAATTGTCATTTTGGAGACACAAAATATATCACTTTTACAAAGCAAGTCTGCTTCAGGGAGGCACGTCTTTGCTGAGGGTTAAAGGTGTCTAGAAATGTTATGGGTATGGTTTAAAATAATGACCCTTCTGAGGGTCCTAGTTCCATCATCTGAGGGGCTGTGCAGGAACACCCAGAATGACCAGAACTTGCATATAAGGTGCAGCACCAGGATGGTGAGGAGACACATGGGGTGTTATAATGGGACAGAAAATGGCCTTGGTCTAGGTTTGCTCCTAAAATCTGCCACTCAGCATCTCGCCAGGTGTTGAGGAGCTGCAAAATGCACTATGGAAAAGAAAAGTGGAGGAAGCAGAGTTCATTTGTACCTTTGTTGTGGCAGAAGTAGGGGGGATGACCGTCACCTGGTTGAGCTAGTTTGTTCCTAGTTGAAAAGAGCATGCGCTAGAGAAGCTGCATGTTTGTCCTGTCCTACACCAGTTCTCCTCGGTCATGGCTGAAGCCTACTAAAAAGGAGAATAGGACAAAAACACATCTTCCCCGAGTGTACCGGAGCATGTTGGGCTTTGGAGATCCTCCTGGTGTGTCTGGTGAGCATCTGGGGGGATAATCAGGGTGACGGAGGCATGCAGTGGAGGAAACACCTGAAGGGGAAAGGAAAGCTGCCTGTCCTGGGAGCAAATCATGAGGCAAGGAGGCTTCCTGCAGGCTGGGAGGAGATTGTAGTTTCCCTCAACCTGAGAAGACACTGATGGTTGCTGGAGTTGAAAGAAAGGAAGGGACAATCACATCAGCAGGATCAAATTGGAAACTGGTTTTCAGACTTGGTTCTTTGCTTTTCCTAATTTTCAGAGGTTTTTTTCCCCCTGTGGTGTTAAAAAAACACTCCACCTTTCTTCAGTGATTGCAAATGTCTTCTGGCTTTTGGGAAAACCCTGGATAGAGAAGAGTGAGCTGCCAGTATCCTTGTCGGTCAGTGGTCATTTCTGGTCCCATTGCATACACATTAAAGACAGTGTGGGCAAAGGAGGGGAGAAAGACTGATTTAAGTCAAACTTGTGGAAGTTGCAGCTCCCCTCATATATTATACACTGAGACCAATTTTTGATTCTGTGAGCTCCCAAATGTATCCTGCAGCTCTTCAGGTTGAAAGAAACTGCCTCTCAGGGTCCTGAGGGACAAGAAGCAATATCTTCATCAGATATCTGATATGTGAGAAAGACATTGCAGTTCTGTTTATGATCGTACTTGAAATGACTTGTGTATAAGCAACAGGACTATCGGAACGATAGGGAAAAACTCTCAGTATAATTTGGGCTGATTCAATTTCTCATTAAATTATCATAGGCATTACAGTGATAAGAAGCAGGAGACGAGGTGGGAGTTGCATGCTTAGACATGGGAGAGTCTCTGTGTGCTAAGTAGTGATGAGAACAACATACGGGCACCACAACATTTAAAACCAAGAAACTCAAGACACAAGTCAAATGGGTGACTTATTTTTTTCTTTCGAAGGTCACTGTTGTATTTCTCCATCTCTAGCTGGACACTAACTTGGGTATCAGAAAAATATAGATTGTTTCCCAGGTATCTATGAGGTGTCAGGCTGGGTCATACACTTACCTGTGACGATTCCTTGTGGCTTATTAAAAAATATTATTTGGTGTCTTTACTTACACACCTGGGAGTAAGAAGGTAGCGCTCATTTTTGGGAGCTTATAGTAATGTCTGTTTTTCCTGAGCCAGTCCTGGATTTCATGCTTTTTCATGCCTTTTATTTTCTCCCTTCTGAGTGGCTGTAATTTTGGTTATGGTATCCTCTTTTTGTACCTTGATTATATAGAAAAGCTCCCCAAAAAGTGCAGGAAAACTATATATGTTTCCAGAGACAGAACTGTAATTTGGGGAAGTATCTTGCATCCTTGGGCAACAGGAGGAATGCAGATGGTCTTTGTTATGGTTCCTGTGAATAAGGAAGAACCTGTGTATAATTACATTGTAAATATTTCTCCCTTGTAGTGGGGAGATAATCAAGCTTTCATTTAAAAACAAAACAAAACAACCCCCAAACCCTGAAACCTCCTGAGACTACAGAAGCATTGGCTCTGTTTATATGTTGACTCTTCCTCTTAACCACTTGCCGTACCTACCTGTATTAGTTTTCTGCTCTGAGTCATGTAGACACATTTTTTGACTAACTGGACATAAATCTGAATTGCGTCTGGATCTCTTTGCTTTTCTCTAATGACCCAAGGGTTTGCTAATTGAGAAACACACCTCAAAGTCCTGCAAGGTAGGATGGTAATCCTCCTTTTGGGAGGGCTCCTTCTCCGTGCAGGGCTCTGCTCCATCCTCTTCTTGGGCTGGGTCATCTAGGGCAGGAAGAGACGAGGAATTACTGTCACCTTGATTAATTTTAATTTTTAATTAGCAAGATTCTCCTATGTCACAGCTAGAGAAAATATACTTGGGTTTGGCCCTGGAGGCAGAGCTGGTAAAGATGTGTCATTCAGTCCTGGAGGAGCTGCGATTCCCTAAAACATTCTGAAATAATAAAGCAATCTTAAATAGGAATTAAAAGTCTAAACCCTGAAAATATTCATCAACTGGAAATACAAGAGGGAAAAAAGATTAAAAAGTAAAGAAAATTCTTCATGCAGCTTTGATTTAAATTGCTTTGACTTGGGTGGGAGGGGTAAACCTCCAAAGCCACCAATAATTTAAATTTGATCTAAGAATTGAATATTTCTACAGTTTATTTTTTATATGGTTCCAAACTATTTTCTGGTAAGGGGATTAATTAGAACCAGCTCTGGATCATGAATACCTGGTTTTCTCTTTTTTTTTTTTTTTTGAGTGAAAAAAAAAAAAGTTGGAAGTGATCAACCTGTCACGTTCCAAATGGTGGAAGCTGAATTGTTTTCCCATGCCATGAAGAGCAGAAAATAGTGAAGATCTTGGAAGAAGGAGAACTCTGTGTGTAATTTAGGAAGCCTGGGGAAAACATAGCTGCTGTGGGGAAAAAAGGAGAACACCCCCCAATTCCTCTGCATCCAGCTTGGCTTCCTTCCTTCCCCTCTGCCGTGATGGGGAGCCTGCCTGCAGGCTGCAGTCCCAAGCACAGGTTTTGTGCTTTTTTCCTGGATATTTCTGCATTATCAGCACGGATTTGATCAATACTGCGCTGAATCTATGATTCCCTGCAATGTGCCATCATCTAGTGAGTAAAGGCAATGATGGCTCAGACAAAAAATGCCAGGCAAGGCAGGCTTTTCAAACAAAGCTGGTGCGCTTAAGTAGCTGCGTTGCATACTGCTTCCTAGAAGTACTCAAAGGGCAAAATCCCCAAGACTCCCTTTCATAAAATTCTGGCAATCTCGTATTTGCATATGCAATTCAGGTATTACAGAGCTATTTGTTTCAGTCACTTTATTTCAGTTCTTTCATGATATTAGGGAATTTATTTGGTACTAGACTGGTGTAGATATAATACGGTGTTAAGGGTATTTTTTCACATCCGATCTAGAGCTGAGGATGATTTGCTTAACAGTGAATCTCAAAGTAATCAGGGAGAAGGAAGAACGTAATTTTCTGTCTGTCTGTGGCCTCCTAGGATTATTACCCAAAACTAAAGACAGAGTTGAGCTAAGTATTTGCAGAATGATGCTTTTTCTCTGAAGGTTTTCTTCTGTCATGGTGGTCTGCACACAGCCTGCTCAGCAGAGGGTATCAAGAGGAGCAGAACAGGACCTGCTTGAGTTGGCCATCCAGGATGGAGGACAGGCTGGGGCTGAAATCACTGGGCTCAGTAGGTGCGTAGGAGGGCGCAGACGAAGAGGGTGTTATACAGGAGGGCAGAAAGATGTTGCCCGTGCCCCTTCAGGGTGTAAACTCAGTGAATCTGGGGGCAATGGTCAATGGGGAATAAGTGGCTGTGACAAGCAGAGATGGAGTTGGAGTTGGGCAAGACTGGAGGGGGTTGACTGGGGGAAAGCTGCCTGTGGCTCCAGGCTGCTGGTGCTCAGCTAGCATGTGGTGAAGAAGTGGATGGGTATTGAGGAAAAGCTCTGAGCTAAGAGGAGCATCTCACAAGCTGAGATTTGTTTACGTGCAGGGAAAATTACATTGGTTTGGCAAAACCACCACTTACCTTTTTGTAGGCAAATTTATTCCATTTTAAGAGTGGCCAATTGCATTTTACTTAAACCTTTTCCCAATCAACAGAGGCTATATAAAACCTTTGGGTTCAGCTAATATGAGATTATCCCTATGGAGTCTTGCACTGGCTTAAAAACTGGTTTAAAAAGCATCCCTTAAATTAAAGCACCAGCACTTAATAAATTGAGAAGCTCTGGATGGCATGATGTGGAGGGATTAGGCACTTGGATTAATGGTGATGCATTTGTTGTGCTACCCTGGGCAGAATGTGTTAGGGATAGATGAAATTGTTGTGAGAGACTTCTCCCTCTTGTCTAAATGGGTACCTAATAATGTGTGAGTACGTACAGTGAATTTCAGCAGTTAGTAGGGATGCTTTGAGTCTAATTCCCGTATCTTTCACCTTGAAAGATTCAAAACACCAACTAAAATCTGTGCTTTTGATTAATGGTATTTTCAGGTGCATTTTTTGGTGATTGAAATGGTTTTTAAGAAACAGATTGAGAAAGTAAACCCAGTTTTGGAGTTTATTATTCTCAACCTCAAGCAATGTTTCCCCTTAATGGTTACGTCCAATAAATTCTAGGCAATGTTTCCAATTAATAATGATGTCCAAACTCCCATATTACCCTGCCACAGAGAGTTTAGTAATATATGGGCAAATTACTTCAATTCTTCCCAGTTCCCATTAGCATATTAAACTACAATTATCATATTCTCATATTTCAAACATTCTGAAGTTTTTACCATATAGCACTGGAATTCCTTTCCATGATGTCTGCAAAAAAAGGGAACTCATCTGCATAACGCTATATTGGGTTTGAAGAGAGCTGAATCTGCTATTAAGGAATGAATATTTTACAGTCTGCATTAGGAAAAGACAGCTCTAACTGAGCAGGATAGAGTTCACTTAAAAAAAAAAGAAAAAGGCTTCTCCTTTAGAACTGGCTCATCTGACCTGCGTTTCTTTGTTAATAATAAAAAAGAAGATTTCTCGATGCTAATAGACAGAAATAATTAGTCTCAGGACAGTATTGTGGGGAAAAGGAAGCTTTAGTGTTGTTCCTCAAAAATTCCCCATGTTACATTGGCTTGCTAAGAAATGTTGCGAACATGTTCTGAACATGTCTGTTCAGGATTCATCATGTAAGGAAGCAGAACACAATCTAACACAGTCCAGTGGCTGTAACCAAGGATTAATCTGCCTCAATAGTCCCATCTTCAAGAAAGACCATAAATGAGTGCCCAGGGAAGGACGCACAAAATCAACCTGAATGGGTGCCCAGGGAAGGACACAAAATTTAAATATTTCCCCCCCCAAAGCTCTTCCTGTCTCCAGCTCTTTTGAGTTTGAAGACTTTCTGTGCTAGATGTGACTTCTGTGTATGCAGCAGTTCTCGATGGACCTCTCCTTGTGAACTTTATGCAAGGCTAAAGAAGACTCTGTAGGAGGTGATTTTTCTCTTTCTATACAGGAATGGAAAAATTCAGGGAAATAACTGTGACTCTCTGGTAGTTCCTACTGTGGTAGTGAGATGCAGACTGCCCTTTTCCCAGCTATGGATATAAAGGAAATATAAGCTGCAGAAGCCACGAAGCACAGAGGAGCCCTGTGCACTGTAATCTGGAGCCTGCACAATCCTTTGCCTAGATAGGAGAGGGGATAGGAACACAGCGAGGGCAAAATGGGACACTGGCTCCATGGCTATGAAAGTCTGCTTGCCACTTCTCCTGAGAGAAATATCGCAGGCAAGGACCTACAGAAAGGGATAAGAATAGCAAGCTCATTCTCATCATGGCAAAAGGATTACAGAGAAGCTGCAATGTTCTATACCGGGGGATTTGTGTTTTAATCCATCTCGTAATAATCCTCCCAAAAAACATGAAGAAAAGTATTAATAAATAATAATAATTGGAAAGGTAAGGTCTGAGCTAGCAAAATGTCCAAGTGAGCAAAGTGTTTATTTTCTTCTTTTTCAGGATATCCACATTGACAAAAGACTGGTGGGACATCAAGGACATCTAAGCACTTAGGGACACCTGGTGGCATGTGAGGCTGAAGAGTCAGCTGAAGCAGAACTAACCAACTGTAGGATTCAAGGGTTTTACTGTTTCAGCAACAGGACCGAATTGTTAGTGTAGATGCTGCAGTGAAATTTTCTGCTCAGTGTTGTTTAAAAAAAAAAAAAAAAAAAAGGCAGCAAGATAGCAGGGTAAGAAAGGGCTGTGAGAGAGACCTTCAGAGCCAATCTCACAAAACGTTTGAAATCAATGATATAGCTTCGATGGGAGCCCTATGTGGTATTTGTTAAAAAGACATTGCTAAACTAGAAGGGGTCGAGAAGAGCAAGACAAATGATAAAGGCTGAGCTAAGCAAACCTCTTCTCTGAAGAGCATCTGAAAACACCTTTGTTCTCGGAGGGAACGTAAGGCGTGAGTTTGTCTGTAAAGGCTGGTCTAAGGGGCACAGTCTGAAAACACAAGGATCCATCCCTGGTGTCTGAGCACAAGCAGGGGAGGAAATTCAATGAAACTGAAAGGCAAGAAATGCTGACAGGAAAAAAACCCCTCTTTTATACAGTTTATACTAAGCCCGTGGAACTGCCAAATGATGCGACTAAAGCCAGAATCAGCATTACCAAATGCATGCTTTGCTGGATAATTAAAATAGCTAGAGTTCTTATAATTAAAGGGTGAGGGGGAATCCCCTTTCATGACATTTAAACCAATTTCCATCTTGTAGGATTTGCATGAAACTTATTGTCAGTAGCAGATCATTCCACCTTTTAGGGGCATTTCGTGTAACTCCCTTTAAAAGTCTCCTCCGCTAGTAACTGCTAGAAGTAATTTGGCTCTGTTCCAGCCTGGGAATTTCTGTGCTCCTGACTGCAAATTATTCTTGGTCAGGATAATTGAACCAGATCCTCAGTGGATGTAAATTATCCCTGGTCTGTTGGAATTGCTGTTGCATGGTTTGTGCAGATCCAGCATTTATGGTATTGTGCATGGTGGTGTTGAACATGCTACAAGTACATTGGGTATCTGCTCCTCTGGATATTTCACAGGATTATTAAGTTAAATAGGTTAGCAGGAGGATTTGTAAAATGTTAATTTAATTGTACTTTAACTACGTTGATTAATTGTGTCTAGCTTCAGGAGCAAAGCACGCTCATCTGGTTGGTGCAGCAGAAATGAAGGCTGAGGGAGATACACAGCAATGTAATCATATAGTTTGATGTCTACTTCTTGCTTACTAATTTTATTAAACTCTGTAGATTATTGGTAGGTTTTATCTCTTCTTTCCCCAACTAGATGAATCAAAAACCCCTGAAAATTTATTACCGATAAACAGAATTTTATAAGCATTAGGAAAAAATTTTTCACAGAAAGAGTGGTCAGACAGTGGAATAGGCTGCCCAGGGAGGGGGTGGAGTCCCCATCCCTGGGTGTGTTTAAGGGTCGTTTAGATGAGATGTTGGGGGATATGGTGTAGGGGAGGACTTTGTAGAGTGGGGCTGATGGTTGGACTCGATGATCCCAAGGGGCTTTTCCAACCTGAACGATTCTGTTATTCTGTAATTTACTGTTTAAAAAGGAAGGAATTTTTGTATATCAAAAATTATTTTTTAGGGTAATTTCTCTTAGTCATATTGCAGTCTTAACAAGTAGCATATTGAAACATCTTTGTATGAGCCAGACATGAAGACAAGTTATTACTGCACTGCGCAAAGACAAATAGATGAACAAATTGTTATAAAAAGGCATATGAAAAAAGTGTAGTATATTCTTATTAGCTCACTTTGAAATGCATGACTTCTAATATTTTTCTAAAATCTTCACAGCTGATACCTTGGACACAGATTTTAATCCAAAAGAAATCATTCTGTCTGAGTTACAGGCCTGCTGAAAGGCCGTGCTTGTACAAACAACAGCTGTAGAAAGAAAGGCTGGAATTTCAGGGATTAGACTGGACTCAAGGGGCTGTGGTTCAGTTCAGCCTTCTGCAGATCTCAGTTGTAGGCCGGCTGTTCCTTCTGCCTGCATCTGTGCTGGTGTTTTAGTTGGGACCAGGAATGTACTTTTAAAGTAAATCTTTGATCATCCACACTTTACTGCACTTGTGTGTTTTGGAGTGGTTTTGGCATGTGCAAGTTGGTTTCCTTTGGGATGTATCTCAGCTGCATCCAACACGTGTCCGTCACCCGCTGGTGTTCAGTGCACAATACCAGACCAGAGCCAGCAAAACCATGTAAAACACAGTGAGGATGCTGAGTCTTCAGAGCTGACGGCTGCACTTTACAGGTCCCCTCCTATCATGGCCCTAGGACCCTTGGTAAAGTTAAGGCAGCCGCTGTGCCTCAATTCTCTCTCCATTCAGTGGAGACAGCCATCTTGCCTTTGTTTCTTTTGTCTAGGATGGAAAAAAAAGAAGAACAAGCTTCATAGAATGGCCTCACTGAGGTAGGACTACATCTGTGTGTACTACTGGACAGATTTCTTTGCGAGAGAGGGCTGAAATATCCTCCTTCCCAGTATCCAACGCACTGCCAACCCTGTGGCATACGTTGGGAAGGCAGCTCTGTTGCTGGACTGTTTTCCATGTTGCTATCCTACCTGCATCTTACCTCAAAACCACCACGACAGAAATGGTCGTTTATATTTAAATAGTCATTTTTTCATATGGTCGTTTATAAGATGGTGCAGAAACTTGAGTTGTCTTACTTCTCCTATAGCAAACCATTTAGATTACCCTAGAGCTTTTCTTGAAATGGATTTTAGAAATGAAGAAACAGCAAGACTGGAATAATTGTCTTTAGAAATCATCTAGGGACAGAATTGCAGTGATCAGTACTCAGCCTCAGTATCTTTGCTTGCTCATATGCTGTTCATTCAAAGCTTTGCCATTCCTTCTGCACTGTGACATTGATTTTAAAATTGCTTTGCTGCATAATGACTGGATGTAGTGTTCAGCAGTGCAGAGGGCTATGCTGCTGCATGTCCAATTGACGTTCCCCAAATTCTACGCTGAAAGGGGGATGCGTCACAGATGTAATGAATTTTCCCAGCTCTGACCATAGCCAAGAAGGAACTTGGTGAATGGCATGCTCATCATCCCCAAATACATCAATAGGAACAAAAATAAGAAATGCAGTTAAGTTACTAAAGTTGTATCCTGGTGTTCTACTAACTTGTATTTCTGTTCGGGACTTGGTCTTAGCTGGGGACACGTAGATAATTGTTGCAAATTTCCTGGAAAACTGCTTAATCTGAAGCTTTTACCTTCAAGCAGAAGATTTTTCAGTATAGGTCATGCCAAATAGAAAGATATTCCCCTCCATTCTAACTTCTCAATTTTTCAACTGTAAGTTTTTCAGGACATGTGGATCAATAAAGCTGATTTGCAGCTAGTGTAAGACCTCTTTATACACAACTTCCAAAGAACTAACTAACTTTCTCTTAGTGAGAAAATAAGTGACAAAGGATGAGAGTGAGACATCACTAAGCCGAACGAGTTGCAGCATGAAAGATCTGTAATGGATTTACAAGATGTGTGTCTTCCCCTACGTGAATGACCTTTTTTTTTTTTTTTTTTTTTCTTTTTAAATCTCCAGGCTTTCTTGCTTTTAGCAAACACACAGGGAATGGTGACCCCTGTTGCAAATGGCTCACAGTACAAAGGAATGAAATATGGCACAGGAAGGCTGGATTATACTGCTAAGCATGGTCATCATGAAAGAGTGGTATATGTGATGATAACTCAGGTTTAAGCAGGTTAAGTAGTGAATATTTCAAGGTTATTTCTTGCTGTCTGGAGCACATTTGTATCCCTTAACCAGCAAGTGAAGCAGGAGGAAGGTCAGAGAAGCAAAAACGAAGAGGACAAAACTGGCCTCTTCTTCCAGGTCATCCTCAGGCCAACCTCTCCGCCATGGAGCTGTGATCTCGTGACAGGTGAAGATGGGGTCTGGGAAAGACATCGGTTATGAAGTGGCCAGGATGATAAGGATCCTAAATTGCTTGTTTCATATGCCCCATATACAGCTGTGGCCATGGGATGTTTTTTTTTTTTCCCTTTCCTTTTGTTGCTGGAAGACAGTAACTAGGTAGGCTGCAGACTGGTAGGGCTGTTACTTGTGGTAGGTCCCTGGAACTGAAGGGGACACTCGAGGTCAGTGAACTGTGTCTCCTGTACTTGCAGACGAGCTGGTAATGGGTATCTCATCCAGAAGGATCCACAGAGCATCCCTTCCAAAAGCTGCCAAACCCCAAAGGCTGCAAAATGCTTTCCAGCGCCCTGGAACGAACATGACTTTCCAAAGTCCTTTTCCACTTTACTGCCCCACAGACTCTGAAAAATAAGGAGGAAGAGCCATGAACACATTTAAATAGACTTTTCTTGAAGGAAATATCCCTCCCCCATCATCCGTCCACGTATCCCACTTTAGGCTATAAGCCAAGTTGACCAACCCCATTTGTCACTGTAAAGTTAGTATTTTGGTCAAATGAATCAGAGTTACTTCAAGGCCCTTGTATGATAAACACGTATGGCTTTTCCTTAAATTTGTATTTAACCCCCCCCCCCCCTTTTTTTTTTTAAACATGTCTAATTTTTGCTATTTAGAGAGTATCTGTACATTTTTATCTTATTGTTAGTCATATTAATGAATACCCATCACTAGTACTAAAAATAGAGTTTAATCCCTAACTCATTCTTATAGGAGCATAAAAGATGTTTGGCATAAACTAGCATGATTCCTGACAGTACATATAATTTCTACTCTAATTGGGTGAATTCTGCTTGATATAACTGTGATATAGTTTACCTTAAAAAAAAAAAAAAAAAATCTGCAGCCCCTTCCGTGGTCTAGTACCTGTCTTACTGAAGACAACTGCCATGAGTGGTGGCCAAAAGTTTCCTTCTGTGGTCATTAGCAAGTCCTTAGATACCATCAGCAATGCTGTATTGTTCTATTTGTGTGCACTTGCCCAGTGTTTTTCAGCAAGATCAAAATATGAATGTCAGGTAAGTAATTACAGTATCTTCCAAAGATTTGACTTAAAAGAAATGGAACAAAATATGAAAGTTATTAATACTCCTTTAGGTATTAAGGGTTTTGTGCAGGTAATATATTCGAGGAAGCTCAGAACTTCCTGGTCTGAAAGGAGGCAGCAAGTATGAATTTAAACTTGCAGATGCATTTCAGATACATTTATAAAAAAATCTCGGGTTTTTATGACCTGTAGCCTTCTAGTGGCTGCAATTAGCCGGTTTTCATCTACAAAGCGGAACTGTCAGAGGTGATGGGTCTCGTAGCTCCTCCATCTGTGTTTGTTCCACTGTTCCTCTAGATCCATCCTTAAAATCAAAGGGCTTCTATTTTCATATTATTTGAGTGCAGCCTACCACTTTCACTTACTAACATCAAAGTCACTCTTCTTTCTGTAACAGTGACGGTGGGTTTGTTCCGTTAAGCCACTTGCATGCACCAAAAGTTGATGCCATTGTTTGCTTAATGCACCAGCCCCCTTCACCAAGGGGAGTGGGCATTTCATTCTATTTGTAATTCAACAAAGCAGGAGGTCATAGAGCAGAGCCCTTGAGGAAGGAGCTCTCTTAGAAATTTGTTTCCCCCCTTGCTATCAGAAAGAACCTCTGCTATTTGGACATGTATCCAAACTGAGCTATCCCACCTTTAAACATTCACCGCTCAGTAGCAAGGGCACAGCAAATCAGTGAGTTTTCACAACTTGCCCTTACTTGACTTTGTTGTATTGCCAAGAGTAATACAAACTGTCTCCGCCTTCATAAAAGCAAGCTAGACACTTATTGTTTTCTTGATGTAAAGTAGATTTACTTGCATTCTAACTGATCTTTGACAGTATTAGGAGATAATTCTTGACTAATCTTCAGTAAAATTTTTTTCCTGCTCTCAAGAACATGCTTCCCCCATTTACAATTTATTCTGAGTCTCATAGATCACTGCAGGAGGGTCCCTGGCAACTCAGACTTGTTCATTGTGTGTGCAGATAGATTGCATTATCTCTAATGTTTTGAATCACATCATACTATGTATTTAATCTCCAAATCAATTTCCCAATGAGTTTTGGGAGTTTTTGTTTCTGTTAGCTAAATTCTGTATCCGGAGAACAGAGAGTTGTGTGGCTGCAATAGCTTGAGTTCTTTCTGGGAAAGGCACATTTTTTCTATAGAAGTCCTATAACAAAATCAGACCAAGGATTTCCGTGTACCCAATCTGGCTCTGTCATTTACTGAATGTAAAAGGTTCAGGGTATTTGTTAGTACCAGTGGATTTATGGAGAGACTGGATACTTTAAGCCCTCTGGATTTAATAGAGAAAGAGACCTGAACAAAAACTTCCAGCAAGTCAGCAGAATCCCCTGAAAGGGAGCTCAGGGGCTGCGGATTTCACTTTTCCTGCTGAATTGTCACAGGAACTTGCACGCTGATTGGCTGGACAACCCAGCCATGGTCAGAGCAACAACCCTGGGCCTCAGTCCTCTGATAACTGATGCATCTACAGGAGGTTTCTGCACCCTTGTCTTTTTCTTCTGACCAGCTCTTGAAAGCCATGAGACCAAATTTGTGTGTAATTTCCTTACTGGGGCAAAATGTTTTATTTCTGGTAGGTAGACTGCTCTTACAAACACGTGCAGAAATTAAAATTTTGCTCGCTATCCTCCAGAAATATGTCAAAGAGCTTCTGTAGCTATGGTGGAGTCGAAGAGGTTTTAACTTCATACATTTCACCAGCCTTAGAGCTAATAATTTCTTCTCTTGATGTCAGTTGGTAACATTACTTGCCTGAAAAGAAATAATTTCATGCATGGCCATACTAATTAAATCTAATCCTTTTGCTGATCTGGCCAGAAGCCTACAAAATACTTATATGTATAAACAAAAAAAATTTGAAGCAGAATGTCTCTCAAAACACAGAGACAGCACAGGGACCTTACAGGGAATGAGGCAAAAGAGCAAACTTTGAGGAAAAATTGATGTTTGCCTTTTATCTGCTTTCCATGGGAACCCCATCCATTTTCCGGTGAGATCAATAGGAGTCTTTTACTTCACTCTAGTTTTGAAAAACAGATAGAACAGTGGCAGATTTAAGTAAAACAGTGCAATTCTTGGGTCTGCTCTCCATTTCCTTCCAGTATTACAGTGTTCACATTAAAGTACTGGGGGAGAAAATCCAATCATTAGTAGTGTTTCTGAGAATACTTTGACATGCGTTGCAAAGGAAGGAGCAATTCCACCAGAAATAAGGAGAGCTTGTAAGAGCAAGATTTTTTTTTTTTCCCTCTAATGTTCTCATTATCAATATTTCAACAGGGCACAGCCCTTTAAGATGGGATAAACAAAGTAATTGCAGAGAAATGGTAGCTGTATTGTTACAGGAGAGAAACTGAAGAGATTCTGCAATGAGGTGGTTGAAACTCCAATGCCCTTAAGCTTGGATAATGACTGACTGGCTTATTGTACTTTTCACTTAAAATTACTCTACATAGACAGTTTGCTTCACCCACAATGAAAACCACTACAGCTTCTAAGACACAACATGGCACCATCTTAGCAGTACAGCAGGGTAAACATTTTTTACATGACCAGACAAAGAACGTGCTAGTTATATGTTACTATTGAGATGAAAAGCCTTTAGATGAGCTGAAGTATTGACCGGCATTTTTGGTCCCTGGTTGCTGCACAAGGCTAATTATAATCTGCCCTTTCAATTCTTCTCATTGCCTCAATTGGGTGCATTATTAATGGCTAACCATTATACTCCATCTGAGAAATACCGACCCAGAAGAAAACCATCTGCTGCACTGTCAACAGCAGCCTGGATAGCACCTGCATCTTTTCCAGTCCTGAAAAACTCATCTTTTCTTATCTTATGCATTCAGCTCCAGGTTGGCTTGACATAGCAGACTAGTCTTTTAGAAGCAAAGTTGAAAGAAACTAATTAGAATGGTGGTGCATTGGAAATGAAAGCACCTATTTTCAAATTTACGCCCAGGGGCATTTTGTATTAGTATTATTGCAAGATTCCTAAAACCCAGTCTTGAGGTGCAGACTTGCAAGTGCATAGCAAAGCCAAGGCCATCGACACCTTATTTTCTTTCCCAGTATATAACAAGCCTGTCTGCTGTGGCTCTGAAACCAGATACAATCAGTTTTCAACGACATCACTGCAGGTGGTTTTTTTTTTTTTCATTTTCCTAGAGAATTTCCTGTCAAGAGGATTAGAGAGCGGCCTAAAGGGAGAAGACAGCAGCTTTGATGACATCCCTCCTATTTAATATTGGTTATATCTGGTATGGATGCTGCCCTGGAACAGGGGCTGAGGGAAAACACAGGGTGGGAGTTGCCAGGTTGGAGAGGCTTACAGGAACACTCAAATTTCCAGGGTCCCTCGAGGAATGACAGATGTCATTCTTTGTGCATGGTCTTTAATAAATAGTCTGCCTTCGACAAATCAGGGAAAGATCACTTTTGGTGCTATACTGGGATGCACAAAGGAAAAATTTTCCTTTGCAATGGCAGTGACAGGCTTTCTTAGGCCAGCTAGCTATGCCCTCTTCACGATAAATAGCATCCTAACCCTTCAGATGATTGATGAACGTGTTGTAGGGTCAGGTGTTGCTCAGCATGAAGGAGAGCAGCAAAAGTCTGTTTATGTGCAAAAACTCAAAATACATGCTTCCTTTGGGCAACCAAGCATTTCAAAAATATTTTTTTTCACAATAACAACAGGAAATCCACCTGTAAAAATCTAGCCGCTTAATTTGCACCTAGATAAATTTTCCTACCTGGCATTAGCATTGCTTGTTTTAGCAGCAAAATGATGATAAAGCTGCTGTTAGATGAGAAGCGCAGCCCTGTGCAAAGGCAGACCCCAGGAGCAAGCGCACCTGCCAGAAGCACGCTGGAATTTTTCTCTGCTTCTGGCTTGTTTTTGGGGCCTCCTAATTGCAGGCAGCCTATCCCATCTCGTGGCACTTCACTATCTGTGCCCATAGCTCCAGTAATAAGGTAGTCTTAATCAATAAAAGTTGTGTTGAGCATCAATACTTGTGGTTCTGAGTTGAAGTGTTCTGGGAGTTCAGCACGCGCTGCTCCGCTGGTGGATGGGTTTCCAGCTCCGCTATCACGGCCGAACGCAAAGGCATCATACCTGGTCCCCAGTTAGAAAAGATTGGCAGTTGTAATAAGACCAAAAAAGAGAGTTTTTTTCTCCACAAATTTGTTGGACGTAAGAATTAAGACTTGTGACTCAGGCTGCCAGGTTCATGAATTTAGCTTAAGAAACATGAGAGGTGGTTTTTAAAGAATGCTTGTTCTTAACACTTTGGTTCCTTGGTTTCATATTTTCCAACTTTCCCCCTTAAATAGAAGCTGTAAACTTTGATGTTTAAAGTGAAATTGAAATTAAATTCTAGGCTTTTAGAGCTGTAAGGAAACAATATATCTATTGCGGTTTTAAAGATGCAACTGTGAGAGCTAGTAACAATGGGCGAAGTATATAATTTGCTTATGGTATTGTTCTAGCTGTGCTCAGCGTGGTACAATTTTTCTTTTTTTTTTCCTGATGCCCTCTTTCTCTGAACAAACAGAGTTTTGTTCATTTAGGCTAGGCTTGTTTTTACTCAATAATTTTGTTGAATAATAAAAATAATAGAAAGAGCAAAAGTAAACATTCTCATATATATCTTGGTGAGGGCTTTGCTAGAGCTTTCAGGATGGTCGATTCAAGGGAAATCATTGGGGAGGTTTAATGCTTTTCAGACTGCCACCCAACTGCATTCTTACAAACACAGCCACTGCAAAGAAAGTGCCTTTTAAGTTCAGTAAATGAGAGGTTCTCTTTATTTTCATGCTGTCTGGATTATCATCTGGGTTTTTAGTTGTTATTTTTAACAAAAAAAAAAAAAAAATCAGGGCTTTAAAGGCAGACCTAAAGGTTGCTTCTTTCCTGGGACAGGTTTATTCTTTTTCAAAATACAGAAAGCAAAGAATGAAAAATAATTGAGATGTGTTTCAAAGCTTTTTGCTGAAATAATTTGCATTGGCATCAAACCTAATACATTGTAGCTGATCAGAAACTTCTAAAATCAACTCCTCTCCTGTCTGCAGTGTCTTAATTAATAACGCTGGAACTCTCTGCCTATTAAAAGAAATCCATTTACTTGAAGAAAGGGAATTACAGTCTTGGCATATTTTCCCCGCAAATCAATTTGCATTCACTTCCAATGCTACTATGGACTTGGATAAAACAATTGTACTTTTAAGACTCTGGCAGAAGACAACTTTCAATGGAAATTTCTTTTGCAAAAATTTATTCCGACAGCTGTATTAGGCTATGAATAGGAACTTGAGGCTGAATTTAGCGTATTGATAAGTTTTAAGATACTGCATGAGCAGAGCCTGCTGAAAGCAATTTCACAAGTCAGTCACAATATCCATTAGTTTAGAGGTATACTGAAAGTAACTTTTGCCTTCCCTCCACTTTAGACCAGTTCTTTTCCACCTGTATAAAACACTACTTTGTCGCTTCAGAGAGAAGGTCAAGCATTCAGGACTTAAAAGCTATCAAGCTGCAAACCCAACCTTCAAATACGCCCTATTCGTATGCATTTGCAATATGGCCTCTGTGCTGATTGTTGTTAAGTCACTTGCTAAAAAAACAATGTGGAAAGTGCTTCTGATTTGTGTACTGCTCTGGTGCTAGTAGCTGAAATACCATGAGGTCCTGCAGCAGTTTTAAGTGAAAATCCCACAGACTGAGAGCACCATGGCTATTTCCAGTACTAAATGACCATAAAATCTTCACTGTGGAGAGTCATATGTCTGTGTTTTTTCCATTTATGCTTTTTCTCCCTGCTAGGGTGGATTTCTTTCCTCTCTGAAGCCCCTTCTGGTGAACCTGCCTCTCTCTTCCCTTTGACCTATCTGTGTCTGGCCATTCTGAGGGCTTTATTTTTCTGACACTTTTATTGTTTTTAAGCCCTTTACTTTCCAGTTGTCTCCCATGTTGGTTGTCAAAAATAATCACGTTATCATTGGGGTTTTTTTGGAAGCTCTTGCAATTTTTTTGACATTGAAAATGTTTGGAAGAAAAGTGGATGTCAGAGATGTAGTGAACTTCACCCTCCCTGGGCTTTCAGTATGCTTCAGTGGTCTGTCTGGTGATGAGATAGTAGCTGATTTAAAGCACACAGATTTGTTCTTGATGCAGCTTTGCCTACCTGGTACACTAAGTTGTTGGAAAATGTCACCCTATACAAATATCCCTTTATTTTCCACTTTCTGGAGCTGATTATGAGACACAGGGACATTTTAAGGGAAAGAATTAGAGGGTTGTTTTTTGGTCAAGCCTAGGTGGAGTGGGAATAAAGGAGAGGAAATGTAAGAAAGAGAAGGAGAAAGCAAATGAGAAAATGAGATGGAATCCAGTAGCTCAGCGGCTCTTGAATCTGAGTTCATTAGTCACCACCTCCTTTTGGCAAATGCATGAAAAACACCTTGATTCTGCTACCCATTAAAAAAAGATTTGCTTTCTGTCCAGCCCAGTTCTTTAGAAAGAGCTCTAAGTCTTAAATTTCGTGGTAGAAAGGTGTTTGCAACCTGGGAGCTAAAAAAGATTAGCAGTCAATTCCTGTTTTCATGTCAAAATTATAGCTGTAGTGGCATGGTCAGCTGCAGAGTCATGGCTTTCCATAGTAACATTAAAAAAAAAAATCATTTTCATACCAATTTGCATCAGCACCCTTTATATTTGCTGCCGAGCATGACCATTTCCTTTGATATACTAATAATTTCCTCCCGGCTGACACTGTAAATATGCCTGTTTGGTGAGGTGTTCTGGTTTTCCCATGCATATTTATTATAAATTAAGTGCTAAATTTCCTTGCATTAGCTCAGGGATGGATTTAAAGAGCAGAAAAATGCAAGTAAGCTTTTGTTTTATGGGTTACAGTTTTTATAATATACTTTCTGCAGGGAAGAATGAACATGCTTTCCTCATTGACATAACTCTTTGAAAGCTAATATTTTTACTAGTGTTCACAGAGTGCAGTAAATTAATTTAAAATACCTTTTAAGCATATAATAACACAATGAATAAGAGAAGTGAAGAGGAAAAAGTGTAGTGAGAAAATCAAATGAAAATAATCAAAGCTGATCATGCCAGTGAGCCTTCAAACTTTATATAATGATGAACTTTAAGGACAGAAAAAGAATAATAATAAAAAAATCTCATTTACTTCAGCCTAGAGACCTGCTTTCATTTTTATCCTTAATTATCCTTGGTGTCATTCATTATATCTTAACTTAGCCATCTTAAAATTTGCCACTTGTCCTAAATCTGTAATCTTGACTTTCTCTACAGTCGGTGAAGAGGCCTTGACATCTGTGAAGAACAGCTTCTCTGGTGTGAGATGTGTGTCTCATACAGGTGAGGGTGCTGGTAGGATGGAGGGAGGCAGTCCAAGAACTAGCACAAAATAGATCACTAATTTTGGAAAGTGAACCTTGAGTGAAAGATACTTGAATAGGATCTGGCTCATGTTCCAGCTCTTTCACAGACTTTCTGGATGATCTCAGTGCCAAAAGAAAACTTCTCTGTTACAGGGACATCCCAGTCTCAACAGACTAGGGAAGGACTACCTCCTCCACTGTAGAGATGTGGCAATGAGACACATATAGATGAGTAATGCCTCTGTGCCAAAGGCACTCATGTGCTGGTTTCATTGTCCCACAGCCTTTGTAATGCCAATATTCTTTATTTTTTCTTCCTTTTGTATCTGTCCTTGACTATGTTTGTCTTTGATCTCCAAAGTCTAGGTTATGATTCATCGAGCACCTTCCAAAGTTGCACATGGGCAGTTACTGCTCATTGCCTGGCTCAGGAGTCTTCAAGCCCCAGATCAGATTTTGAAAGTGTACAGGTTTTTCCTAAGACATCTTTCCCAAATGACCACATTTGGCCCCATACCCTGTGAGAAACCAACCTTCAAAGTACTTGCGATGTGGTTTTGACTTTGACTTGGGGAACAGCTCCAGCTGAGAGCCTCGTAACTGCAGTTGATCCATAAGGTGGTAACTGCACTTGCTCCGTAAGGACTGAAGCGTTTTATTCTGATGCTTCCTGAGCTTCCCTTGCTGCCCCTTCCAAGCCCAGGGTATGTAACTGTCAGGCCACACTCTACTCCCAAATCTGCATCCCTCCCAAGGCTGTGGGAGAAACAAGGAGGAAAAAAACCAGAATTGCCATCCAGCTCACACACTGGGCTACTGATCTTGGTATTGCTGACCTGGCTTCCCATCTCTGACTCCCAGCTTTGGAATCTGGAAGCTAATGGACAATCATCTGTCAGTCCTTCCATCAATCAGTCAACCCAGGCAAGTTATCTTCAACTCTCCTGCTTCAGTAAAGTCTAAACTAACCCTCTATATCTCTATCTTCATGTAGAAGGCCCTCTGCTAAGGGCCAAATTTAACTTAATTTAAGCATATCACATCTGGCAGCTCAACATCCATCCTTACAGGGATGTCTGTAGAAGAATAAGTGGTAGGACAAAGCAGGCAGTGTCAGACAACCTGCAAATCTTGCCACAAAAGTAGTGAATATTCAGACAACCCATTGCCAGCTCAGTCCCACAAACGTGCAAGGTGATGTGTATACTTCCCTCAAGATTATTTTCACGGAGTAAACCAGCTGTGGCAGAAGAACAGTATTCTCATCGCTGAACAGAATTGCTTTTAAAACCATACAATAACCATAAAACCAACCAATGGAAGTGTCCCAAGTATCCTAATTTCTCATAAATTTTGCAAGAACAGTATTACATTGAGTTTGCTTCTGCTGCCTGTACATCTGCAGTCCAGTGTTGGCTAAATAGATGAGCAGCAACTAGTAATGAAGAACATTTGAAAGTTCACAAGTCTGATTATAGAAATTGCTTGTATGACAGTATGTGGGTGCCAAATGTAAAACTGGCTTTAGATTCTCGCAAGGAAAGCCTTTTATTTATTTATTTTTTTTTTACAGATACCCAGTTCAGTTAAGGGAATAATTGTTTTTCACACTTTTATAAGTTCTAAGGTGAGAAGAAGCTATAATGATTATCTAGTCTTGACCTTGCATGAAAGAGACTGCAGAATTTCACCTCTTGCTTTCTTCCCTGGTGTTTGTTTCAGGGATATGTGAAAGTCCCTAATTTCATCCAAAGCAGAAAATCTCTTTTTAACCTCACCTGTAGAGATCTTCAGATCCATCAAGGTACCAAACAGTATCTTAGCAAGCGTGGTCTTTGTATTGGTGCTAATATAATACCTTGGGATGCAGAAATCTAATTTATAGTTAGCCTTCCTATGTGCTGTAATGACGCAAATCCTAAATTATATTATTGGCAGACTCATGCGGGTTAAGGCTGGTGGGATGATTCGATGCCTGTTGCCCCTAGTCTGCCTCAGGCCATTGTGTTTCGCTCCATTTGCTCTTGGGGGGGCTGGTGTCTGGCCCACAGGATGCTGTTTGGTTCCCAGCTGCACAGAGGGATGGAGATGCCTTCACTCCTCCCTGCTCCTGCGGCTGATCACCCTCATTGTTCAAAGGAGGGGGTGACTTCTCCCTGGTACTTGTCTCATTCCAGGCTTCGGCCTTTCATTCCAGTTCCTCCTTCCTCAGCTGAGTTAGAGGAACATTTAACAATTCAGTACTTCTTTGCCTCTCGGTCTGGCTGCAAGGAATTTTATTTCTGGCCAGTGGAAGGTTTTTTCAGACCTTTTGTGCGCCTTTTAATATTTTCCAACTGTCTTTTAGAAACAGGAGCTCCAGAACCATACTCAGTATGACTCTGCAATCTCCCTAGTGCTATAGGCAGAAATAAAATGATCTGGTTTTGCTTTCTGCAACCCTACCTGTGCACCTAAAAGTTGCTGCTTGGGTGTCAGTAGCATATAACAAAGTTATGCTGAATTGCTATTTTCTGCTGTAAACCTATCACAATTTCCAGTCATTGCTTTCCATAGAATGGTCCCTATTTCACAGGTATGACCAGATATCTGACCCTGGACAAGACTGTCATTAAACATCACTGCTTAAGTGGTCCAGCCTTATTCAAGTCTGTTGCTCTCTGTAAGTACCTGGTCCTCAACGTTGTTTACCATTCTGCTGATCTTGGTATAATATGCAAATTTCATCGTCACTGATGGTAATGAGTACCAGTCTGTGATGTATACAGTTCCACGTGCACACACCGTGGACTTTACAGGTGTTGGAAGGGGTTCCCATTTTAGGGACAGCAGACAGGATGGATCAGAAGGTCCCTTCTCAGGCTATTGCCATAGTCATCAAATCCTACAAGCTTGTTGAAATGTTGCCTTTTGCTCATGTATTTAATTTTCTTAGATGGTTTCTCTCCCCTCTCCACCCCAGAATCACTTCTTTGAACCTTTCTCATTTTCCCTGGGCAGAGGTAACTGAAGCTGTTTATAATATTTTAGAAATAATCTCCTTATCATCTTCCATGATGTCCACTGCAAATAGTGTAGCAGAATATCAACCCATGGTAAGTAACCGCGATTTTTGTCATGTCTGTTACAAAAATCTAGCTATATTGCTTCCATGCAAATACCTTTATTCACCAAATTTGTAAGCTCATAAAAGAATGAAATCACATTTGTCTGACATGACTTATTTTTCATGAAACACTGTTGATTGGAATTAATTATATCCCTATCTTTTAATCCTTATTGATTTCCATATCAGCTTCCTCATTATTTAGCCTGGGACTGAGGGCAGATTAATCAGCCTGTAAGTTACTTGCTTCATCACAACTGCTTTCTTGAATATTAACACCACATTCAGACTTTTCCAGTCTTCTGGAACTTTTTACGTTTTATCATACTTATTAAGGCTTAATAGCAGTTGGGAAGAGATTTTTCTCAAGTAATTTTTTTTTAGGATTCCTGGCTGAAATTTATCTGGGTTTGCCTAATTTCCCCCTGCTCATTGTGTCTTTAAAAAAAGAGGCTTATGAATGACCTGGAAGATGTTTCATCAACGCTTCTGGACATGAATACTTTCTGCTGTTTTCCAGAGGTGATGCTCAGGACTTCCTCACACCACAAATGAGGTTTCTGAGGTGCCTGGGGGACGTGACCCCTATTCCACTGCCCATACTGGGGGGCTGACTTCTCCCTTTCTATTACTGACTGTGGAATTGGGAAAGGTGAGGAGGAGGATCATGGGGAGGTAGCAGCAAGGTGAGGAGCAGTGTGAGCTCGTGGACCGTGCACCAGCCAAGCTGTCAGGAAAGCGTGATCCTCTTCCCACGTTGCGACCGAACCGCTCAGGCACTGCTGGCAATTGCCTCCATCGCTTTCTTTTCCTTTCCTTTTTGTATAACATGGCTGCACCACCCATAATAAGGGAGATTTTGTGAGTGGGTGGGGGAATCTTACTCAGATGATTTAATAAATAGTCATTATTGATAATAATACATTATTGGTTGTTAATTTTAGTGCTTTGTCTCCTTGCATTTGTAGGGTTCTGACACTGACAACTTTCTGCTGCATGTAAGTAGGTCATTCCTTTTCTTATTCTTACTATGTAATTATAGAAGGAACATTAAAATAGATATAAATTTAGTAAAGGTCACATTTTACTTTTATTCTTTGGAGTTTGTGCTGTGATAAATTTGCAACTTGTAATGTTTACATGTCATTGAATACAATGGCAGTGACCTACTATTGTAGTTGAAAGTTCGTTAGTTCTGGTAGATTAGACAGTATTAATTAACTAAGATTAAACATTCTTTTAAACCATCATAAACTGCCATCTCAGTGTGGCAGCTTATTAAAGAACATTTTCTGGTTGTTTGTTAAACCAGACTGAAGTGACAATGTAATTATATTTGTTCCATCAAACAGAAAGGTCAGTTGACAAGGCTGATGTTTTCTGGTTAATTACAAGTGGATGATTTCATTGATTAAAAATATGAGCTTATTAAACCTGTGCATAGAGCTAAGAGATATATAGGAACCCAGAGGAGGCAAGAAAAGGGCTGGGTGGAAGAAGATTTGAAACGTTATTTCACTCCCACCTGTTCACAGACTTGGCATGAGCAGAAAATGATTCAAGCGCTGATAATTCACCGATCTGTGGGGTCCCTGCTTTTGGGGGTACAGCTTTGTGTTAGATCAGGAGGGCTGATCCCCCACACCCCACCTCAAGCACTGGTGCACCATTTCCATAGTGACAGCTGTGTCTGGGCAAAAGGCAGGACCATGCAGTACAAGGCTTGGCTGTGCCTGGGGGGTGCAGGGGTCTCACAGATGTGCAGTGGGACGTGGGAGCGGGGTCAGGGTGCTGAACGGGGTCTGTATGAACCATAGAATCATTTAGGTTGGAAAAGACCCTTAAGATCATCGAGTTCCACCATTAACCTCCCACTGCCAAGTCCACCACTAAACCATGTCCCTAAGTGCCACATCTAGACATCTTTTAAATACCTCCAGGGGTGGTGGCTCCACTACTGCCCTGGGCAGCCTGTTCCAGTGCTTGAAAACCCTTTTGGTGAAGAGATTTTTCCTAATATCTAATCTAAACGTCCCCTGGTGCAACTTGAGGCCATTTCCTCTCGTCCTATTGCTTGTTAATTGGGAAAAGAGACTGACACCCACCTCGCTACAACCTCCTTTCAGGCAGTGGTAGAGGGCCATGAGGTCTCCCCTCAGCCTCCTCTTCTCCAGACTAAACCCCCCCAGTTCCCTCAGCTGCTCCCCATCACACCTGTGCTCCAGACCCTGCACCAGCTCCGTTGCCCTTCTCTGGACACGCTCCAGCGCCTCAATGTCTTTCCTGTAGTGAAGGCCCCAAAACCGAGCCCAGTATTTGAGGTGCAGCCTCACCAGTACTGAGTGCAGGGGGATGACGATCCGTTCCCTAGTCCTGCTGGCCAAACTATTTTTGACACAAGCCAGGGTGCTATTGGCCTTCTTGGCCACCTGGGCACACTGCTGACTCATATTCAACTCATATGAAGCCGAACTGAGGTTTGGCACCTGGGCTTCTGGTGCAGGGGGCAAGTTGAGAGCTGCAGGACTGAAGGCTTTGGAGATCTGTTCATTTTGCTGGCTGGACGAGACTGAATTGTGAAGTTCTGCTGTAGGGTCCTATCTTACCACCAGGTCCCAGTTAAGAAACGATCAAGGTGACTTTGAGAAGTCTCTCGGAACTCTGTCTCCAAATCTCTCTTTCTCTCTGATATTCCTTGATTATCAGCTAACTTCTTTAGTGCAATGCAACTCTGCAAATACAGAAATGGAAGACAATTTTTGGGTGTAAACCTCATTTAAAGCAATATCATCAACAAACATAATACGGTGTGGTGTGTCACAGCTGATTAAGAAAAGGCTCTTGGATCTGCTTGTATCTCCTGTGTCTCCCCGGCATGATGTGAAAGGCTGATATTCCACTTCTGAGCTAAATAATAGGAATATCCTTCCGTTTGAACTGATGGCTGAATCTTTGTGAATTGAAAATTGAGTTTGGGGTTAGAGAATTCCAACTTTTTTGTTCTTCATTGGAAAAATCTAGTCCCTGTTAATATTAATCAGCTTACCATTTACGTGATTTTGGAACTTTTTTAAAAATTTACTTTGAAACTCAAAATTACACCCTGAAAAATTTGGGGAAGGGAATGTTTTGGCGTTTTTTTGTGGTTTTTTTGGTTTTGTTTTTTTTTTTTCCTTAAATTTATTTATTTGTTGACAAAATTTTCTGTGGAAATTTTATGTTGTGATAACATATGGGATTCAAACATAACAGGGGCCCATCACAAGTATCACCTCTGGCCTTCTAGGACAGAGGTGATGTCAGTCCAGATAAGTAACTGATTTGCTTGGACTGATCTAACTGAAAGTCAGTGATGTCTTAAACAAAGCAAAAAACAGGCATGATATTGTTAGTTTAGACAGCGTTCTTTTTTAAGGCCCATTTCTAAATATATTCAATTATCACACATCTAATGTCTTCCAAAAATACATCTTGAAAGCACACACTCCTCCAAAAATAATGCAAGTGGCAGCTAAAACATTGCACTTGTCTGCAGTGAGAGAAAACACGGTGCTGCTGTGGTGAGCAGGGGCCGATATTGGGACTGATCTTTAGAGCCACAGATCAGGCAGGCTTTGGCAGAGCTCAGGTTAATGTGTTTTATTTCTGTCCATTGAAGGAAGCTGTAGAGAAAATCCCCACATTTGCATCCAGGTTCAAGAATATCAGTTTTTTTGCATTTCTTAAACTTGTTTTGGGCCAGAATCTTTAGTACCAGGATTTCTGCTGAGCTGGGCTGCTGTGGTCACTCCTAGCTGAGAGCACAGAGCAAAGATCTAAGGAAAGGGCACAAAAGGTGTATTTTTCTCCCCTCTCCTCTAAAGCTTGCAGAAAGTGGACTTACAGAAACAACGTCACAGATCCTTGTTTGACCTGGGGGAGGTCCATGTGATGTGCCCCCGGCTCTCTAGCCATCCGTCTGGAGACACCAGGTTGGAAGGGACAGAGGGTTACTTCGGCAGATGGCAAGACGGACTTTTGTCCCATTTGTTCCCTCTCCTGCACACATTATTTTGCAGGATAAAGGACTTTGCTAATTGAGGGGCAAAGCAGGCAGGATAAATAAACACAGGCAATGAGGACTGAGCAGAGGGGTTCCAGTAATTCTTGGCAACCAGAGAAATAAAGATGTTCCTCCTCTCTTCATAAACCCCAGATCCTCTCAGGATAAAGATACTGCTTAGAGCAAGCACAGTGACTATTACAAATTCACTTTGAAAACTTGAAAGGCACCATGTGGTGACAATGTCAAAATGAGCATGCCTTCTGCAGGGCCAGCCAACCATGAAAACATGAGGCATGTTCCAGGCGGAGAAGGCATGGGGCCCCAGAAATGATAAGAAGGGTGCCAAGGCATCAGGAACCAAAAGCTCCTGTTAGCAACAGGCTCCAAGACTACATGAGGAAGCAACACTGCAGGCATCTTAATATCGTCCTGCCTTGGCAGTCAGCATCCCTGTTAGAAAGACCATTCCTCTTCTGACTTTAAGGCTGAGACATGACAGTCAAAACCGGAAGATTCTCCTGCCAAAAGGCTGCTCTTCAACTTGTGTTGGGTGCCTGCTGGAATAGACATTTCCTTGTAAGAGGTGAAAAAAAAAAAAATTCACGTTGACTTCTAGCATTGATCAGCTTTCAAAGGAGAGGGCATTTAAAGAGCCATTTTTTACAGGAAGGTCCCATATTAAATCGTTAAGAAAGAAAATTAGCGCTGGAGTGGATGGAAGGGTATTGGGTACTGACTCTTAAGAATTTCTGCCTGCAATGTGATGCTGTTAGGCTCGGCCATTTGTCAGTTTGCAGACTGATAATGAGGCCCCGATCCTTCTCCCTTGTTTTAATGGTTCCTATTTGGTTAACTACTGCCTAAGACGAGTCTGAGGATACAAGTGACACAACCCTCATTGCACGATTGGACTGTGTGATCCCTGGACCGCGTATTCCTTTATGCCCCTATAGTAGCCTTCCTTCTATAGAAAGGTTTCCTAATCTATTACTGCCCTTCCAGTTAGGCTGTTCCCTATTATCTCGAGTGCCTCACCTCAAATTAATTTCCTATGAAAGCCATTGAGATGAGTGGTGTGTTGCAATAATATCCCCATAACAAATAGTAAAAAAGGGCAGTGTTGCAATAATATCCCCATAACAAATAGTAAAAGAGGGTACAGGGCTTACAATGGATGTTCATGTCAAACTCATGCTGCCTACCGGACACATTTTGCTGTTAATGTAGAGGTTTATGGTTCCATTAACTCTAACACAGTTAAATGCTCCACAGCTTCTTGGAAATTCATTCCTGGAAGTGTCTCACACTCCTTCATCTGGCTGGGGACATAAAGACATGGCTTCAACATAGCAGGAACTTTCTCTGTAACAGTTTATGAACTGTTCCAGGCAGAAGTAACACAACCCAGTATAAGGACCAGTATGTAAGGATCTGTATATAGGCACAGCACATAGGCTGGATGAAGGTTTCAGTTTTTTCCCCAGTATGGCAAGGATCTGGGTAGAAACCCAACCCAAGTCAGGAGAAGCTGACAACTATTGCCGCTGGAGGGGTACTTGGGGACTCCTATGGCGTTAGCAGATCATCTGCATTCATTTCCTCATGTGAGATGGTGGGGTTTTTTTCCCCTTTAGTGCTGTCATTGAACCACACCAAGAAAAAAGAGTGGGAGAGAAGAAAAAGACCTGCCCTATCCTGGTAACAGCTCAGGGACCAAGGAACTGATGCTCTTGGAGCTCTGCATAAAGGACTTCAGTTTCTGGCTCCTGCTCTGGCACCTTCCCCAAACCCCCTCTTGAAACAGGTAATTAAAAACATGGAAGAGCTTGTTCTTTTTCCTGGGAGACCTTAACCAAGTGCATGGTAAGAATACGTGAAGCAAGGTCAGGGGAAAACACACAGCGGAACGCAGAGCTATTTCTGTTTTCTAAATCATACTGCAGTGGCATGAGATCCTTTGAGAGAGGTTGCCAGAGGCCGTTACGCAGCTTATGTGGCATTGTACTTAATGCATGTGACCTGCTTGGAGCTTTTGTGTTGCTCCCACTTGCTGGTGCTGAGGGTTGTCTCATATAATGCACAAACACGTTAAAAAATACCTTGATGTGGAACAGTGGAGGCTTAAACTTTTTATGAGAAATGCTTGTTGCCTCTGAAGTTTCAGGCAGACTTTTCCGTTGTCATGTCACTGCCATAAAATAAAGTGGCAAAGGAGAAATTCTATTATACATTAAACACCCTGGTGAAAGCAATATTTATTGACCTGTGTTTTGGGACACTAAAATGCATGAAAAAGAGAAGATTTACAGAGTTTGCTATGCCGGCCTTTCCTTACAGACACTCATTGAAGATCTTTCCCTCCCAGGGCATGATTCTCCTGCCATCTCTCAAATCTTTCATTCCTTCTTCTTTTCTAAATCCCAGAATATATGTCTCTAACCCCCTACAAACCCTAAAATCCTCCAGCTTTCAGGGCTTTTATTCCCACAGATTTGTGGACTTTGACATCAAAGAGCTGCAGTCCAGATCAAGGAGATCGGATCCTGCAGTGCTGGACCTCCCCCTTCCCTTTAGTCACTGGTCCAGTGCCATCTCCCAGGGTGAAGGACTTCGGCACAGATGACAATTCACAGCTCTCTGTTACTTGATCTTTTGGCAAGTTCATGCCTCAGTAACCCGGCTCTAACCCAATGGGGCTGTCACTGTTTTATTGCCCAACAGTTCTGCTGTGTATGAGATTCAGAGAAAATGTTGCAGGCTACTGCTGGCCTTGAGATTTGAAATTAAAATAACATACAAACGAGGTCAGAAGGCAGGCTGCAATCTAAGTGCGATTCTCATCTTGCTGTTCCTCCCATACTTTTAGATATGTTTGATGCAGCTTTAGGACAGGTAGACAGAGCAGACAACCTCCCCAGATCATCCCATCCAGTACTATTTTTCTATTATTCCTTTAACACATCCAGAATAAAATGCCTCATGCCTGTAGCGTTCCCATATTGGGGCTTGATTAGCATTTGTACGTACCTAATATACAGATTTACGTCTGCTCTTACAGACTCATAGGGGAGCTGTCTTGTCTTGGTGTTTCCATGTACTTCAAGCCTGGATGACAGAATTTCTTTTTTTTTTTTTCAACTAAGTGTTGAATAAAGGATTGCATTTGATTAGTCCATGACACCTTCTGAACAGCATTTCCCCTCACTCCCTTTGTTCCTTCTGATGCCTTCACTTTGATTTACATAGCAAATGAAAAAGTAATAAATCCCAGCTGCCATTAGTCTGAGATTTAGCATTTGAGCAGCATGACAATTACATTACTGGAAATTCTGGTCCCCCCACCTCCCCATTTCAACTTGGGGGAATTCCCAAGGTATCTCCTACTTTTATATGGTCAGATCATATTTTCAAAGATGTGTAAAGATCAAGGTTTGCCTTTTAGTCTTTGCTCAACTAATTAGTCTGGCATTATCGAACTACACTCTCCAGGTGTTTGCAAAAGCACTAAGATAATGCAAGTGACTGATGGGGTGACATGACAAAGGCATATGCTGCATTTCACCTGCCAGCATGAGAATAAACAATTTTGTAGTAGAAGAGGTGCCCTGGCAAAGAAGTGTGGAGTGGGAAGGAGAAAAAACCTCTTTCAGAAATCAGTGCAGAGGCTTGTGGGTTTAGCTTGTGTGGTTGCACAAGCCTTGTAATATTTTTGCCTATTTTTCTTCAAGTTCCAGGTCCTGGCATCAAGGGAGTATAGAAGAATTTCAGTTGTTTTTTTTTTTTTCTTTTTACATTTTTTTAAAAAATAAACTGATATAGGTTTTAAGGATATTTGAGGCTTCTGTATAATAATAAGGACAGTCTAAAGTTATCTGGCCTTGTAATGGTGAGTGTTTCCTGCTGCTAGATGTGCTGGTCTGCCAGCTCATGCATTAAATGCCACAGGACAGAGGTGTTGGTACGAGAAGCTGGTAGCCGGATGGACAAAGTGCATTAAATGCAATGAAGGGTTTGGGGGGGGTGGTGGTGGTGTAGTTTAAAACTTACTTATTGGAGAAAAATAATAAAATCAATCTCAATGGGCTTCAAAAATACAGAGATGCAAGAAAAAGATAACCCAATCATTTATTTAAAGAAAGATGTCCTCTGGGATTTGAAAGCTAATGTAGGAATTCAGGTTATTTGGGACTGCGTTCCCTTAATCAAACAAGGGTAACAGCTTTGGTACAAGAGACAGAACAATCTCTAGTGAAAGCCAGGTAACCATACCTGTGATGTGGCTGCGCCAATGCCCATGCCAGGGAGGTGGAGTGAGAGACTTTCAGCTAGTTTAAATCAAAACAGTTATGTCTAAACCAGACAGTTAATGGAGCCGAAGCCCGTGGAACTGAGGGTCTCGCCCTGAACGTTTTGCAGTGGGCAGAGAGTACGAGAAGCCTTTCTGCCAAGGAGGAGAGATAGCAAACCAGGTTTGACATGCACCAGCCAGCTCTGCTGATGGGCAAAGCCACAGAGACAGCACAGAAGTGACAAGTTAAAGGGTTGTTTCCTCACCAGGCCTGAGCGGCTGTCAATAACTTTAATACCAAAGAGAAAAGAAACACTCTGGGGTTTTGTTTTGTTTTTTTCCTCTCGTGTATTTTCTTCACATCT